>NC_061117.1:165005301-165114665 GCF_002878395.1 Capsicum annuum
AAGTGTAGAGAAAATATTTAAAATACCAACAATAAAAAATATTTTTACTAGGAAAAAGGATGAATATTATGTAGTATGCCAAAAAGAACATGTAATAGACTGCAGATATGCAAAAGGCAAAGCTAGTATACCACTAGTAACAAAAAAAATAATTAATAAAGAGATAAATGATATAAAAAGTAAAGGAGATCCAATAAAGTATGTACACCTTGGAGGCACAGAGATACTAATAAAAGCATGTTTTAGAGAAGGAATAGATACACCAATAGAATTATATTTAGCAGATGATAGAATTATAAAACCTATAGGAAAAAGCATAATAACTGCCGTAAAAGGAAATCTAATATACCAAAAATTTAAATTTATAATAAGTGCAAATTATTCAGTAGCAGTAACAGATAGAAATATAGATAAATCACTCGTATTATATTGGAAAATATCAGAAATAGAATTAACCCCAGGAAGTAAAATATTTACAGCAAGATGCAAAAATTTATATGTATTAACAACAAAACATAAAATAACAGGAAAAAATAAGATTAACAAAATACGAATAGAAAGCCCATTCGAACAAATTGTAAAAACAATAGATTATAATGATTATAGCTATAGAGACATAGATACAGAAGAAAATTTAGAAATGGTAAATGATAGAATAAGTACAACGAAAAGAATAGCTGATGAAAAACCAGAATCATCAAGCTCATCAAAAAGAACAAGTTATGAAACAAATTCAATAAGTAATTTAAACCAATATTACATAACAGGAAAAATAAATGAAAGAGAATATCTAATACTTTTGAATACAGGACAAGAAGAAAATTATATAGCAAAATATCTAGTAAAAAATGAAGAAATAAAGACTGATAATGATATGTGCCCAGATCTGCCAAGAAGTTTAATAAATAGTAAAAATATAGCAGAAAAAGAAATAATAATAGGAGTTAGGAAAATAAAAATAGAATTCGAAGTAAAGGAAGAAATACAAAAAGCAGATATAATATTAGGAATAAGATGGTTAGAACAAGTAAAACCATATAATATAGAACATACACAATTAACAACCATAACCCCAGAGCTACAAACATCAAAGAACCAAACACCAACTATATAACCCAAAAATTACAAGGATATAACAAACTAATTGCACTACCCAAAACTAACCCAAGCCTAGTAAAAACCTGTTTTGACTATGGACTATTAAACACCATATATACCCAAGACGGAGTAGAATTAACAGCTATGGAAGAATTATACAAGATATTCACCACCTACAAAAGAATAACAAAAGGAAATTTATTTTACATAAAGTGTTATACTGCACCGGCAGAGATACTATATGATGAAATAAAACCAGTTATACAAGTTGTAAAGATAGGGCTAACTAGAGATATGATTATACCAGAAGATATTACACAACAACCGGAGATACCTAGAATCGAGATACCGGACTTCTATGCAAATAAACGACTTATCGAACTAGCTACGATTATTCAAGAACTAGCAAATAATTATACTAATGGAAAACCAATATGGAGCTATTATTTGAGAGATCATCAAATGATTTACTCAAATTCAAAAGAGCTACGCCAAGCAGATATGGAAGACGTCAGACAATGGATAATGACGCTACTCAACCCAGAAAAACAATCTACCGCAAGAGCAATAAAAAAAGGATTTATTTCAGACGGACTACTGACAAGATATTGTAAAATAATTGGACATAAATATCCAGATCACCAATGTTCAAGGTGTAATGGAGAAGATAATATTATTCCAGAAGTACATCTAGAATAAAAAAAGACAAGATGCCAACTGGAAAGATAAGATAAGAAGCAATAATGAAGATATAGCAGATACGACAAAATCAACAGAGACAAGATACTGTTGAATTATTATTATTGTTGAAATTATTGAACAAACTTTAGACTTTTACGTAAAGATATAGATTTGTAAGTTTGTAAAAAATCAAAGCCTAGTAGGCTAGTTAGTAGCCTAGCCTCCCTTTTTGACTTTTAAGTTTTACATTTTAAAAACATGTAAAGTTAGATTGGATTGTAAAGTTACTTTTCGTTCTATAAATAAAAAAAGTCGAAGGCATTGCAAAGGCAAGCCTTCATGCGTTGAAGCAAACATTCTCTCCATTCCATAACAAATATTTTACTCAGTTAATTAAATAGACATATTTCAATGGAAAAAGCTATGGAGGAACAAACTTCAGAAATATCAAAACTACCCGAACAGGTATATTTATTTATGATTATGAATAGCTAAATTCATAATTCCCAACAATCATGATATGATAAAATAAATTCATATTAGTTACTTTATAGTAGAATTATTCGAAGAATAATGTGTTAAGAAGTTTATTAACAAAGCGGAAACGGAAAAAAAATCCCTAAGGACTATGCCATCCTAAAGGTGAAACCAATGAGGCAAGAAGCCGTGGCGGGGAGTAACCAGAGTAGAGGCGCTGTTTAAGTGAAAAAGTATCCAGATTACCATGTTAATAGTGACCGAAGAACATATTATTTAAAAATAATCTAGTATATAGTAAGCTAAGATGACAATATTTTGTTATGTACATGGTTGAAGGGAATATTTTGAAAAAAAAAAAAGCAATTTTATGAAAATGAATAATTATTTATCTGATGTGATGGTAGATAAATTTAAAATACTTATTTTGTATGCACTTAAAGATATAAAAGTAGTAGATATAAGAAAAATCATATTAGAAAAAGCCTTTGGTAAGTATTATATGACTAGAGTAAATTATATACCATATCTACCTAACTACTCTTATAAATACTTACGATGATAAATTACATGAAAAACATACAGTTACTAGAAAAACAGATAAAAATAAATATAGACAAATACATGGAAAATAAAGATATAAAATACATAGAATTTCTTAATAAAAATATGCAAGAACTGCTAAGGCTAAAACAAACAACTACAAAATATTATAATAAAACCAATTTTAAAGATAGATCATTTAGATTATCTTAAAGTTTTAATCTTATATATACTTAAAAATATAGAAATTATAGATATTAAGAAAATAATATTAGAAAAAGTGATAGACTACGAAATTGAAACTATAAATTGGCTAGAACAGTTATACGAAGAAATTTACCCAGAAGGATATTATACAGATTAAGAGATGTTAGAATATATTAGAAAAACTAGAGAAAATCAAGACAATCTAAATAATGAAATAAATTATAGAAACCGAATTAGGAAAATAATGGAAAATCTAAAAGAAAAATTAATATGGATAGAAAAAACCTTAGAAAATTTAGATAAAAGTACATGTGATAGTTTATATAATTTAAAAAACTCACTACGAGAAGAACAACACAAGATAACAAATAACATTGAAAATCTAGAATTAGATATACATTACAGTATAGATAGGATAAATTACTATACAGAAATTTGTAACTCTGCAATTACTACAGGATAAAATGATAAACAAATTAATGAATATATCTTACGAAAAAAGTAAATCATTAAAAGATATTAAAACAAAATTTAAGGAATATCCACGCACAAATAAAAATAGATTCACTAGAAATCTAATAAACCTATTAGATCTATTAAATATCCGCACCCCCTACAAATGGTATCAGAGCCCAGTAATTCAAAAAATACGGAAGTGAGATATATGTTAGAGTTATTAGAATTTAACTATAAATTATTAGATTAATTATGCGAATGAATCTTTAATTAGTAATTATTCAGAATATATAAGTCTAAATAAAACAAAAGAAAACCCACAAAGATTAGCCTACTTAATTACATTAATATCTAGTATTGAATCAAAATTAATAATCCATTTAAAATCTAGGAGAATGAAACACATACTACCTAATTATGATAAAATAAGATTTAGATATCCGCCAAGATATTATAAATATAATTTAAAATGAATAAAGTACAACAATACAAAGAATTAAAACAAATTATTTCTGAAAAACGTAAAGAATTAAAAATAAGAATAAAAAGACTACATTATATTATATTTGCCGGAGTTAGTAAAAACTTAATAGGTACACAAAAAGATGAAATATCAAAATTAGAATCACAAATAGATAGTTTAGAATATATATATCAACATGAACTATTCACAATAAAATGAACAAAGAAGAATTTATAATAGATGAAAAAATATATGAAAACCACGAAGGATCAAAAATAAAAATAGTATTTTCTAATCTAGGAAGAAGATATAAGAAAATAGGTGAACATTTATATCTAATGTTAGAAAAAGAAGAATTAAAATTAGAAGATAAATTAACAGCAATGGTAAGAATAGAAAAAGAAAATGAAGAGATAGATAGGAAAAAGGAAATAGAAAAAATAAAACAACAAACTACGGAAGAAATACGAAAAATAGAAGAAACTAAAAATAATAGGATTGCTGAATTAGAAAAAGAATTACAAATGTTAAAAGAGCTGTATGAACAAAGGCAAAAAGAAAAAGAAAAAAAAGATAGAGAACAAAAATTACTAAACGAGATAAATCAATTTAAGGAAAAATTGGAAATAAAAAACAAAGAATTAGAAATAAATAATATAGATGTCGAAGAAACAGAGACAGACAATTATGATTCCGAAGATAGTGAAACATATACAGAAATATTAACAAATACAAAAAATTTATAAATCAATGAAAAACAAAAAGAAATTAATGAGGAAAATTTAGAAAGTACCCACACAGAAATAAATACTCTTGATAAAAAAGAAGATGAAAATATAATACCTAAAACAACAGAAATAAGTAAACCTATATATTATAAGAATAAGTTTAAAAAATATAATGAATATGACAAATGGATACCAAAATAAATAATTAATAAAAATTATAATTTTTTAGACCTAGACTGTGTAATAGATACAGAAAAAATAATACAATTATGGATAGGATATATGACAAAACAATTATTAGATAATAGTATAAATATAACAGATGCACCAGAATATATAGAAAGAACACTAATAGGATCAGTAAAACTATGGTTTTCAAATTTAACCGAAAATAGCAAGAAAGTATTAAGAACTAATAAACCTATAGAAGGAACATCATCAACAACAACTAAACTAACCCCTATAGAATTATTAAAAAAATATGAAACAGCTATAAAAGATGAATTTGGTAGTACGACAACAATGGAAGAAGAACAAGATGAAGAAAAAGATATAAATAGAAATTTAATGTTAAAATTAGCAATATGAATCTATTTTTATTTGTGCGTGGATATTCCTTAAATTTTGTTTTAATATCTTTTAATGATTTACTTTTTTCGTAAGATATATTCATTAATTTGTTTATTATTTTATCCTGTAGTAATTGCAGAGTTACAAATTTCTGTATAATAATTTATCCTATCTATACTGTAATGTATATCTATCCGGATTACCATGTTAATAGTGACCGAAGAACATATTATTTAAAATAATCTAGTATATAGTAAGCTAAGATGACAATATTTTGTTATGTACATGGTTGAAGGGAATATTTTGAAAAAAAAAAAGCAATTTTATGAAAATGAATAATTATTTATCTGATGTGATGGGAGCATATAATATAGAAGAAAGTAAAGAGATAAGAAAATTATATTTTAATAAATTACCCGAGCCATTTAGTTGGTATAATGGCATGCCACATTCCACTTCTAGTAGTTTAGGAATAAGGCAACTCGTGATAACAACCACAACACAATATATTTGAACATAAACAGTCATTTAACACTTTAAAATAGATTTGAAAAAAATATAATAACCTGAAAACAAAACGTTTAGTTTTCCTCTAAATAATTCAAGAAAGTTAAATCATTATAGTACACAATCTTATGGCATGAAAATCAAATAAATACTTTAAATAAACTATTGTAATTAACCTCCTAAAGATAAGAATCATATTTATCATTCACCAAATTGAATAAACAGAGAAGATCACATAAGGTAAATATAAAATATGCAGACAAATTAGGCTTAAACGAGTAGTTTAAAGAACAGAGAGAGATTTAATACATGATTTTCTAGATGTGACTTCTTATCATGAATGTGATTTACAATTGCAGGAGATAAGATACGAACAAGAATTTCTCCAACCGTCGAAGGAGGAAAAATGAAACTACATTTCCACCAATAAACATGTAAGAAACATTTTAAATAATCATGGTTTCCAATGAATCTTTCATCATAAGATCAGTTACATATTCTTCATATAATAAAGCTAAGTTACATGTTCATTATTAAAAAATCAAGATAAAAATTATGACAAAATGAGACAATAAGGCATTTAATAAATATAGTATTTGATGATTTAATAAGGTAAAACTGAATCTAAACCAATTTCGTACAGAAACATTTCTAATACGAATATCTCAACTGAATACAAGATTTGTTGTATTAGAAGAGTTGCATCAGAAGGGATGAACTTCCAAATCATGTTATCTCTAACATAATATTTTATAAACAAACACACAAATAAATAGAGGGAAATCGTGTTTACCTTTCACGAAGCAGTGACTGAGGTTTTGAGGTCTCAAATACTCATTCACCGATTTAAAATGAGATTTAAGAACCTGTATGAATTGAAGTAGAAGGACCAATTCATATGGAGTTTTAGGGGGTCAAAAAATTTGACTTTTGCTGAAGATATATGGATGTATTTATAGATAGTCATCGGGTCAAAAGAAAATCTAAATTTTTAATACAAAATAAACAATAAAATAGTCTTTGCCATGATCAAAAGATACAAAATATTTTGTGGAAAATAATAGAAAAAAATGGTTTGATTGACAAGGAGTTGTTTGAGAAGGTAAGGGAGAAAACGCATCCTAAATATCTATTTTTAGCTTTGATAGATATTGATTTGGATTAGATTTACACAAAACAATAAGGGATTCATCTAAATCAAAGTCCATTATTAAGTCTCAAAGTATGTGGATCTCGATATATATAGAGAGAGAGTAAAATCTGCTAATGTTTGGATTAGTATTATTTCATTGTGAATGAGATGTTAATGAATATGGTGTTTTAATTGGTGATGTTGGATAACTTTGTTGTGAATTCTTAAGTAGGAAAAATATAGATAGGCCCAAGAATAGAGAATACTCTATCCGATTTTGTGTAAATCGCTGATGAGGCTTGC
This sequence comes from Capsicum annuum, assembly GCF_002878395.1. NCBI lineage: Eukaryota > Viridiplantae > Streptophyta > Magnoliopsida > Solanales > Solanaceae > Capsicum > Capsicum annuum. The sequence goes on from NC_061117.1 coordinate 165,012,467, forward strand.
TATGGGATTTTACCCCTTTAGCATCAGTCATGGTCCTATTTGGGTCGTGACATCAGCTGAGGTATGACACATCTACTAATCTAAGAAATGCAAGAATCATATTTCTAGACATCCATCATCTACATTGGTATTTCAAAATTTTCCAGTAAGTGCACTTTTCTAATCAAAATTACAAAGATTAATTCATAACCAGTTTTTTAAGCTCATTACAAAATTCGTGATGCTTTTTTGTTTGTCTTTCAATTTATTTGATATCATACCAAGTACAGTAACGCCACGATTTTCTGAACCGAAATGTTACACGGTGGTCATGACTTCGAAGGACCACAAGTTAACCCATGACTGATATCTGTACCTGTAAACTGCATAATATCTCATAAAATATGCAAGAACATGAACTGTAAGGACATAAGGTTCAATACTGATACATATCTGAAAAACATGGTATAACAATACCAAAAAGAAACATAAATACTGAAGTTTGAACATCTAATCTGATATCTAGTTTGAAAGCCTCTAACTAAACTGAATAAGGAGTTGAAGGAACATGTCTCCAACTAACTCCATGAACTTAAAAACTAATCTTAAATACTGTAGTAAAGTAATAATAATATTGTCCTCGAATAAAGAGGAGCACTGACTGCTAAAATCTGCAATGCTACTACTGCTCTGAAACTCGTGCCTCTGTACCTATGGTGTCAAATAAAACACCATAGTGCAAATGCGTCAGTACGACTAAATGTACTGAGTATATAAGTAAGGTAGGCTAAATGCAAAGGGTTTTATATGTATGAATAATGCTGACTGATATGAACGTGAGAATACATACATACATATGTAACTGCAACTAAACTCGTGGTGATACTGACTACTAGTCTGAATACTGACAACATGAGTTTACTGATGTTGAGATACTGAATGACTGAGTTTACCGATATTGAGATATTGAATGACTGAGTTTACTGATATTAATATGTAATTCACTAAGAAGTGAGGAACTGATACTGTATTACTGAATACTGGGAGACTGATACTATATTACTGATAAAGGAATGATTTTTTTATAGCTTTGATTATGAAGAAATGATTTGATTGACCGTATATAACAGTCCTAAAACTGAGCTCGTAATAACATGACTACTGAGTATGAATACTGATGACATGTATTTACTGATAACATATCATGAATGATAACTGATATATCTGATAACATAAGTTCTGATAACTGATCGCATGAATAACTATATCTGACAGTCCTAAATCTGATGGAACTAGCTTAGTTTTGTATTGTATATGAGTTGACTGTATCTGACAGCCCTGATATCCTGAAGAACTATCTGAGTTCTTTTACTGAGACTGATACTGAAACTGTTGGAAGTAGTTATCTAACCAGCATGCCCCAAATATGCTATAATAGCTAATCTAGGGTCCAATCTTTGCCCTGATTATAAGGTTGTCAATACCGCGCCACTGGTAAGGACAAGTTATGAGTGACCCTCATCTAGTAGGTACTCTAATGAGAACGGTGGGAACCCTCATTTGACTGGTTAAGCCACCTCATCTACCCTCAACTGACAGGTATTGATGTCTCAACCTATGTTGGCTACGTAGTTCTGGAATGCAAGGACTGCTTCTAAGAATCATACCCTCTACTGGTAGGTGAGTTCCCATCCTTGGGTTCGCTCGGTGCTGAATCCTACTGAATGACACCGAACTGATTATACTGAACTGATTTCCTAGTTCATACTAGAATTAACTGAACTATTACTGATTATTCTGTTTAACTAACTGAACATGGACCGAGTTTATTGAGTTTTGATGACCAGCGGAACACTACTGAATTCTGTTAACTGACTAAATTCTACTGAGTTCTATTAGCTGACTGAGTTTACTGATGTCTGAACTGAATACTAAACTAAATTGTACTGATATTGAGATTTATTGAATTCCATAGACTGACGAAATATTACTGAGATTACGTAGATTACTGAGTACTGAGTAAAACTGAACTGATACTGTCTTTACATGAGTTTCCTGAGTCATGAGACTGACTAAAGTCTACTGAACATGGCTTGACTGAGAGTATCATGAAAACATGACATGGCTCTAGGCACACAGATAAAATTTTCGGGTACAAGTACCCCCAGGACTCGATAGAAGAAAACTGACACTTCTTGACATTATTAAATACATGATCAATATCAACCATTCATAATAAAATAAGTTGGGGATTTTATGAAGTACATGGTTAACGTAATCTTGTTCATGGTAGGAATGTATATAATCAAGATCATAATTTCATACTCTAACATCATAACATTCCAACAACATATTCATTGTACAACAATAGCATGTAAGTCATTCAAGCATGAGGTCAATGGCATGAATTCACCTTTTAGGCCATATTAATCCATACTACATTTTTCTTATTTCTCTTAAACATTTAATCAAACACCTTTCATGCACAACTTAGGCATAGGTGAAATCATAAAATTTTCACAAAGTATAAATCACCAAATTCATGGACTTTAACTTATATTTCAACATAGTTTCATGATTTCACATAAAGATCCCAACTTGGGAATCATTCAACACCAACAACATGATCATCAATGTCCAACTTGCAATTTCAAGAACTCAACATAAAGTTCATATGAATAATATTACAAAATAAATTAGTTTTCATGATTCTTGAGATAACTCATGGAATTAAAAACTCAATTTAACATCATCAACATGAACATAATCATCACACCACAAAATATTCGTGATACATAACTTAAAACTTGATTATGGAGCTCCATGGATGAAAGGAATCCATGGGTGAACACTATGCATACCTTAGTTCTTCATTTTACGAAGATCGACAAAGAGAATTTCTTGAAATTAAATCCCCAATTGCAAACCCTCTTCTTGTTCTTGATGAATTTTGAGAGAAATCAAGCATATGTTGCTAAATTATGCTGAATACCATGTTTGTGTATATATATAGAGAGGTGGAAAAGACTAAAATAGCCCTAGAGAAAGAGAGAAAGACACAGTTGTCCTTTGTTATTTTCAGGATGATAGGCTGAAGTAAATTGATCATAACTTTTTACTCCAATGCTCAAATTGTATGAAACCAATTGCATTGGAAAGAAGACTCAAATATATTTATATTGGTATATAGCATCTCTCACAGTTCATTACATGAAGAAAGTTATGATAGTTTGAAGTTGACTAAAACTTTTGACTTGAAATGCGCCCGGAAGGGGGGAGCATTTCAAACCAGTGAGTTAGCCATTGAAATGCACCCAAAATATGCTCGGAATGTGTCCAATACTTACTAGGAACTTTATCTATGCAAAGAATCTTGAAAATCTAAAAACGGAGGTCGGGAAGGTCATCAAATAAATCCCCGAAGTTAGGAGGCCTAAAATGAGTGTAAGTGTTAAACTTGAACACTTAGCAAAAAAAATTTCTAAGTGTTGGAATCTCTCATGGAGCTTTACGAGCTGAATTTGACATGCAATTTTTATGGGATCTTACAAGTACTGACCATGTCTTCTAGAGCATATTATGTGAGTTTTACAGACCTTTCACTGGTATATCTAAAACCTCAAAGTGCCCAAGTATCTCATCCAAGAACCTGTGCAGTCCTTAGTATTATCAAAACTACTTATCTTAAAATTGAAATCTATGAAGAATATACATCTATGGTCATGTCAATTTTAGTCAATACTAGTGACAAATGACTTTAGAGCCTTATTATATTACCTTTTTACACTTATCCATACATTATATCGATAAAGCTCTCAAGTGTCCTATCTATGAAAGAAACTTCCTGAATTATAACACTCTCATAAGGTTGTAATGGTAAATGGGTACTTCTTTTTAGAATGGGCCCTAAATATGTCTTATAGTGGAATAAGTTTCCATCAATAGGCATAAAAACTCTTTTCTAAGCCTTGTGACATCTCTACCTTTTCCATTTGTAAAGGTAATTGTTGCCTTCCAGAGGCGACACTTTATGCACATCAAACTATGGTCTACCTCTGCTAAAAGGATGATCAATTCAAAGTAGATGAAACCAGGATACGTAGTTATAATAACCTTCCAAGTTAGTTTCTATATTTCTATTCCTTTTTAGCATTAGACATTTCCCAGAGCTGCCCCAGGTCACTAACTGTTTGGTTACTAGAAAGTTCATTTGGTCTTTAGAGTCATTTTTTTATTTTTGAGCTTCTAAAGTTTAGAAATGGGTTTTGGGAAAAAATCATAGGTAAACGTCCTTAGATGTCATTTATGATAGTCTTAATAGATCTATAGCATTGATTTTAGGATTAGGGGATCTTTGGTCTAGGCCTCGAGGCTTATAGACTCGTTTTGGGGTATGGGGTGGAATTTTAAAAAAATAACTCTGTGGGTGTGGGACACATTTTTTATTAAAATGGGATAGAAATTTTGATGTGTTATTGAGTCTGGGATGTCGAATTTTGTAGGCTAGCATAGTTCATTTGTGAGCACGTAATTTTAAACCTATCTCGAGAACTTGATTCCAGTTCGTTGGGACTAGTTGAACTTGGCTAGTGCCAAGTATCTAGAGCAGCCACTTAACAAGCCAAGGGAATACTTTAGTATGCCCATTTTAGTGGCCTTAGAATTCTTTAGGAGAACTTGGCCAGCCTAGGCCTAGCCGCTTTAGTGATCCTTGAATGATTTAGCGATGACAAGCTCTATAATTGCATGGGACATTAGTGTTTGAGGCCTTGTTTAGATTGGGGCCAATCTTTGAGTATTATAACATCATCATATCCATAAATTATGCTTAATAGGTAACTTATCACCCCTTTTTTTCTATATATTTTGAGTTATTATTGGGAATGATTTTGGGATCAATTGGTCTTGGCTTTGGCTAAATTTTACATGGTTAATGATCCCTGAGTTCCATGTTATGCTGTGATATTTTTTATTTTGCAATTCCACAAGCGAGCCATACGTGGAATTTTTAGTTTGATTTATAAACAAAAGAAGCTATACGTAATATGGGTATTGCTTTAAACATCTTGATATATGTATCATTATTTTGGTAGCTTCACAAGTCTTGAAGGCTTCTCAAAAGGGGAAAGCTTAGGTTAAGGATTTGTTTAGCGTTTGGTGGTTTCCAGGTAGGAAACGTTTACCCTATTTTAGATTGAGATTACTTATCGTATTTGTGTACTATTTTTCTAGTTTTGGGTAGGTAGTTTTAGCTCTGTCATTGTTTTAATATTTGTATGCCTTATTTATCCTGTTATTTCCCTATTTTTGTAGATTTTGAGTCCATTCTCTCTTAGTATAGTGTAGTATCATTTCTAGCAGTAGGATTAGTGCTATTAGTAATTAGAGATAGAATGGGAAGCCTTAGACTAGACTCGAATAGGTTTCAGTCTAAGTTTGGTTATCGGGAACCCTTAGTAGGCCCTACTACCCTTTTTACCTAATATACTTGTCATTATGTTTCTTTAGGCATAGCTAGACTCCTAGCTACTAGTTTAGATTTTTACCTTATGTTGGGTTTCACATAGACTTTATTTTTGTCTTTTTTTTGCTCCTTTTTCCTCGGGTAGAGTAGCAATTGATCCTAGACCATACCTCCTTGACCTAGTATTCCAGATCTACCTTCACTTAGTAGACTTATCTACCCCAGATTTGTATTTATGACATCATGATTTGGAAATAGGCTTGGAACCCTTGAGTTGTTAGTTAGTTATTCTTGAATTTATGTAAATTCATTCTAGTTCCAATTCGACTCCGGCATATGCATTTCAGCTATTATTATTATGAGTTTTGGCACGATACTAGCATCAGTTATAGCTATGGTTTGATCACTATTTATATGCATAGGTAGAAGTTTGGTATCAGTTAACATTTAAGGTTGGCTACTTATAGTATCACTTGTTTCTAGACATGATATGGTTACTCTGAGTTTTAGTTCGAATCTAGGATCTGCTTATGGTTACGGTTAGAATGTTCTGTTATTTATGGCTATTACTGGGATTTTAGTAGTGGTGTTGAATTTAGTTGTAAATGATTTATGTGGCCTCTTATTATTTATCCATTGATTCTTATTTCAATTTGGCATCTGGCTTCTTGCTATTATATATTAGTTCTTATTTAATCCCGATACATACCTGGATTTTTCATCATGGATTTAGGATTAGAAGGTAAATTGGTATCAGTTTAGTTAGTGATATTTATGTTTTCAATATTAGTTTAATATTTTCTACACCCACCGACTTTTGGGGGCCTTGTAGAGTTAATTGCTTTCTTGTTGTGTTCTTCAATGCTTATAGGGGTGATAATGCTCAACTTATATGTCAAATTAAGTGCAAGGCGGTTTTTTTCAATATAATGACCCAACAAGAGTCGGGGTTGAATACACGAGGAACAAAGTGAGTAGCGAATGGGTAAGTTCGAAATGTAAGTACTTACTAAATTCAAACATAATATACAAATATGTAAAAATGGAGGAGTTTGAATGAGTGTCAAAACTACTATGTATAGATGGACATTTAAAGGACTAATTTGGGGATATGAATAATTCGAGTATAATCAATTAAAATGGATCTCAGGACTATGCTTTCCTAGGGGCAAGTTATGCATGGGAACATAATGATTCGGTGTAAATTCTAATTGTTGATGATGTGGTAGGCGAGGTTTAATGTCCTTGAGGCTATTTTTTCAACAAAACCTCAAAGATGTCACTTATTGACTCTTTCGAGTACCTAATGAGTGTGTCAATTAAACTCACCTAATATCTCAATTAGGCACACCTATTTCTAGGATGGTACCTAAGGGATAGTCAACCTCAATCACCCTTATGTCTAAGATAGTAAAAATTAACAAACTAAATCCAATAATTATCTACTATTTCCTTAGTTCCTACATCCCTCTTTCAAAGATGATGAGGGTTCCTAAAGTTCACCCAAACCCCTCTTTCAAGGATTGTTTGGGCTTTCTAGAGCTTGGGGTTTTCTTCCACAAACCCATTTTTGGTATTTAGGGATTTCACCCATAAATCCCAATCAATTTACTTAAGCAATAATAGAACCCAACACCAACACATTAGCATATACACAAATGAATCATAACCCACACATAAATGCACCCTATTCTAACATAATCCCAAGGGAAAGAACTAGCTACCCATAAGAGTAACAAGAAAGATATACCTAATAATCTCTATTGATTAGATTTATGAAATACTAAGAGAATGTTACTTCAAACTTTGATCTTCAATAGGAGTTAACAATTCTTCACTTGGAAGCTACTCCAATGTATTCTTCACCAAAAATTAATACAATAATTTTCCTCCGAAAATAGAAACTAAGGAGTAGACAAAGTTCTAATAATTAGGAATGGATTCAATAATGTCTAAAGAGATAGGGTTTGAGTCTCTTAAGGGGTTATTTGGGAATAGCTATGTCCATTTACATTTTTACCCATGGTACAGATTTTCTTTATGAGTAATTAGACTAATTTTGGGTGATTTAAGATAGGTTTATGAAGCTTAGAGTAGGAAGAAGAGTTATCTCGATCGTAGATTTTGTGCCCTAAGGTTTAGAGTTAGTGATCCAATCTTCTAGCGAGTATTGTCCATGATTGACATAATGAAGTTCGGGAGGTGGGTCAAGTTTAGCCCCAATTATATTGGACTATTTGAGATCCTTCAAATAGTTAAATAGTTTTCATATGAGTTAGCATTGCCCCCAGCCTTCTCAGCTATCCACCCAATGTTTCATGTATCTATATTATGATAATACATCCTAGATGATTTAGACATTCTTCAGTAGGACTCAGTTTAATTAGATGAGGGTTGACTTTATAGAGGAGCTTTATCGATTTTTGCAAGAGGTGCCAAGAGCTTTTGCTCCTGGAATTTTCCTATAATTAAGTTTCAATGGCATACCATTTAGTGAAGAAGACTACATGGGATACTGAGCATGATATATGGTCCCAGTATTCCTACTTGTTTAAGCCTTCAGGTACTTCTTGATCCTTTATATTCATGAATGAAAGTCCTTTTAATAGTGGATTCTCTAATGACCCTCAAGGTCAATTCTAAGTTTTCCTATCTTTTTGTTATTTACAGCTTTTCTATAGCTTTCCTAAGTCATTTAGGACTGTCTAGGACTAATATTTAAGTTACTGTCCAATTCATTGGATTTTTAGATCCATTTACTATTTTGGAGCTTCTAAAGTTAAGAAAAGTTGCTAGAGCCAAACCCATAGGTAAACACTTTTAGATTCCATTATTCAGAGTCTCAATAGCTCTAAAACATTGATTATAGGCTAGGGCACCCTTGGTCGAGGCCCCAAGGATTTCAACTAATATTGGGGTATGTGGTGTAATTAGGCAAAAATGGATCTTTGGGGTGTTGGACTCACTTTTTATCAATATGAACTTGGATAAAAATTATGATGGAACCATTGAGTTAAAAACATCAAATTTGGTAGAGTAAAATAGTTTTTCTACGAGCATGAGATTTCAAACCAATCCTGAGCACTAGATTGAAGTCCGCTGGGTCTAGTTGTACTTGGCTGGTATTAAGAATTTGGTGTAGCCGCTTAAGCGGCTAGTGAAATCCTTTATTGGCTCCTGCTTTAGTGGCCCTATTTTTTTTAGAAGAGCTTGATCATCTTAGGCCTAGCCATATTAGTGACCATTAGTTGCTTTAGCCATCATTTAGTTGTAAAAGCTGCCATCAATGGCATTATATATATATATATATATAGTTTGTCGACCTATAGGTTTGGCATTATATAAATATATATATTTATATATATTCAATTCCATCCATTGTTTAAGTGTAAAAACTTCTTTTGTAGACTATTATTAGCACTGTAATTGTACGGGAAATTCGTGTTTGGGGTTGGGTTTAGCTTGGGTATAATAACCCTACAAGTTATTTTTTGTTGGAGATTTCCTATAGCTGCCCCAAGTCATTTGTGACTTACTAGAGCTGATAGTTTAGTTATTGAGCAGTTATTTTTTTTAGAGCCAATTCCTTATTTTGAAGTCTTTACAGGTAAGAATTGGCTATTTGAAAAAAAATTTAGTTTAAAATCCTCTATTCTAATTCTGGCAGTTCCATCAGCTCCGAAAAATTGAATTTAGGCTAAGGGAATCTTTGGTTTAGGTCCCAAGGCCTTCAGGCTAATTCCACTGATAAAAGTGGCCCATGGGTGTGGGATCCATTTTTCCTCGAAATGACCTTAGATAGAAATTTGGAGTGTGTCATTGAGTCCAAAATATTGACTTTGGTAGGGTAGCATTGTTCATTTATGTATATGGGATTCCAAACAAATCCCAATGGGTCAATAGAGATTTTGAAAAATTTCAAGTCTCAGCTAGTGCATTCGCTGCAGAGACCCTTGGGACTCTTTAGCAGTGGCCGCTTAAGCAGCTAGTCCATTACTTAAGCGACTGGGCATTGCCAGCTGTGGTCTACTAAAGCTAAGTCTAGTCCACTTAAGGAAAGACTGCTTAAGTGGCTATTGGTCCACTTAAGTGGAGTGTGTACACTAGGCATGTACTGCTTTAGCATTACTTGGCCCCTTTAGCGGTGATTGGTTAAGTAGCAAAGTGTCTTCATAAGAGGAGCCTGGGAGGTATTAAAGGCCCCATTAGCCCAATTTTCTACCATTTTTTCACAAGTTTCAAGATTAAGAAGCCTAAAGAGTGTGGGAAATTGGGAGAAATTTTGTTAGGTAATTTTGGTGTGTTTGTGAGTTCGGATTATTCATTTCTTCATCAAAATATTGGTAAGTTTTCACTAAAATTATGGTTAATTTCTCAATTTATTTTCAAAATCCCTAGATTATTATTGGGTTAATTTTACCATTATTTAAGCTCAGAATTTACCCATTCTTTAGGGTTTTGAAAGTGCAATTCTGTAAGAACGTCCCATATGGGATTTTTACTTACTTTTGGACCCAAAGAATAAGAAAGCAATATGTGTACCACTGTTCTCATAAAATATGTATACTATTGTTTTGATAGCATGACATCTTGCAGAACCTTCTCGAAAAGAAAAATCACTGATTTAGCGGATTTCACTGGGCTCTCTTTAGTATCTAGGAATGATAGGTTTACCTTTCTTTTTTATAGGGCTAAATTGTAGTGTATTTATGATAATACACTATGTGTGGGTTGGAAATTAGATCTTGGAGGTACATTTAGTATAATTTGGACCCTTTAGCTGATTAAGAAATCGTAAATTAGGCATAATGCCCTTAGATATTCATTCTTTAGGTTGAATTACAATCTTATGACTAAAATATGGCTTATTTAACATCTAGTAGTAAAATTAGGTACCTTTTCCTAGTTTAGAATAGAATTTTCCTTAGAAGTATTCTTGGAAATTAGAAGTAGGCCCCTCCGGCCCACCTTAGGCCAAGACTATTACTAGCTCCTTTTATACTAAAAAGTCATGTATATCATCTAATTGTATATTCTAGAGCTTTTAGAGTTTAGATATTTGATGCTTATGCTAGATTGGTACTTGGGATAAGATACAAGTTCTAGCTCGAGTCTAGCAATTTATGATCTTAAGATCGGTTTGAGTCCGACAAATAAGGATATGATTTTTGGTTCAGGCCCGACAAATAATGATATGAGTTTTGATTCAATTTTGACAAATGATGACATAAATTTTGATTCAAGGTTTGCATTGAGAGGTTATTTATGATTATTATTGAATCGGTTTGGGTTTGGTGTTTATGGATGGAAGGATCCACAGTTATGTTTTTGAGATATGGCTAATTTGTAAAATTATGGCTATTACTTCTCTATGATGGAACCCTCTGGGATTATGGGGGCCTTAATTAGGTTATTTATCTTTTTGCACTTACCGTTTTATGATGGCCAATTTTGTAGTGATAGATATGTGTTTTAATGTCATTATTCCAAATTATTTATTTATTTATAGTATTTGGAGCATTATTCTAGGTTTTCCCTCTTACCTTGACTTATCTTATTTATCTCGTATTTTTGTTATATTTATATTATAATTTAGCTCAGTCAGTCGATAATGACTACTATGTATTCACGGCTTTCGTACTCATACTATACTTTTTTTACCTTTTTGGTGCAGATTAGATTACTAGTTTCCATCGTTGATGCTATGCTCCCGCAAGCTAGAGTGCGGAGACAAGGTGAGCTCTCAAAGCTGGAGTTGACCTTTTCTCTATCTTCTATATTTTACCATCTCTTTCCATTTTCGAGACTGATGTATATTTTGCTATATAGTACTCATATTCTCCTTGGACTAGTATCTGTTGTAGTGATATTACTAGGTTTTGGGATATGTCCTTTAGTTTATTTATCTTCCCTTATTATTACTCTATGACTTATTTTCATATAAGTTTTTAACTTACATATCTTAGACATTTATGTCTTTTCCAACCAAATTAGCCTATTGCTTATAGCTCCGTGCTATGATTTAGATTATCTAATATTGTGATAAAGTAGATGTCATTATGACTCAGAAATTGGTTCACAAAAAATTTATATCAGAGCACGAGGTTCACTAGTATTGTTGCTAAAAGAGCAAGTGTCTAGTAGGTTCCCACGGATCAGAACAATGTTGACTGTTCCTTAACTTTAAGAGGCTATAGGACAATCTTAGGAGATCTTCACTTCTTTCATTCATTTATGCTATAAGTCTGAGTTGGTTTCTAAATATTTCTTTGTTTTTACTCTTTTGTAGATGGATAGGATGCATGCTACTGCTTTATGAGATAGGGACCCTGAGTTCTCGATAAAGGATCCTATTGAAGTCCATGGATAACCTAAGGGTCGAGGATATGTGAGAGATGTAACCCTAACTACAGATCATGATAGGGAGCCTTTTCTAAACCCTATCTTCATACCTGTACTAGATATTCCTCCGTCCCAAGTAGTGGTGGGCCAGGGACTAACCTAAACTCCATTGGGGTGTATAGATTCATCACTGCTTAAGGATGAATTTATTCTTATTTTGGGTTTGATATGTGATGCACCGTCTAATGTTTCTCAATCAACAGATCATAGTGGTACTCAAGTAGGAGCGCAGCCTATAGCTATGTCCCCTAGAGTTGAGGTCCCTTCTACGTTAGTTCTTGCTCAGATAATAGTTTCTTAGATGGAAGTTGCCTAATATTCTATCTCTATGGAGGAGAAGAATATTTTTGGAAGATTCTTGCATTTGACTCTGACTAGGTTTTCTGGCGTAGCGAGAAAGGATGTAATGAGCTCTTGGTATCTTGCTAGGATAGGCTCTATAATTTGGGCCAAGTTGAGACTCACGGTGTAGACTATACTACTTTCTTGTTTGATTTGCTAGCTAGACATTGATAGAGAGATTATCTTGATTCTAGGCTAACTGGATCTTTATCTTTGACATGGACTTAGTTCTCTGATGTATTCTTAGAGAAATATATTCATTATAGCTATAGAGATTATTTAAGGTACCATATCTCGAGGATTAAGCAAGGATCCATGACTATTATGGAGTAAGAGGCTTGGTTTCATGAATTGTCTAGGCATGTTGCATCTATCTTACCGCTAAGTATGAGTAGATTTAGTTCTTTGTTCAAGGATTAACACTTTCTCTCCACATGGGTACATAGAGTTTAGTTGCTACTGGTAGATCTTTTGTTGAGATTTCAAAATATCCTAGATAATAGGGGAGATACACTACGAGGCCTAAAGTGATAGAGATTAAAGGCCACAATACCAAGGCAACTTCAGTCGGAGTCGTAGTGGCTCACAATTTATAGGTAGTGGTTCTCTGCGTAGGTTCTTTTTATATCAGCCTTATCAATATCAGGGTTAGTGTAGTAGGCCTTTATGTCGCACTTTAGATTACTAATATAGGCTATCCTAGCCATAGAAATTATCCTAACTAGAGTAGTGGTCAGCTTACAAGAGTTTTATCTTTTTGGTATTCTAGTCGCAATGGTTACATCAGGTCAGTCAGGTCTTTTGGATTCCATATAGACTAGTGGCAGGTTATAGTTGTGGGGCCTTTTTCTATTTTTCAAGAGAGTGTCCTAGTCATAGGGAAATTTTCCATACTTCTCAGAGTGTTCCACGAATTAGGGTAGTACCTCCCCCAACTAGATATGGTATGGATGATCGTTGGGGTGATCATCAGGGTGTTTGTGGTAGTCCTCATGGAAGTAGGATAGGAAAACACTCAAAAGCCTATCTAGGTGGCAGGCATGGTCAGTTATATGTCATACCTGCTAGAACTGAGGCCGAGTCCTTGGGTGCTATTATTATAGGTATAATTCAGTATGCCATCTTTGCTTTATTTGATCTAGGATCTACTCATTTTAATCTATCCGCTTATTATAACCCACGATTAGAGTTATCTTAGGATTCCTTATTTGTGCCATTTTGTGTATCTACTCTTGTGCTAATTCTTTAGCAGTAGAGCAAGTTTATAGATCATATGTTGTGATTTTTTGGGAGTTTGCTATGCGGGATGATCTTTTTGTATTGAACATGGTGGATTTTGATGTAATTCTAGGTATGAACTGGTTATCTCTCTATCATATGGTTTTTGGGTTTTTTTAGCAAGATCGTTACCTTGGCCATGCCTAGCATACCTCTGGTTGTGTGGCAATGATCTTTTAGGTGCAAGCCGATGGGGATTATTTCTTATGTTCGATCTAGGAGACTTATTTGAGGGGTTGTGATTCTTATATACCTTATATTTGTGATGTTAGTATGGAGAGTCCTTTGCTTGATTTTGTTCCTATAGTTTGTAAGTTTCCTAATTTTTTTCTACTTATTCTACCTATGTTCCTTCTAAGCGGTCTATTGAGTTTATTATTGATCTTGATCCAGGCACCCAACTATTTCTATGGAACCTTACAATATGGCTTTTATTGAGCTTAAGGAGCTGAATTTCCCAGCTTTAGGATCTTCTAGGTGAGTGTTTTATTAGACCGAGTGTGTTTTCTTGAGGTACTCCTATCTTGTTCGTGAAGTAGAAGGATGGTTGCTTTCATATATGTATTAAGAACTTGAATCTTAAGGTAAAGAATAGGTATCCTATTCCTCGTATTGATAATTTTTTTGAGCAGCTTCAGGGTGCAGTGGTGTTCTCTAAGATTGACTTAAGGTTTAGTTACTATCAATGGAGGATTCAGGATAAGGATATCCCAAAGACAACCTTCCAGACTAGTTAAGGTCATTATGAGTTCATTGTGATGTCTTTTGGTTTAACTAATGCCTTATGGATTTGATGAAATAATATGACCAGGACATATTTACATTCCTTTGTGATTGTGTTCATCGACAATATTCTTATGTATTTGGGGAGCAGAGAACAGTATATGCAACATTTGAGGATTATGCTCTGAGATCATAGGCTTTTTTCCAAATTCTCAAAGTGTGGTTTTGACTTACGTCGTTGACAATTCTAGGCATGTGGTGTCTAAGTATAGGATTATGGTGCACCCGATGAAGATTGAGGCTATTTGTAATTATGTTAGATCTATATCTCTGTCTGAGGTATGTAGTTTCATTGGTTTAGCCGAATACTATAGGTGATTTATTGAAGGTTTTACTACTATTACAACGCTGATGACTAGATTTACCCAAAAGGAGTTTCAATTCTGAAGGTCAAAGGAGTGTGAGTCAAGTTTTTGGAAGCTTAAAGGATTTCTCACTTTAGTTCCTATATTGGATCTTCCTATTGAGGGTGATGGATTCACTATATATTGTGATTCAGTGGTAATTTGGGTTGTGTTTTGATGCAGCAGGGTCTAGTTATTCTTATGCATAGAGGTAGATGAAGATGCATATGAACAACTACCCCACCCATGATTTAGAGTTGGTACCGGTAGTTCTTATGCTTAATATTTTAAGGAATTATCTTTATGACATGCATTATGAGATCTATATGGATCATCATAGTCTTCAAAATCTTATGACATAGGGAGAGATTAATTCTAGGAAGAGTAGATGGATGGAGTTGCTTAAGAACTATACCCTCTCTATTCTATATCATCTAAGAATGGTAAACAAGCTAGCGGATGCCTTGAGCCAAAATGCAGTTAGTATGGGTAGTTTGGCTTCTATCTTAGTTTCTTAGAGGGCATCAGTGTAGGACATCCAATCCTTAGCCAACTTAATTCTATGACTTGACATCTCAGACCCTAGAAGGATCTTTTTGAATGTTAAGGTGAGGTCTACCTTATTTGAGAAGATTCAAAGTCATCGGTTTGAGGATATGAGGCTTTGCAACATCTATCATCAAGTGTTGAGTGATGAGTGTAGGTTGCCTACCATAGATTGTGAGGGTGTTCTTAGATATGATAACGGAATTTGTCTTTCACGGGTTGGTGACTTGGTTCAGTTGAAATGTGAGGCTCACATCTCTAAATTTTTTGTTCACTTTGGTACAGCTAAGATGTATAGAGATTTGAGGTAGTATTATTAGAGTGGCATGAAGAGGGATATGTCAGATTTTATAGCACATTGCCTATGTTATCAATAGGTGAAGGTTGAGTATTAGAGACCTGGTGGCTTAATTCAGAGATTTTCCATTCTCGAGTGACAATTGGAGTGGATTACCATAGTCCTTATTAGTGGTTTACCTTATACCTCAAATAGTCCTAATGGTATTTGGGTCATTATAGATTAGTTGACCAAATCAGCACACTTTATTTCTATTCAGATGTCCTTCAGTTTTGAGAGGTTAGCCCGTATCTATGTTCATAAGATAGTTCACCTGCATGGAGTGCGTATATCTATAACTTCAGACTGAGGATCAATGGTCACTTCTACATTCAATAGAGCTTCTAATGAAAGGTTGGTTACTCAGGTGGATCTTGGCACAACTTCCATACTCAGATAAACAGGCAGTTGGAGTGGACTATTCAGGTTCTTAGGGACATACTTCAATCTTGTATTATAGATTTTAGAGGTCGTTAAGTGCAACACTTTGCTTTTGTACAATTTGTGTATAATGATAGCTACTATTCGAGTATTGATATGTTACCATTTGAGGCATTTTATGGTTGCATTGTTGTTGTTTGATTAAATAGTTTAAGACCTTCGAGATTAAACCTCGTGGTATGGAATCCCTTTTGGAGTTGTTGGATAGAGTAAGGGTATTTCAGGATAGTTTGAGGGCATCTCAGAGTAGGAAAAAGGGTTATACACATCGTGGACTCCATTCCTTAAGATTGTGATTTGGTAATTGGGTATTACTCCGAGTATCGCCCATGAAGCATGTAATTAGGTTCGGGAAAAGAGGCAAGCTCGGTCCCAGATATATTGGACCTTTTGAGATGCTTCGCACAATTAGAGAGATGGTATGTGAGTTAGCCTTCCACATAGATTTTGCTATTTTTCATTGTGTTTTTATGTTTTATGATGCAACGAAATATTTTTGATGAGCCTCATATGCTTTGGTGGGACTCAGTTCCGTTGGACGAGAGGTTCACCTTCGTGGCGAAGTTCATATAAGCTAGTGATCTACGACGGTTATGCTCTAAAGAGATATTAGTAGTTAAGGTTTCGTGGAGACACCTCCCAGTTGAAGAGGCTACTTGGAGATCGCGAATGAGACACGTGCCCAATATCTTACCTGTTTGAGCCTTCAGGTACATCCTAACCATTTACTTTAGTGAACAAAAGATCTTTTAGTAATGGATATTGTAATTACCATCCAAGTTATTTTATACATATCCATATATATTTATTTTTTTAAGCTTTCCTATAGCTGCCCCAAGTTATTTGTGACTTGCTAGAATTGACAGCTCAGTTACTGGGTAGTTTGTTTGGTTTTTAGAGCCGATTTCCTATTTTGAAGTCTTCTTGGTAAAAATTTTCTATCAGTTGAAAACTTTAGTTTAGCTACCTTGTATGCTAATTTTAACAGTTCCATCTACTCCGAAATACCAAATTTAGGTTAAGGGACCTTTGGTTTAGGTCTTAAGGCTTCTAGAATCATTTCGAGCTATTAGCTAAAAAATGTATAAAAATGGCCCATGGGTGTGGGCCCTCTTTTTTGTTGAAACGACCTCAGATGGAAATATTGAGGTGTTCTACTGAGTCCAGAATGTCGAATTTGGTAGGGTAGCATAGTTTGTTTGTTTATATGGGATTTCAAATGAATCTTGAGGGGTTGTTTGAGACTCAAAAATTTCCAAGTCTCAGCTAGTGCATCTGCTAAAGTGGCCCTTTGGCCACTCCAGTAGAGGTTGCTTAAGCAGACAGCTAATCACTTAACCGACCTAGCTTTTCCAGTTAATGCCCGCTAAAGCGAAGCCTATTCTATTTATTTGAAGGATGCTTTAATGAAGTGTGCATGCTAGGCGGTTATCGCTTTAGCGGTGCTTGGCAGATTTAGCGGTGATGGCTTAAGTGACCAAATGTCTGCTTAAGGGGCACCAGGGAGGCAATAAATGCCCTATTATCCTGATTTTCTCCCTATTTTTCTACAATTTTCAAGAGTGAAAACCCTAGAGAGTGGATAATTGGGAGAAACATTGTTAGTTTATTTTCGGGTGTTTGTGAGCTCGGATTACTCATTTCTTCATCAAAATCTTGGTATGTTTCAATTAAGTTCATGATTAATTTCTCAATTTATTCCCAGATTTCCTAGATTATTGTTGGGTTGATTTTAGCATCGTTTTAGCTCAAAATTTACCCGTTCTTGAGGGTAAATGTTCGTTAATCATGGAGGGTCATGTTGACGATTTCAAAAGTGTGATTCTGCAAGTGGGCCTCACATGAAATTTTTATGTAATTTTTTATTCAAAGTATAAAAATTCAACATGGGTGTCGTTATTCTAGTAATAATGAGTATATTATGATTTTTATAACTTAGCATCGTGTGAATGTTCTCAAAAGGGGAAATCAGTGATTTAGCAAATTTCACCAGACTTTCTTCGGCGTCCAGGTTGGCTAGGTTTACCTTCATTTTAGATTGGGCTAAATTATAGTTTATTTATGATAATGTGAGAAGTGTGCGTTGTAAATTAGGTCTTGGAGGTGCATTTAGTATAATTTGGACATTTTAAATAATTAAGTAATCGTAAATTAGGAATAATGGATTTAGATATTCATTCTTTATGAAAAAATTCTATATTTTGACTAAAAGGTGACTTACTTAGTATCTAGTTGTGAAATTAAAAACCTTAGACTAGTTCGGGGTAGAAGTTGCCTTAGAAATAATTTTAGGGATTAGAAGTGGGCCCCTCCATCCAATCTTAAGCTAAGACTATTACTAGCTCCTTGTAGACTTAATAAATATGTATATCATTTAATTGTATATACTAGAGCTTGAGGAGGTTATATGTATGATGTTTATACTAGAATAGTACTTGAGAGGTGATACTTGTTACTGCTTAACTTCGGTAATTTATGATCGTTTGACCAATTCAAGTCTTGAAAATGATGATATAAGTTTTGGTTCAAGTACGACAAATGATGATATGAGTTCCAATTCATGTTTGGCAAATAATGATATGAGTTTTGATTCAAGTCTAACAAATGATGATATGAGTTTTATTTTAATTTTGGAAAAATATGATATGAGTTCTGGTTCAAGTCTAGCAAATGATAACGTGATTTTTTATTCAAGTATGGCGTTGCGAGGTTATTTATGATGGTTATAAAACCAGTTTATGTATGGTGTCTATGCTATGGAAGGATCCACGATTCGAGATATGGCTAACTAGTTAAATTTTGGTTGTTATATCTTTTGATTGTACCATCCAAGCTTATGAGGCCCGTATTGGGTTATTTACCTTTTCGCACTTACAGGCTTATAAGGGTCAGTTTTACAGTGATAGTCATGTGTCCTTTAATGTTATTATTTTGGATTATTTATTTAATTATAGTATTTGGAGCATTATTTCAAGTTTACCCTCTTACCTTGACTTAGCTTATTTATCTTGTATTTTTATTATATTCATATTATAATTTACCTCAGTTGGTCGATGATTCCTACTGAGTACCTGTGGCTTTGGTACTCACACTACACTTTGGTACCTTTTTAATGAAGATTTAAGTACTAGTTTCCACCTTTGATCTTGTGATTGTTTGATCTAGAGTTTGAAGACAGTGTGATCTCTCGAAGCCAGAGTTGGCCTTTTCTCCATCTTTTATATTTTGTTTATTCTTTCCATTTAGGAAATTAATTTATATTTGACTATTATAGTACTCGTATTCTTTTTGGATTAGTGACTCTTGTACTGACTCTGCTAGGTCATGAGATATGTCATTTCTCTTAGTTATCTTTTATTATTATTACTCTACGAGTTATTTCCTTGTAAGTCATTTACTTGCATATCTCCAGCATTTATGTCATTTTCTACCAAATTATCCCATTTTTAATAGCTCTGGACTACTATTTGGCTTACCGGCTGGTGGGACAAAGTAGGTTCCAACATTACTCAAAAATTGTGTTGTGACATTGGGGTGATTTATTGAGCATTATAAAATCATCATATCTATAAGTCCCACTTAATTTCTAACTTAATATCCCAATTTATTCCTTATATTTTGAGTTGTTCTGGACTGATTTTAGGATCAATGGAGCTCAATTTTAGCTAAATTTCATGTGGCTAATAATCATTGATCTATGTGGGGCGTTGTGATGGATTCAATGTTATGATTCTACTAGTGGAACCCACTGATCTTTAGTGGATTTATGCACCAAAGCCTCATTATCTACACGTATTTAGCTTAGTTTTAAGGACTTCTTATGTACTTAAAAAGTTGTATTATGGTATAATTGAGAATCTAGTTGTTTAGGTACATGTTTATAGTGTTTAAGGTATGTTCAAAGCAACATAAGAATCAAATTGGTCATATTGAGCTTAGATGAGAAAACTAGTGTTACTAGCTTGAGCCATGTGCTGTTCTAGTGTATCTCAATGAATCCTATTATGTTGATGTGCACTTATTTGTGGTGTTTGATTTTATATTATACCATGTAAGAGTTTAGGAGTAATTTTTGGTAGCATAATAAGGTGAAATGAGGTTGGAAAGACATCCACAAAATGTGAAACTTAAAGGCAAATGGAAGGAGTTAACAATGGAAAAATCTAGAATTTTTTAGCATATGGGCGTGCCATACCATCAAACCTCTGAGATAAGGGTGTACATTCCCCAAGACACAAAGAAGGAAACTGGAAAAAGTGTGTATCCGTGATTACACCCCTAATTCCACCAAAACATGGGTGTGCAAGCCAAGATCCAAAAATGGCCAACTTCTCTCAAATTATAAATAGGACACTTGGTTCTTGTTGTAAATGCCTTAGACAAATTTTTGCATTGAAAACACACGAGGAAGGTTGCAATTAGTGTTCTTAATCTTTAATTTAGATTACTTTTGATTTTTAATTTATGAATTTCACTATTGTTATTCATTGTAAGACTATGAGTGGCTAAACATCCTAATTCTAGGGTTGAGGCCAAAAAGATAAATACTTATGCTTTCAGTTGAGTTTGTTTAAGTTGATTATCACATTCGGTTGTTCATACATCCTTGTTATTACTATTCTATAGATTTGTAACCCACATAGTAAACTTGTATTTCTATTGTGATCATAGAAGGAGGAATAATAGATTAGATCGTGCAATCCTATATTTAGAGAAATCAACATTATAATTTGTAATTCGGATAGGAATATACCTAATTCACCCTATTTGGTTTATATGTGGTATGAAATATTAATGCTTTTAACTTAGCTCTTATAGACCTGCCAACGATGTAGTTGTGGGTCTAAGATAGATTGACGATCAGAGGATGACCATTTACTAATTATGTTATCAACCCCATGAATCAACAACCAAGATAATTAACAAGCCAATGAGATTTTATATCTTAGTTGGATTGTTTAAGGTGCCTTGACTCCAGATTTCTTCCCATTATTATCTCCAGCACTTTATATTATCGTACTATTTGTTTTTTCTTCTAAGTCTCATATCTCAAACTCTCTTGGTTATAACTAGCACTTGTTTAATCCTTCTAGTAATGCTAGAATTAGATTGTTGCTGAGCGTAAGTCCTTGTGGGATCAATAATTGGATTTCAAAATCCACATTATTACTTGCACGGCTATGCACATTTGCGTGTGTGCTAGGATGAAATAAGTTTTTGGTGTCGTTACTGAGGACTTGAAAATTTGCAATCATCTTAATTTTAGTCTTTCTATATTGTTGTATAAGTCCTAATACTTGATCTTAGCTTCTGAAATAGTAAGTATAAGTCTAACACTCAAGAAAGCTGGCAAGGGAAAGGGATTTTGTTGACCCATATCCTGAATGTGAGCAACGCTTAAGCTAAAGAGAGAAGCAATACTTTTCTATTGCATACCTCAAGTTTTATAGGAAGAATCTAATCCTACAG
This sequence comes from Capsicum annuum, assembly GCF_002878395.1. Classification (NCBI taxonomy): domain Eukaryota; kingdom Viridiplantae; phylum Streptophyta; class Magnoliopsida; order Solanales; family Solanaceae; genus Capsicum; species Capsicum annuum. Next base: position 165,033,852 of record NC_061117.1, read on the forward strand.
ACATGGGTGATGAACAACCAGCTCATACAATAGTATGCAAAGTGGAAATCCCACTCACAACCAACGTTACCTCTACCATTTGTAAACAGGAACCTAGAGGTAGTTTGAGCTCAAACAGAAAATTGTACAACTATTGCACAATAGAGGGCCATTCATAGGCCTATCACACAAGGATCCACAGATTCATTTGCAAAAATTTTTAGAGATCAGAGTAATATTTATAGCCACTGGAGTCTCAACTAAATACGTGAGGCTCACTCTCTTCCCCTTCTCACTTTTGGAGAAAGCAAAGAAATTGTTGAAGGCTGAATGAAACACCCTGGGTTTTGGAACCTTAGAATATTCCCTGGATTTCTAGATTCTGGGTTACATAAAAATTATGTGTACTAGTCATATGATGGGGTATGAGTGGTATACCTTTGTCATATGCTAATAATGATGGCTGGTTTTCCCATGTTTTAATTATGTATTTACATACGTTAACGGTGGTTTAGACAATTAGTTTCATGGGAATGGTTAATTAGTAATTGGAATTGGTTCTGGAAATACTATGCCTCCAACATGTTTGATAAAATACCTTTGATAATGTTTTTACTATATTATTGGAGTTTTAATGGAACTATTGCATGGTATGGTTTGGAAATGGAACTCTAAATGGTTTGGAATAGTTGAATGGTAAGGTTTGGGGGTCATGTTTATGGTTAATTAAACTTTCTTGTGGGGTACAAGGGAATCCTCTAAGTAAACATGGTAATGAACTTTTTGTGGGCTACATAAGATTCCCACAAGCAAACTTAATAATGGAACACCTATGGGGTACACAGGATTCACCTAAGTTAACTTAATTATGTAATCTATGGGTACATGAGAATCCCTTTACATCAAAAGGTTGGCTAAGGACATTATTTGCAAGCTATTATTGATATTACAATGCCACTACTTATAACCTTGGTTAATAATAATGGAATTATGCTTTGGTTTGTTGGAAATAGTTTTAATTGGGCAATAATGGCGGGGTGTGATAGCTAACCATGAAGGTGCGAGTCCATTGGGTGAACATTGGAAACTCATGTTTGCCGATATGAGGGTTAGTTATAACGGCCATATAACTATGAGGTACATGGGAATCGTCCAAGTACATTGTACATATGTATCATGAAGAGGGAAGGGTACTTAAGAATCCCCTACTCTTATGGTATCTCCAATTTGTACGGCTACATATATCAGGTCCCATTTAGGTGGTTACACTAGACCCATATAGCCCATGGGTAGTTCTAGGACGGTTAAGCTACATATACCTAGGTTAAATATTTTAAATTCATGCTAAACCTAGCTCCCTTTCCCGACATATATATATATATATGGTTGTGTGCATATGGTTGGTTTACTTAGTTTTACTAGGTGGCATTATCTTAACCTTATTCTAAGTTCATGCTAGTGTTCACCCGCTAACCCATCTTTGGACGGTTGTATCCCCATGTGATGTAGGAAATAGCCATTTTACTCCTCCTACTTAGTCATTAAATTTGGGATCAACTATTGGATTGAAGTAGTGAGTTTCCATATTCTGAAATGCTCAATTTTATATTATGGATGTCTTAACATAATTAGTTTATTTTATGGATGTTGGTTTAGGCTATGGTTAGGGGCATGTCCCAATCGGATGTTGTTCTTCTTTTGGTTAGAGACTTGTGTGAGTACTATCAATTGGAATAGGAAGGATTTATATTACTGTCACCCTTAGTATTGGTATTGGTATTAGGGTTGATACCGTTGGACTGAATTTATAATTGTTCCATCATCTTTTATTTTGGAATAAATAATTATATTGGAATTCAATTGGTTCACGATTTGGTTTGGTAATGGTTATTGGATGGATAATTGATGGTTGGACTATTTTAGGTTGGTTATGGTTATAGACATATCCTAAAGTATTAGGTTATGCTTACACTCTATCTTGTTATACGTTTGAGATTCATTCGACTCAGGATTTGTGTAATTTTGTTGGGTTAGGTAATGGGGGTGGTCTCTAATCCTGGTCGAACTTGGGATGCCCATTACGATATGGCCCTGGGTAGATTCATGTCAAGTTGGTATCAGAGCTTTAGGTTCATAGTTAATTGGAGTCCACAAAGCCATGTCAAGCATAGTCTCTTTTAAGGATTTTTGGTGCACCACACTCATAAGAAAGAGGCCTCAAAGCATTTAGGAATATTTTACCTTCTTGGTATTTTATTTTTAAGCTTAGAGTCTAAGTCTTGAAATCTTCTCTAATTCTGATTTGTTCTCTTTTCAGATTATACCTCAATGATCTAAGACACGAAGTAACTCTTCTGTCCTAACTAGGGATAATATTGAAGGGACACGATCTACTCAGGGGATCCACACTCGATCTAGGTGTCCAATCCCTGATATTTATGAAGTTTCACTAGTTGCTACTAGTCCTTCATAAGGTGAGGTAACTTATGTAGTATTTTGCCAATCGATTCATGTTATTGCTCAGTTGGTTACTGCTTAGGATGAGCGAGATGCATCTAGTATTTCATTTATTAAGGCTACAAGGGTTGGCCAATTTATGAAGATAAATCCTCTTAATTTTACTAGTGTAAAGATGGAGGAGGATCCTCAGGGTTTTCTTAATGAAATAGAGAAAATCTTCTGGGTGATGTAGGCCACGAATGTGGAAGGGGTTAATTTTGTTGCTTACCAGCTTAAGGATATGGAGTACCAATAGTATGAGGAGTAGGATAGCATTAGAGGTGATGTTGAGAAGTCAAATTTATGGTATACTTTCTCTAATACTTTTTGGATTTCTTCATTTCTCAGGAGGTGAGGAAAGCAAAGGCAGAGAAAATTATCAATTTGAGGCAAAGAAAAATGTCTACCAAGGAATATGCCTTGAAATTTCATCAGTTGTCAAGGTATATTGTGGAATTAGTCTCTGATATAAGGGCTAGGATGAGAAAGTTCATTTCTGGACTATCTCGGGATTTGATCATTGAAAGAAAAACTACATTATTAATCAAGGATATGGGCATTTCTAGATTAGCAGTTCATATGCAACGGGTGAATGAGGAAAAGAGGTAATAGGATGAGTTTGTGAAAGGCAAGGTAAGATGTTTAAGTTATCTAAATAGGGTGGTGCTCAATATCAAGGTGATCAGGATGGCGGTAAGTGGCCAAAGAAGAAGTGGGGGAGTTTTGGTTCTTTCTCTACAGCTAGTGCTCCTTACCTAAAATAATTAAGTGATAGGCATTAGCAGGGTGGCAATAATTACTGGGCACCAGGTGCCTAACTTCAAATGAGTGGGGCTAAGTTGGCCTCATAATTATCTCTTTTTTGGTTTAGTAGTAGGTTACATAGGGGTTTCTATGATGAGGGAGGGACAGGTGTTTCAAATATGGTCAGCCAGCCCATTTTCTTAGAAACTGTCTAGCTAGTAAGGGTGCTTCGGGAGAGAGTAAGGCTCCGGCTACTCCATATTTTTCTTCTACACCAAAAGGGTGGTGTTTCTACATCTATTTCTACTTCTGTTATCGGTGCAGGTCTAAATAGGTTATATGCTCTTGCTACTCGGTAGGAATCTGAGGCATTACCTGATGTCATTATGGGTATGTTACAACTTTTTTATCATGATGTGTATTGTTTTATTTATTCGGGATCCACTATCTTATGTGACCCCATTTATGTTTATGTATTTTTGTTTTGATCCTAAGGTTATTTTGGATCCTTTTTCTATTTCCACTACGGTAGGTGACTCTGTGGTTACTAAAAGAGTGCATAGGGGGTGTGTGGTATTTTTTGTAGTATGCAGACCTTGGTATATTTGTTTGAACATGGTATGCTGGATTTTAATGTTATTCTGGGGATGGATTGGTTACACTCTTGTTTTGCGTCCTTAGATTATCAGACCCATAAGGTTGCCTTTAGGTTCTCTAGTTAATCGGTTATTGAGTGAAAGGGTGGTTCCCTAGCTCCTAGGGTTAGGTTTATTTCTTATCTTAGAGCTCAGAGGTTAATATCTAATGGGTGTCTCATTTATTTGGTCTGGGTTAAAGATTTGAACTCAAAAGGTCCTTCATTACATTCGGTTCTAGTGTTAAATGAGTTTCCTGAGGTTTTTTCGAATGATCTTCCTGGTGTTCCTCCGAATAGGGAGATTGAGTTTGGTATAGATATGGTTTTGGACACTCACCCAATATCTATTCCTTCTTATAAAATAGTTCTAACTGAGTTAAGAGAACTAAAGGAGTAACTTAAGGATCTTTTAGATAAGGGTTTTATCCGTCCTATTGTATCCCTATGGGGTGCACCGGTGTTATTCGTGTGAAAGAAGGATTGTTTCCTTCTAATGTGCATTGACTATTTGCAATTTAATAAAGTAACGATTAAGAGCAAGTATTCTCTTTCGAGGATAGATGACTTGTTTGATCAGTTGTAATGTGCCAAATTCTTTTCTAAGATAGATCTTTGGTTTGGGTATCATCAGCTTAAGATTACAGAGGAGGATATCCCTATGGTGGCTTTTCATAATTAGTATGGGAACTTTGAGTTCTTGGTTATGTCATTTGGTTTGACTAATGCCCCGGTGGCATTTATGGATTTGATGAATAGGGCTTTCAGGCAGTTTTTGGATCTTTTTGTCATTGTGTTCATTAATGACTTCTTGGTGTATTCTAAAGGTGAGGTGGATCATGCTAATAACCTATGTGTGATATTGTAGAACTTGAAGGAGTAGCAGTTGTATGCCAAATTCTCTAAGTATGAGTTTTGGTTGAAGGTTATGACTTCTCTTGGTCATATTATTTCTAGTGAGGGGATCATGGTGGATCCACAAACAGTGGTTATGGTTAAGGGATGGCCTATCCCTATGACTCCAACTGGTATTCAGAGCTTCTTGGGTTTGGATGGTTATTATAGGTAGTTCGTGGAAGGTTTCTTGACGATAGCTACCCCATTGACTCAGTTGACTTAGAAGAAGGTAAAGTTTTCTTGGTCGGGTACTTGTGAGGGGATTTTTGAGAAGTTGGAGGATAAGCTAACTTCGGCTTGACATTTCCTTAAGGTATTGAGGGGTTTATTGTTTATTGTGATGCATCCCGGGTGGGACTTGGTTGCATTTTAATGCAGCATGGGAAGGTGATTGCCTATGCTTCCAGAAAGTTGATGGTGCATGAGAAGAATTTTTCTACTTATGATTTGGAGCTTTTACCAGTGGTTTCTTCTTTGAAAATTTTGCAGCATTAATTATATGGAGTGCACGTGGACATCTTTTCTGATCGTAAGAGTCTACAGCATGTGTTCACTCAAAAGTTTCTTGATCTTAGGCAGAGGAGATGGTTCGATCTTTTAACTATAACATAAGTCTTTACTGCCATCTATGTAAAGCTAATGTGGTTGCTAATGTTCTTAGCAGGTTATCCATGGGGAGTTTAGCTCAACTAGATACGAAAAAGCGAGAATTGGTGAAGGATATTCACCGCTTGGCTAATCTTGGAGTTCGTCTCTTGGACACCAATGATGGTGGTTTAATGGTACAGGAAGTGGTTTGGTCATTTCATGGTGTAGAGATCAAGGAGAAGCAAATGTCAAATCCTATCTTGATTAAAATCAAGAGTGATGTTGGTGGGCAAAGGGTGATGGTGTTTAAGATCAGTGGTGATGGTAACTTGAGCTACGAAGGGCGATTATGTGTTCCTAACATTTATGGTTTGTGATAAAAGGTTTTGGCTGGGGTGCATGAATCACGCTATGTTGTTCATCCTTGTTCAACAAAAAAAAGGATATGGTTGATTTTGTGGCCAAATGCATGGTGTGACGGCAAGTCAAAGTTGAGCACATGAGGTCGGAGGCTTGTATTAGGAAATTAAATTGCCAAAATATAAATGAGAAGTAATCGATATGGATTTCGTTACTGGCCTTCCTTGGTCTCGAAATCAATTTGATTCCATTTGGGACATCATAGATAGGATGAAAAAGTACGCTTACTTTTTGCTGGTGCGGACTAACTTTTTGGCAGAAGGCTATGTGAGGTTGTATCTTCATAAGATTTTAAAGTTCCATGGGTACATATTTTGATTATCTCTGATCATGGTATGCATTTTTCATCTCACTTTTGCCAGTCTTTTCAGAAGGGGTTGGGTAATAAGGTTATTCTGAGTACTTCTTTTCATCTACAGATGGATGGGCAAGCAGAAAGGACCATTCAAACATTAGAGAACATACTTCGGGCTTGTGTTATTAATTATGGTGGCAATTGTGTTGAGCATCTACCTTTGCTAAAGTTTGCTTATAACAATAGTTATTATTCTAGCTATGGGATGGCTCCTTTAGAGGCATTGTATGGTAAGAGGTGTAGATCTCATATTGGGTTGTTTGAGCTGAGGCAGATATGTTTGTCCGAGACTTAGTTTATCAAGCAATGGAAAGGGAAAATGTAATTCAGGATAGGATTAAGGCTGCCTAAAGTCACAAAAAGTCCTATACGGATATAAGGCATATAGAATTGGAGTTTGAGGTTGGGGATAGGCTAATCCTAAAGGTATATCCTATGAAGTGAGTAATGCAGTTGGATAAAAATGGGAAGCTCATTCCTCGATATGTTGGTCCTTATCCGGTTTTGTGGAGGGTTGGTAACCTGGCATATGAGTTAGATTTGCCTTCTAGTTTAAACTCCATTCATTCGATATTTCATGTCTCTATGTTGAGAAAGAGTCTTGATGATCCTTATTTGGTGGTTCCTTTAGAAGGATTTGGTATCTCTGATTCTCTGTCTTATGAAGAAGTCCTGATTGAGATATTAGATTTGCAGGTTTATCTTTTATGGACCAAGGATGTGGCCTTGGTTAAGGTCCTATATCGGAACCACAAGATAGAACGGCTACATGGGAAGTAGAAGTGGATATGGAGTCCAAATATCTGCATTTGTTTTCTACTAGAGATATTCGTGCGGGTGGTTTCTATTCTGAATCACATCTTTGTTTTTTAACTTATTTAAAGGTTGGATTGATATTTCACAATGCAAATTAATCGTGCTTATGTCTGACCTACCTTGTGCATCATTTGGGGATGAATGATCCTACTAGGGGAGACTAAAACACCCTGGGTTTTTGAGCCTTAGAAAATTTCCTGGATTTTAGGATTTTGGGCTACATAGTACTTGTGGGTACCAATCGTATGATGGGGTATGAGTGGTATGCCTTGGTCGTATACTAATCAGAGATGGTTGGTGGGTTGCATTGGTTTCTAGAATGGGTACGAGTTGTATGGTTCGATATGGGTATTTTGATTTGGTTTTTTCTTTCATTTAATCTGAGACTTAGTAACTTAAGTTAGATCGGAGTACGAGTGTCTCACTATGAGTCGTAAGATAAGGTACAAGTCAGATCATTGACTCATATGGTAGACAACGTTTAAACTTTCTTAAATTTTATTCTGTCAGAGATACATTTTAAGGGTACTAGTCATATGCTTGAATACAACTTGGTTTGGGTAAGTCATATGTTGGAAAATGTTAGGTCCAAGGGGGAGGACCACCACTCGTATTGGTGGATACGATCGATATATGATGGTTGTACCCTATGGCAGGGATTTTGTGCAGTTTAAGTGAGGGTAATCTAGACATTTCCCTACTTAACCTATTAAGTCCCCAAAACTTATATCACACTTGGGAGGTTATTTACCCTATTATTCTTATCTGAAACACTTAGAAACTCTCTAATTCACTCCAAGGCTAGGGTTTTATCTAGAGGAGCAATTTAGGGCTTGTTTGGGTGATTTCTCTCCATCATATTAATAATATGAGGCATGTACTCCTCCTTTATTGTTAGTTCCAACTAAAGGCATGTTTTAACAATAGTTTCATGGCATGATTATTTTATGGTTTTGGGGTTTTCATATATGTTATGGGGTTTTGGTATTAAGTGATTGGTTATGATTTTCCCATATTTTAATTATGTATTTACATGCGTTAATGGTGATTTGGACAATTGGTTGAATGGGAATTATTTATTGGTAATTGGAATTAGTTTTGGAATCACTATACCCCCAACATGTTTGATAAAATGCCTTTGGTAATGCTTTAACTATATTATTGGAATTTTAATGGAACTATTCCATAGTAGTTTTTGATAATGTAATCCTAAATGGCTTAAATGGTTTTGAATTGTTAAATGGTAAAGTTTGGTGGTCATGGTTATGTTTAATTAAACTTCCTTGTGGGATACAAGGGAATCCCCCAAGTAAACATGGTAATGAATATCTTGTGGGGTACATGGGATTCCTCCAAGCAAACTTAATAATGGAACACTTCTTGTGTACACGGATTCCCCCAAGTTAACTTGATAATGTAATCTATGGGTACATAGGAATCCCTTTACATAAAAAGGTTGGATAAAGACATTTCTTGCAAGCTATAGTCGGTATGACGATACCACTACTTATAGCCTTGGTTAATAATAATAGAATAATGGTTTGGTTAGTTGGAAATAGTTTTAATTGGGCAATAATGGTGGGGTGTAATACATAAACGTAAAGGTGCGAGTCCAATGGGCGAACATGGGAAACTCATGTTTGTCGACATGAGGGTTGGTAATAGCGTTGATATATGATACTATGAGGTATATAGGAATCCTCTAAATAAATTATACATATGTATCATGGAGAGCGAAGGGTACTTAGGAATCCCCTACTCTTATGGTTTCTCTGCTTCATATGGCTACATATATCGGGGCCCGTTTAGGGGGTTGCACTAGACCTATATAGCCCATGGATGGTTCTAGGATGGTTAAGCTACAAATACCCATGTTAATGGTTTTAAATGCATGTTAAACCTGGCTCCCTTTCTCGAAATATATATGTACATACTGTCTATATATATATGGTTATGTGTATATGGTTGGTTTACTTGGTTTTACTAAATTGCATTATCTTAACCTTATCCTGATTTCATGCTAGCGTCCACTCGCTAACCCATCTTTGGGGGGCTATATCACCATGTGATGCAGGAACCATCCATTCTAATTATCCTGCTTAATTATTGGATTCGGGATCAGCTATTGGATTGAAGTGGTGAGCTTTCAAATTCTAGAAGGCTTCATTTCATATCGTGGATGTCTTTCTTACTTGGTTTATTTTTTGGATGTTGCTTTTGGTTATGGTTGGGGGATGTCCCAACCAGATATTTTTTTTCTTTTATAAGAGGCTTGTGTGACTACTATGGGTTGGAATGGGCGGGATTGGTATTGGTGTGCCTTAGTATTGGCATTGGTAATGGGGCTGATATTGTTAGACTGAATTTATGATTGTTCCATCCTCTTTTATTTTGGATTGATTATTTATATTAGAATTTAATTGGTTCATGATTTTTTTCGGTAATAGCTCTTTGTTGGATAACGGATGGTTGGACTTGTTTGGGTTGATCGTGGTTGTAGACCTATCCCAAAGTCTTACACGCTATCTTTTAATATGTTTGGGATTTATCCAACTCAGGATATGCGTAGGTTAGTTGAATTGGGTAAGGGGGTGGTCTCTCGTCCTGGTTAGACTTGGGATGACCATTATGACAGGACCCCGTGTCGGGTCGTGTCACAGAACCTTCAAACTCCATCATTACATGGGATGATCTAGCAAAAAAGCTTCTCATCCAATTCTTCCCGTCTGGAAAATCTACGAGGTTAAGAAGTGAGATCTTTAGTCTTAAGCAGAAGCCAAATGAGAACCTATAAACATTCATGGGATAGATTAAAATCTTTTCTCAGGGACTGCCCGCACTATTAACCAATGAATGAGATATTGGCTCATACCTTTGTTGAATCTCTTGATCATACCACAAAAAATTGTTAGATTTAGTTGTAGGGGGTCAAATTTGGAGAAAATGCATGTTGAGCTATATACTTTGTTGAACTGAATTGGACAAGGTAATCCTGAATGGTAAGGTGATATGTCCAGAAGTACAGTGAAGAAGGCCATCGGGATAATTGAAGTGGATAGAGTCACAGCTTTGGCCGCTCAGTTGGAAGCTTTGAAAAAACAAATGATGAACAGTTCACCAAGTTGAGTGCGAATAAACCTTAGGTCCAAGTAAATGCAGTTCAGTATGCCCCATTTTGGTGTGAGATTTGTTGAATTAGTGGTCACTTTGCAGACTCATGTGGAGCAAATTCTACGTTGGTAAACTTTGTGGTCAATAAATATTAGGTTAATTAGAATTATAGGAATGCCTACAATCGTAATTGGCAGAGTGAGTCCAATTACTCATGGGGCAACAATCAAGCTCAGACTCAATAATCTCAGCAGCAACAGAACACTTACTCCAGTAAATCAAAGAGACCTTGAAAAGATCCTGGCAAACCAAGAACAAATAGTTGCAGAGATAAAAAAAAATAGCAACTTGCTACATTAAATCTAGAGACACAGTTGGGGCAGTTATCTCAGGCTCGGAAAACCAGACCTCAAGGACGTCTGACTAGTGATATAGAGAATCTAAAGTAGGTAATAACAATCACCTTCACGTGTGGTAGAGACTTCATTTAAAGAACTCCGAATAAAACACAAGATGTATAGGCAAAATTAGTTCCACAATAGACAGAGAAGAAGCAAGTGACAAACAAAGATACTAAAAATTTAAGGAAGTTTGAGTACCCAAAAATAGAGGCAGTTGAGTGTATACAAGAAAAACCACCACCAACATTCCCTTAGAAGATTAGAAAAGCAAAGGAAGATGCATATCATAATAAGTTCTTTGACACATTTAGGGAACTTCACATTAACTTTCATTTGCTAGATATTTTGCAGGATATGTCTAAGTACGCTAAGTATTTAAAGGATGTAGTGACCAATAAGACAAAGTTAGGTGACATTGAGATGGTGGTGCTTATCGATGAGTATAGCAAATTATAATAAGAAAGACACTGAAAAAAAAAAAACTTAAGGACACAGGGAGCATTACCCTCCCCATAAAAATTGGTAGAAGTGACATAGTTTATGCTCTGATTGACTTAAGGCATAAATTTAATGCCTCTATTTCTATTCAATACTCTGGATTGGTGAAGCCGAGGCTAAGTTTTGTGGTGCTCCAAATGACGGACAAAAAAGATTGCTGCCTGAAGGGATAATTGAAGATGTACCCTTCAGGATTGCTGATGTGCCATGGTTTCATGGAACTTTTGATGCATAAAGAGGTGAAAAATGCAAATACTTAGGCCTTTTTTTTGGACATGATGTGTGTTTTTTGTATGTTGTAGGTAAATTAATTTAGTAGTGATATGGATTAGAAATGAATGAAAAATCTCTAAAAAAATTCAAGTGTGGACTAGGAAATAAGTGATTTAGTCACCTAACGACTCATAACCCAAGTCGTTATGTGAACAATAAGGGAGGCTGACCTCAGGAGCAAAGTATAGACAGACTAAAACTCATTATGAGTGACAATGAGTCCTAGTGCAAACCGTTCTAAGCACATTAGCCAAAATTCTTAAAGGTTGAGAAGTTGAGGATTTAGTGGAAATGAGTGAAGAACATGAGTCGTGATGACATACAATGACTCATGATGAGGAGTCATTCTAAAAATGGAAAGAAAGTACTAAATGCTAAAATTCACAAGAGTCATAATAAGTCCCAGTCAATGACTCATTACATCTCATAACGAGTTGTGACCACTGAGTTCAAAAGAAAGCAATAAAGACAGGCAATAAGTCATTATGAGCCCTAACGACTCAGTACCAGAGGCGTGACCACTGCCACTTTAGTTTTCCTATTTTTTGTGTTTAGGTTTCCTTTGTTATTTTGAGACCTTATAAATATCCTTGAGGTCTTTATGTAACACTTTACGTAATTTGACATATTTTTGCACACTTTATACCATTGTTCTTGGTTTTGGTTTTATTATTAAATTCGAGGCTTTGAGTTTTATTCTTTATTATTGTGAGATTAATTCTATGATTTCGTCATTGCACTCCATGGATTATTTTACAAATATGAGCAACTAATTCTCTTAACCAGGGTTTTGGAACCCTAGCAGGTTAACGATGTAGGGGAAGTGTAAGATTTTGCTAGATCATTAATTACACATGTAGTGTGATTTCCTTTAAGCTTATTGCTTTCTTACCAGTGGACAACTCTAAGTACTAGCCTGTATTTGAGATTATTTTCACAAGAGAGATTATGATTGGGAATAGGAGATTACGACAGTGATTCAAGGATATCAATCCTCATCTAATAACTTGAGGCCCACAAGGTGATAGTTAAACTCGGATCAAAGACAAAAAATAGTAAGGCGAAACCCTGAGACTCACAGGGTAAAGGGTGAGATTTACCTACGAGTCCACAAAATAATTGTAATGCCTTGCGTGTTAGATTTTGAATGTGAGATGGTAAGATAGTTGGGTTGAGCATGAGAAACTTACAGAGTTAGGAAGCCATAGGGAACACAGTCCTAGTGTCCGTCCGGATACTTCAGCAAGTTTGAGATACGAGTTTGACCTATTCCCTATGGGATCAACCCCAACCTAGTTGGGTTACTATATTTGACTTCAACTTCATTGTATCTTCTTGGAGGTATAGTTTAAGTGACATCAAATTTTGGTGCACTTATCGAGGAATACAATTGCGGAATTATTGATTGAAAATATTGATGTTTTTGGTTTTTTGTTTTCTATTTATTTACTTCTCTATATACCGATGTATGTCTAGAATGAACAGTCAAGGAAACACCTTACTCCCCATGAATCCTGAACCAGAAATAATCCTATAGTTGAACCATATGATGACTGAACATTTACGATAAGGTGAGATTAAAGGGTTTGAAATAACCCAAATATTATGCCTCTCCCTCTACCTTTTGGAGTTCAGGACATTGTTGATCAACAAATCAAGAAATTACTAGTAGAAGTAGCTAAAAAATAGAGGAGAAAAGTAGATGCCCAACGTATAGTGCGAGAGGCAGACCTAGCGAGCAAAGAAAAGAAGAAGATCATTGAGCAACACTCAATGGGGATCGAGATAGAGGTGGAAAGAGTAGAGCTCAAGTACTCCTAGCATATTAATACTCTCCACCATATGATGATCCGGAGAAAAATTTGGGGTACATTGATCCTACTAATATAGGATCTATCATTCCTTATGTATTTCCACCAAATATGAAGTTTGTTATAATGAGTTCCACGATCCAGCTATTAAATCTAAAGGGTGTGTTTGTGGCTTGCCGACTCATGATGCAAATATGCACCTCACAAACTTTAATGGGATCTACACTTCATACACTATATCGAGGGTAGATCAAGAGGCTGCCAGACATAGGTTGTTCCCTTTCTGTCTAATTGGTAAAGTTATATTGTGGTTAGGGTAACTTCCATGAGGATTGATTACTACTTGGAATGAGTTGCGGAGACAATTTTTAGATTATTTCCTCCCTCCATCCAGAATATTGCAATTGAATGATAAGATATATAATTTTAGGCAGTTATATTTTGAGTTGTTGTATGAGGCATAGTTTGGTTTAATAAGAAGTTAATAATGGTACCCAATCATCGAATTTCAAGGAATAATTTGCTTGAAATATTTTATCGACCCCTGAAATCCATTGTAAGAGCTATGGAAAATATTATTACCCATAAAGTATTCATGCACATGTGCTGGGAGGTAACATCAAATATTTTAGATCAAATCTCACTAACCAACTAAGGGTGGCATACTTGGGAGGAAGAAAGAGGTGCTGACACTTATGCTATTTGTGCCTCCTATAAGCACAAAGTTATTGATGACATAGTGGCGCAAGAGGTTGCTCAACTAAGGACTAAGGGTGGGTTATTTACTAAAAAATTTGCGATATTCTAAGAAGGTAAATGTAGTGGGTTCATGGGAAAAGGCTTCTAGATCATATGATTCTTATTAAGAAGAAGAGACAAAATATCTAGATAAAGAATTATCACATTTGTGAGTGAAGAGGCAAGGAAACCAAGGTTGGAACTACTATAGGGATAGGTATAAAGATCAAAGTCGAGACAGAGATACTGAATGGAGATGCAAGATTGATTACAAATAGAAGGGTGGAGCATACGTTCGACCAGGCAGGTGTGATAGCAAATTAAGGATGAAGGCTATGTTTCCCAAGCTGGTAAATGGTAAGGAAAGTTAGAAAAATTTACTTAAGAAGATTAAAGCAGAAATCTCGAGTTTGACCTAGAAAGTTGAATCGCATGCTAATATGATCATATAGTTGGAGCATCAATTTAGTCAAATGTTAGCAACCTTAAATCAACAACAGCCAGACACTCTTCCAAACAATATAGTTCAAAATTCTAAAAAAAACTATCACTGTCTTTCCATCATTGCTTTAAGTGGTAATACAATTATTGACCCCCTATGCTTGTGGTTGATGAGCCAAAAAATGATGGTATTGATATTGATAATACACCTGGAGAGGCGATAGATAAATCCACAGGTGGTAGTAAAAGTGTAGAGAAGGATAAAGAAAATAAAAGGAAGTTGAGCTGGTGTTGAAGATCAGTCCATGACCTCCCCCTTCTTTCCCCCATAGAATAAGAAAGAAACAAGTGGAAGAAAAGTATCAAAAGTTCTAGTCAATATTGAAAAAACTATCGCTTCATAGTCCTCTTGTAAAAGCTTTAGAGCAGATGCCTAGCTATGCAAAGTTTACTAAGGACTTGGTCACTAAGAAGCAGATGGTGATATTTGAGCCGCAAATAATGTGCACCATAGTAATGTTTTTGCTACCGATTGTTAGTGGAGAAAAAAGAGGACCCTGGAGCATTTACTATTCCATGTACTATTGGGTCCTTCAACTTCTCTTAAGAATAATATGACTTAGGAATTAGCATGAGGTTAATGTCCGAAGATTGAGACTATTGATAATGATAAAGTGATTGTGCCCATTGAAGGAAGACTCAGGGTTGAGGCATTAGTAGCAGTCATCATGAATTTGTATAGTGATAGCATCGATAAGTATGATAATATGGTGAGCGAATTATATGGTAGAGGTTCTTTTAATTATTCTCCAAAGAAACTTGATCTGGAACTAGAGATTAGAACTACTCCTTCAGCTCAACCATCTATTGAGGAGCCACTAGTCTTTGATTTAAATGCCCTCCCATCATAAATATGCTAAGTATTTTTAAGGGATGATAATACCTTACAGGTAATTATTATGGTTAATGGAGTCACATGTTGAAGCATTCCTTTCAGTCTTGTAGAGTTTCAATGGACATCAGATGGACTATTGTAGATACTGTAGGGATTTCACTTGGTATTTTTACTCACAAGATAAACCTTAAACCAGAGTGTATTCCTAACTGAGCACTAGTGTAGATTGAATCTGCTTATGCAAGATGTAGTGAAAAAAATTATAAAATGGTTAGATGCTGGAGTGGTTTATCTCATTAAAGACAGCAAGTGGGTTAGCTCAATTTAATGCGTTCCTTTTTCGGTTGGGATCACCGTGGTCCCAAACAATAAGAATGAACTTATGCCCATGAGACCTATTATTGGGTGAAAAGTTTGAATGGATTACAGGAAGCTAAACGCTTAGAATCAAAAGAACTATTTAACTATGTTTTTTATAGATCAAATGCTTAAAATATTAGTAGGAAGGGGTTGGTATTATTTTTTTGATGGCTATTCAGGTTACAAAAAGGTTTTGATTGCTCTTGAGGACTAGTAAAAAACTACATTTACCTACCCTTATTGAACTTTTGCATTCAAGAAGATGTTATTTCAATAATGCAATGCACCTGTCACCTTTCTAAGATGTATGATGTCTATATTTTGTATCATAGTGAATGACATGATAGAGCTATTCATGGATAACTCTTTAGTAATTAGGTACTCTTTTGATGACTGTTTGGCCTATTTTTCCAATGCATTCTAGAGGTGTAAGGAGTTCTACCTAGTATTCAATTGGGAGAAATGTCACTTTATGGTGAAGAAGGGTATTTTCCTTGGGCATAAAATCTCAAAATGGGGTATTGAGATAGATAAAGAAAGAATTGAGGTTATTGAAAAATTACTCCACCAGTCACAGTAAAAGGTATCCAAAGTTTTTTGGGTCATGCTGGCTTTTATAGAATGTTCATCACGGACTTCTCTAAAATTGCTAATACTCTTTGCAAGCTTTTAGAGAAGAAGGAGAAATTTATTTTTGATGATACATGTTTCAAGTCCTTTGAGTGCCTTAACGATTAGTTGATTTTGGCTCTTATTATTATATCCCTTAATTGGTCTTTATTATTTGAGGTGACAAGCGATGTGTGGAGAGTAGCCTTTGATGTTTTCCTTGTCTAGAGGCATAAGAAATCATTCATTCAATCTATTATGCCAGTAAGGAATTAAACCCCTCACAAAAGAACTACATAGTTACTGAGCAGGAGTTGTTTGCGGTGTTTTTTACCTTTGAAAAGTTTTGGTCTTAATTAATTAGGACCAAAGTCATAGTCCACACATATCATACAACATTGAGGTATCTTATTTCGAAAAAGGATACCAAGTCGAGATTGATATGTTGGGTCCTCTTGCTGCAAGAATTTGGCATTGAGGTAAATGATAGGAAGGGCATAGTGTTCTTGGATTATTATTATTATCTCGACTTGAGTATGAGGAAATGCAAAAATTAGTGGATGAGCTTGACATAGATGATAATTTTCCATATGAGCGGGTCTTGGCAGAATCTCGAGAGTTAATACCCTTTGTTAGATGATTTTGTCGACTACTAGGCAAGGGATTTTGTTCTAAAAGACTTGTCCTTCCAACAACATAAGATATTTATGCAAGACGTGAGGAAGTTCTTATGGGATGAACCCTACCTCTTTAGGATTTATATGGATGGTGTTACTCGGATATGTATCCCTAAGGTGGAAATGATGATCGTCCTTAAGGCTTGTCATTCATCACCACTTGGGGTCATCATGCTAGAACCCACGTACGCTACAAAATTTTGCAACGTGGGTATTACTGTTCTATGATTTTCAATGATGCTTATGACTATGCGTAAGCCTATGAGTAGTGTCAGCATTAAGGTAATATTTCGCGATGTTGTGAACTCCCTGTGACACTTATTTTGGAATTGAAGATATTTGATATATAGGGGATTGATTTCATAGGTCCGTTTGTGAGCTCCTACGGTATAAAGTACATTCTAGTTGCAGTCGACTACATTTCAAAGTGCGGAGGTAGTAGCATTCCCCAATAATGAAGGAAGAAGTTTCACTGCCTTTATGAAGAAAAACATTTTTTCTCGATTTGGCACTCCGTGTGAGATCATTAGTGATGGTGGGTCTTACTTCTACAACCATTTTTTAAGGCCCTACTTGAAAAATAGTGTGAAGAATAAGGTGACAATGCCTTAGCATTCTCAAATGAGTAGGCAGTTTGAGATCTCCTATGGATAGATTAAGTCCATATTGTCAAAGACTGTGAATGCCAACATGACTAACTGGTCAAGAAAGTTGGACAGTGTATTCTAGGCCTATCAAACGACTTTTAAGACCCTCATAGGTGCCTCACCATATCAGCTTGTGTATGGAAAAGCATGCCACTTGCCATTCAAAATTGAGCATAAGGAACAATGGGCGTTGAAAAAGCTAAATTTAGAGTGGAATGATACAGCTACATTAAGGTTAAGCAAGCTAAAATAGTTGGATAAATTCCAGCTTTATTCGTATGAGAGTTCTGCTCTATACAAAGAATGGATGAAGTTTTATCATGTCAAAAAAATTAGGAAAAAGGTGTTTGAGATCAGTGATTTGGTCTTATTATATGATTCAAGACTTTTCTTATTTCCTGGCAAGCTAAAGTTTAGGTGGAATGGACCATTCACAGTGGTTCTTGTATTCTCACATGGTGTTATTGAACTGGAGAATGATGGTGAAGGCCTATTTAAGGTGAATAGGTAGTGGGTAAAGGACTATATGGGAAACCCATATGAGGTGAAATTATATGTTGATATGGACCTTGGTGAAGTTAGAATAAGTAATGATATTATGTCATGCCACGATGTTAAATCAGGCACTGCATAGGAGGCAACCCATGTTTTGTACTTATTTCATTATAGGGTAATTTGTGTGTTCAGTGTCCAGGGTTGGAGATTGTAAAAAAAATACCAAAAAATTTTCTGATGCTAGGTCCCAACAACTCACCTAACGAGTCATTATCACTCCTAATAATTCATTACTAGAGTTCTGGGAAGATGGAGCTAAGGCAACTCTCAAGTAATTGGTCTTTGGATTCATAACAACTCTCAGAATGAACTGTTGTAGTGACAACAACTCATCACATTAAGTCATTTTGACTAGAGATCCAGGTAAGGTTCCAGTCATCACAAAGGGAGTCAAAAACTCATTACCAGTGATAATGAGTCGTTATGATTGACTCATTATCAGTCCTGACGTCGTGGGTCTAACAGGTCAACCCAATTCAAAATCGACATTTTAAATGGGAAATTAACTCCCTTTATTGATCCTTTTTCAATTTAAAACATCGTGAGTCCCTCCATTCCCTTAACCTCTCCAAAAGCTTAAAAGACATTCCAAGAGTCATCCCTAATCATCATAATCTTTAAAATTTTCCACCTCCTAACAAGTGTGTCTCTCAAGAACTAGGGCTACTCCAAATTATTGTTCAAGGGATTAAAAGCACAAAATCAAGTGTGATATTTTAATCTATTTATCTCATGAATGGGTACTCAATATGGCAAAAACTACTTTAATCCTTGATTAATTTGAGATCATTGAATGAACATTTAACTTATTCTTGAGTTACATAATGTTTATAAATGAAAATGAGAGTAAATGGAATTTGTGCTAAATAATGGCTTGTGGGGATAACTTAGGAGCATGATGAACTTTTTTAAAACCATGGGGAAGACTGAGTACCCATTGGGAATATAAGAGTCGAGACAAAATCCTCTATACATACATGATACAGTAGCTATGAGACTTATAATGCCTCATAAAGAAACCTAATGAGTCATTATGTGACTCGTAGCAACTGGTAACAAGGGTGCAAAAAGAAATGTAGGTTTGTTGACATAAAAACTGACACCATAAGTCTTTGTCGCACTATACAATTGGTGGTGGAGAATCATGATAACTGGAAAGGGACAAGCACCAATGAAAATGTATTGGCCAGGAAATGAGTGTTGGTGATGATTTGTTGTCTAACATAACAACTCATTAGGAGGACCCATTGTCTTACTAGTTAAAATTTAACATAGACCTTCCACCCTATGTCTCGTGATGACTCGTTACCAGTGGTAATGTGTTGTACCCTGACTCGTAGGGTACCTAAACCCTGCAACACTAATATTATTTTTCCTTATTTTTTATTCCTTTTCTTAGGATTTACTAACGTGTATGTTTCTTCCAGATACCAATGGCACCAAAGAATAACTCCACAAATAAGCTTACTCCTAGGAATTAGGCCTCTGCCACTCATCATCTCAAAAATGAACCCACTAAAGATGAAGAGTCAAGTGGGTCAGTTGAGGAATACCCACTCAGAGGGGAATTAGAGAGAAGGTAAAAATTACCCATAGGTGCTAAAACTATTTCAGACGAAGTCACACCACCCCGGGATGTGCCAACAATGAAGAATCCTAGCCAGTCACCACCCCACTCACTGTTCCAATCTAAAGAGGATGGTAACTATGATAAAGATGAGGAGTCTGTACCTGAGGAAATGAATGAAGAAGAAAACAATGAATCTAAGAATAGAGATTCCAAGAATGAGGGGTCTTAAGGTGAATAGTGGGAAGGGAGTTAGTAGAGTGAAACCCTAGTTGAAATCTCACCCCCTCCACCTCCTATCGTACCACTTCAGATAAAGTCTGCCTAGTGCCTATCGTTAATCGATGGAGGTAACCTAAAATGTAGAACTTATATATCCAAGATAGTGCCCTTATACCTTTCACGAGAAAACCACAAAGAGGGATTTATTTGGATCCCAAGCTGAGTACTATAGGCTTATTTGAGATGCCTGACTTTTATGCC
Source organism: Capsicum annuum (assembly GCF_002878395.1). NCBI lineage: Eukaryota > Viridiplantae > Streptophyta > Magnoliopsida > Solanales > Solanaceae > Capsicum > Capsicum annuum. The sequence goes on from NC_061117.1 coordinate 165,053,850, forward strand.
TGGTTAAGACATACCACTTTGTGTGGATGACCAGAACTCTAGTATAGTATAGTCCTACATTAGTATAAGAGTTCTATGCAGCTTACCAGATAAAACTTAATAGGTTGTATCCACATAGGGTGTTCGTGGAAGGTTGGTGACCCCTTGGTGAAATCGATGATTAGAGGTGTTTGGGTGAATATCTCTATGCAGACTATTTCTAGATATATTCATAGGTTGGAGCTCCAGTTACCAACCAACATAGCTAATATTGACCACCGCATGGATCAAATGCAGAAGGTGAAAATAAAATAGATACGTTCAGAGGATGAGCTTACTCAGTTTCTGCGGATGGCTGGTATTATTGCTACAGAGTAGGAAGAGTCTCCTTGGATAGCTGGAGGTGTTAGCTCTTCCTCCTGGATTATTAAAGAAAACTTAAATTTCTAGGAGAAGGCTTGGTTGATGCTCGTACATCACAGGTTGAGTCCCATATATGAGAACAATGTTCTATGTCTTAACCAAGCTACCCTGATTGCGGGTATCATGCAAGGCTACGAGCTTGATGTACCCAAGTGGATAGTGAGATAGATACGTGATCGGGCAATTTAAACTGACATAGTACTAGCATTCCAATGCTTGCTTACATTGATATATTTAGATGAGGGAGTGCCAGAGTTTCCTGGAGTTAATCAGTTTATCTAGCCATGGAGTACTACATACTTGGGGTTAATTTATGATGTTTCTAACCACATCTCTAAGGTTGTGAAGGTGGGAGCCATATTTCTTATAGAGGTATTCCAGACTAGAGCACTGAAATGACCCAGTCTGAGCCTTAGACATCAGATATAACAAGCACCTTCAAGACTCCAACACCACATATTATGGGAACACTATTATCTTCTAGGACAACACCTACTGGCCATGCTTTAGTCCCGCAGGCTTTCTAAGCTGAGATTCTTAAGGGGTTGGGCACAGTTGAGAAGAAGGTGAAGAATATAGAAGATGGAGTCCATCCATGGGTAAAGAGATAGATTCAGACCAACTTGAGAGGCATGCAGAACCAATTTGATGGATTTGAGAGGTGGATCAGCTAGAAGCTAGCAAATGTATAGTCCCTTAATCTGAAGGGGATACATGAGGAGTTGGCCATGCTCAAGGCTTCCATAGAGGACATATATGCCAGACCTTTCTTTCGATGCCTAATATTAAAGAGATCTATTAGATGAGGAGATATTAGATATATAGGGAGTTAGGAGGTTAGACACAGCTATTGGAGTTAATGATGGTGATAGGCCAAGAAAAAAAAGAAATAAATATATGAGAAGAGAGTTATTGAGGCTACCAAGGCAACTAGTATTCAAGATAAGTAAAACCATTAGACGAGGGTCCATGAGATAGCAATGGGAGCTAGTAGCTTCTGAGTTTCTGATGAGATAGTTGCAGATGCAGTCGAGTTAATTGGGAGCACTGCTCCTACCCCACAAGCACCATTTAACACACTAGCCACCATCAATTCCACTGTTGATTTGTGCATTCCGAACATCACAGGGACTATTGATGATGAGAGCAGGGCCCATTCTGAGTCCCACGACATTAAAACTATATGAACTGGCACCTTGAGAACTCAGGGATGTCTTAGCCCCTTTTTTTACATTATAAATGCACTGGAGATAGTGCGTTATTTTTTTAGTTGAGGGTGGGGTATACCATAATCGCCGTGGGTTTTGTTGCCATACTTCTTTTTGTATCAGTTCCGCTATAGTTGTTTTATGTTACATTTTATTTTTTGTTGTTCTGTGTTTGTTTAACTAGGAAAAATAATTTCCTAAGATAGTTAATTTATTTTGTTTAAGAAAAATAATACCCCTTTGAAATGTTTTGAACTATGTTTTATAGAGATATATAGGTGACCACTATGAATATCATTATTGCATTAGGATTAGGAACATGATAATCATAGCTAAACCTGCATGAATTGAATAGACAGTAGTGTCTGATGTAACCCTATGCCAAGTGTGCATGTGATACTACTTAGTTTCCTATGCGTGTGGAATCCATAACTTGCCTGGTTAGTGTTTCCTAGGTTGAATGATAGCCAGTTAGGAAAAGTCATAGGCAATTTTTTCAATATATTCCACCTTTAGCCTAAATGACAAACCAAATGTGAATTAGAATCCCTTGATCCTAATTTTGCGTCTTAAAGACCTATTCTCTTGTTTAAACCGTTCACCTTCTCATTTTTTTCATAATGAACCTAGTTTGGCCCTGGTCCTCCTTGGATATTATACACCTCGACTCAGGAAAATTGCCTAAGTTGAGGGTGGCTATTTTAGGGGTTTGTGATTTAAGGTAGGTATGAAGAAAGAGTGTGAAATAAGAGAAAAAGAGTAGGGGTGGGTGTTGTAGAAAAGAAAAAATAGAAAATAAAATAAAAATAATATATATATATATATATATATATATATATATATATATATATAAATAAAACTAAATATATATATATAATAAAAACACAAACTGGAGGAACTATAAAAGAATAAAAAGGGAGAAATAAGGGTGGAATAAAAGAAAGTTGGTCAAGAAGTGGACCCCAAAAATTAAATATCGTGTCAAAGAGACATAGTCACTAAATTCCATATATATCATACCATCCCTAAGCATACATTACAAGCCTAGTAAAGTCCTATAGTGATCCTAACCTGATTGTCCGAAAACTAAGGTAAAGAAAATAAGGGCAAGCTATAGTATTTTGTACATATTGTGGAATTTTTTTTGAATGTGAGTGTCTCATGAACGTCCCTACATTGGTATGAATACTTTATCTTATTGAGTGGGACTTCTTTGATTTGAGGGTGCATGGGTTGTGTTACTAATTGCTTGTTTATTTGGGTAATATAATTTGTATATATGTGTGGTTCTCTCTTGCTAGTGTAATGCTATAGCCTAATTCCTTTGTGTCACATTGTTTTTCTTTATGACTTCACATAGTATTAGTTTTAAAAAGTAAAAGTAGGAGGGGGGAATATTTTTGAGCTTAAAAGTGAAATTGATTGTCGTAGGTATCTTAGGTTCTTCCTGGTTAAGCATCATGTTTGCGTTGTTTGGTTTTTGTTGCCTGAGGACATGTAAATATTCTAAGTTGAGGGGGTTGATATGACACAGTTTCATGGAACTTTCGATGCTTAAAATGGTGAAAACATATAAATACTTAGGCCTTTTGTTGGATATAATGTGTGTTTTGCGTATGTTGCATGTAAATTAGGTTGGTAGTGATATGGATCAGAAATGGATGAAAAAACTCCAAAAAAATATCAGTGTTGATTGGGAAACGAGTCTTTTAGTCACCTAATGACTTGTGACCTAAGATGTTATGTAACAGTAAGAGAGGTTGACCTCAGGAGCAGAGTGGAGAATGACTATGACCTATTAAGAGTGACAACGATTCATAGTGTGAATTGTTTAGAGAACATTAGCCAAAAGTCCAGAAGGTTGACATGTTGAGGTACCATTTGAAACAAGTGAAGCCCCCAAGTCATGATGACAAATAATGACTCGTGATGAGGAGTCATTCTGAGCATAGAGAAAAAGTACTGAAAGTTAAAATTCACTGGAGTCATAATATGTCCCAATCAATAATTCTTTACCTCTCACAATGATTAGTGACCACTAAGTTCAAAAGAGAGAAACTAAAACATCCAACAAGTCGTTATGATTCCTAACGACTCGTTACCAAAAGCGTGACCACTGCCAATTTAGTTTTCCTATTTTGTTTTGGTTAGGCTTCCTTTGTTAATTTGAGACTCTATAAATACCCTTGAGGTCCTTATGTAAAAGTATACATACTTTGACATATTTTTACACACTTTATACTCTTGTTCTTGATTTTTGATTTATTATTCAATTTGAGACTTTGAGTTTTATTCTTCATATTATGAGATTAATTAAATAATTTCTTCATTGAACTCCATGGATTACTTTACACTTATGAGCCACTAATTCTCATAACTAGGGTCGTAGGAACCCTAGAGGATTAACAAAGTAGGGGAAGTGTGAGATTTGGCTAGATCATCATTTACATGTGTATTATGATTTTCTTCAAGTTAATTATTTTCTTAGTGGTGGCAAACTCTAAGAACTAGCTTGTATTCAAGATAATCTTCACAAGAGATATCAAGATTGGGAAAAAGAGATACGATAGTAATTCGAGGTTATAAACCCTCGACTAATAACTTGAGACCCACAAGGTGATAGTTAAATTGGGATCAAAGACAAGGAATAGTAAGGTGACATCCTGAGTCTCACTATGTAAAGGGGGAGATTTACCTATGAGTCCACAAGATAGTTGGTAATACCTAGCTTATCAAATTCTGCACGTGAGACAGTGAGATAGCTCAGTTAAGCACGAGAAACTTAGAGAGTTTAGAAAGATCGAGTGAACACAGTCCTAGTGTTCGTTTCATATTGTCTACAACCAAAAGCATTCTGAATTAGTTACTTTTATTGATTACTGGAAATCCTTCATTTACTTTCCTGCACATCCAAATACTTCAGTAAGTTTGAGATATGAGTTTGACCTATTCCCTGTGGGAATGATCCCAACCTAGTTAGGTTAGTATATTTGACTTTATTATATCTTTATAGAGGTATATTTTGGGCGATATCAGTTGGTATATCAGTTGGTAAATTTATTATTTTTTTTGATATTTTTATCCTTGATTATGATGCAGATTACTGGATACCAAACATACTAGGACGTCCTTTATTGGTGACTTGAGGAGAACTTATTAATGTGAAAGAGGGTACTCTAATCATGAGACTGAATGATGAAGAGGTAGTTTTCAAGTTATACCAAACACTCAATTCTCCTTTACACTATAAGAATTTATGCATGATCATGGTTATAGAAGTGGATGAGTGTGGGCGGTAGATTTCAAACCTCCAATGACCTTTTTAGACTTTCTCATAGAGTTACCCAGACCACCAACTAATCATGAATTTGAGAAATTAAAAGAAGAGCCTGAAAAGGAAAGTATGGGAAAAGTTGTAGACCTTGAGAGTAGATACTCAAGAGTTTAGAAAAGAGTGAGAAGATGGGATCCGAGAAGAAGGAAGAGGCTGAAGGAATATGATTGAGAGAAATGATGGGAGTTGTGTCGCGATAATAAATCGAGTGTTGCTTGGGAGGCAACCCAAGTTAATGTAGGCATTTTATTTTCTAGTTATTTCAGTAGTACAATTTTTTTATTTTTTTTTAGTTGATGGAATGTCTAAGTACCAAAGATCTAAGCTAAGGAGCATGGAAAAGAGGGGGTGTGGGATCAACCAGACCTCTTTGATGATTAAGATGCTGCTAGCTATGCCTAGAGTCCTCAAGCGGAGTTTCTATCCTTGCTTTAAATTATACTTTGGGGCAAAAGTGTGATTTTAAGTGTGGGTGGGGAATATTCCGATGGTTTAGGGTGAAGTGCTACTATAGGATGTCTATTTTTAGTTGTTTTCTAGTTTTTGACTGAATTTGAAAAATTACAAAATGATTTTCTCTTTATTTTCCTTTAGTATTAGTTGGTGTCAGTCTAGTAAGGGCACACTTCACTTACCCCTTAATTTTTCTTTTCGGTTCTTTTCTGAGTTAAACCCAGTATTCCTTTTTTATTTTTAGGAGTAAATTTTAAAATTCTTTTGTTAGGAATAAGTGTTGTTCTTGCTAGTTGCTATGCGTGATTACATGATGCGGGTTGGTTTTGTTTGTAAAAGCATACTTAATGACTATTTATGAGACACCTGGCTCATTGATATGACTCTTGTGCATTATTGGATTAATTCTGAATTATTTATATTTCTTGATTTAGAGTCTATAGGGATCCTATTTTATTTGCGCATTTGTCATGTGTGATATGAGGTCTTTTATTATATTCCTTATTTGCATAGTAATGTCTAGAGCTTTCTTGGTGTGTGTGCAAAACTAAATAAAGAATATTGAATTAAGGAGATGATATAGGCATTTCTTTGACATCCATGTTTCATACCTTCTTTGTCTGCCCTTGTTGCATGATTTTAGTTAGCCACGTTGAGCGTTTAGCCTATTTTTTGGTAGCCTCATATGTAGCATATTCATTGATTGACTATAATCTATTCCTAAAATCCTGAGCGCTTTAGTTGAAAAATTATTATGGTTAAGAATTGTAAAATTAAGAAGGAAAGAGGTGAAAGTGAAGCCCCAAGAAATAGTAGTGACAAAGTTACGGGAAAATTTATGGGAAAAAACTGAGAAGGAGAAGAAAAATGAGTGAGGGAAGGAAGAGATTAATTTAGAGAAATAAGACCAAAATGATCATTAAAGGGATTTTTTTAAATTCTTCCCAATTTTGTTTTTAATAGAAATTCCACGCAAATTTTATTGAAAAAAATAATTAAATAAGTTGACTAACTTTATGAGTAAAAATTTGATCATTGAATGACTTTTGAAGTAATTAACAAAGTTGAGTGACTTTCTAGGATACAATTCCATAGTTGAGTGATTTGTGAAGTAAAAACCAAAGTTGAGTAACTTTCTGCAATAAAAATTCATAATTGAGTGACTATTTGAGTTATTAACTCCATAATAAGTGGAGTATATAGCTTTTGGTTCATGGGACAAGAACAAGTATGTCGTGTTGTTTATTTTCCAATATAAGATTTTTGGTAGGTTGCTTTTTAGATCATATGATTAATAAAGCTAACAAACAAGTAATCAAAAAAGTAACTACTTTAAAAGGTCAATTTGTAAAATTACTGAAATAATATCACAAGAATCAGATATTTTTAACTAATTTACGTTAGAAATCATTTTTTACTGATTTGTGGAAAAAAAGGTGATAATAACTCGGAAGTGGCAACCAGATCCAATCCGTGATTAGCTAGGTATTAGAGGAATGAGTAGTTAATTGATTTACGTTGCATCTATATAGCATTGTTATATGGATCCTTTGGTGAGGATTGAACGTAAACATGGAGTTTTAAGTGGAGGATTCAGTAGTTAATAGTTGAATGTTTTGCCATCTTCATTTTAGAATACCTGAAGAAGTCGATACAATTCCTTCATTTTCAGGTTCTTAGAATGGAAATAACTTCTTTTAAATGATAAGTTGATGAACCTTAGTGGTTGCAATATACATTCTAGCTGCAAATGCAATATTTTAGGATTAGTCATTTACATGAATGGAACTAATAAAACATCTTGGATAACTCTTACCTTATAAAAAAAGAAGAAGAAGAACCCAATAAGAACATCTTGGTTGCTATGCATAAAACAGTCAAATGTCTTCTCAGAATAGTGCTTTCCTAGTATGAAGTTTCTGCAGGTCCACTTGACATTGAAATGGAGAGTACACCTATTTGATGAACTTGTTAAATATGAAGAACATTCCTACCAAACAGTGGATATATTGTTTATGTCAGTATATTCCCACAAAGTGGGTCTGGAGATAAATGTACTCAGTCTATACCACTAACTAGAGAGGCTATTTTTGATTAACCCCCACCCCCTCTCCCTTAAGACGAAAATAATTCATAAAAGAGATAATATAGGAACAATAGATATTAACACAACAAATAATAACAGAAACAAGACTACCACAAAGTAAGACTCCAATCGATCTACTCAAAATAACAAACATTATCAGAACTCCATAAACAAGACACGATAAATACACCACTATGATCACTAGCACAGATACCAAAACAAAGCACTCCTACCTACCATAACAAGGATGCACTCCTTTATACTAATTTTCTACCCTAATTCTTCTTCTCTACACCTTCCTATCTAGGAGCATGTCCTCGATAAGCTGTGGCTGCTCCATGACATGTTTAATCACCTTCCTCCAATATTTCTTCAGTCTACCTCTACCTCACCTGAATCTATTCCTAGCCAATCTCACACCTTGGCACTGGGGCATTTGTGCACCACCTCATCACATGTCCAAACTACCTTTATTTCATTTTCCACATTTTGATATCCACATAAATTACTCTCAACTTATCTCTAATAACCTCACTTCTAATACCATATCTCCTACTAAACCCACACATCTATCGTAGTATCCTCATCTTTCCTACCTTCATCTTTTGGATGCGTGGATTCTTGAGTTGCTATCATTCCATCCCATATAACATAGTAGGTCTAACCGCCACTCTATAAAACTTGTCTTTAAGTTAGGAGACACCTTGTTATCATACAAGACTCCGAATGTTGTTTATGTCATCAATTTATTTTAAAATTATTTTGGTAGTTTGGGATATCTAGTTTTGAAGTGCAGTGACGTGCCTTTGTTTTTGTTCATACTTGGAACAGTAATATATTATAATCATCATTTTGATTCATTTACGCAATTGGAAAAGATATGTTTTAGAATTTGCTGACAGAGAAGGTAAAACTGGTGTAGCTTGTGGAATTATTTACCTCTCTTTATAATGATTTGAGTGATCTTTGTTACTTGTTTAGTTGAAGTATGCCGAATTTGTTGGATTATGTTTTAGCATATTTTCTTGTACTTTAAGGTCTACAGTGATAATGGCGCTCCAAAATTTTCCTATTATTTGACTTTAGTTTCTTGTTCATCATATATCAGGATTTTCTCTCTCCTTGTGGTTGCTGACTCATTGTTATGCGGTGCTCAAAATCTATGAATCAAATGTTTTTGATGTCTACTTTTTCTACTTGCTTCTTTTTTATCGATTTTAGGATGCTCTGTTCTGTTTCTCCACATTATTTTGAGATGGATATGTTTGCTCATATTTTTCAGGGTAGCAATTTGGCAGCAGCTGGAAGTGATAGTTCATCGAAAAAGCTATGGGATATCACTCAATGGCAACTCATTGACACATTATCAATTCCGCGTCAAAGGGTCTTGCAACCATCCTAGCAAAGCGGCATTAAAAAGTTTGTCCTTGCAGTTGCATGGAATCCTGATGGTAGACTTCTTGCCTGCGGTTCAATTGATGGAACTATCTTTATTTTTGATGTACCTCATGCAAAATTCCTCCACTTCTTAGAAGGCCATTGCATTGCATGCCGGTCCACATCTTGTGTTTTCGCCTTCACACCATGATTTAGGGATACTTTTCTCAGAATCAAATGATGGCCATGTGCATCTGTATGATGCTGAGGAAAAAACCTTGCTCACATCTTTGTCTGGTCATGCGAGTTGGGTTTTGAGTGTGGATGTTTCACCAGATGGGGAAGCCATTGCAACAAGTTCAAGTGACGAGACAGTTAATCTATGGTATCTTAAACTAAGAGCAGCTACACAGACATTAACTAACCACACAGACCAGGTATGGTCTGTGACTTTTGGACCACCATTAAGGACTAATGTTAAGTCTTGCATGCTTGCCAGTGTATCTAACAACAAGAGTATATCTTTCTACCAGTACTCCTGATTGTTGTACACTGGTAAAAGACCAAACTTTTGATTGTCATCACTTTCCCACATGGGCTGCATGGGAACCATGAATTTACAAGAAAGTCATTGGATTTTATTAGAATACATACCCTACTGATTACTTATTTTAGACTAATAGTTGCCTATCAGTGGAACAGGTTACCTAAGGTGTTCCTACCTAGCTAAACAATAAATAATTGCACAGTGATGTTTACGAGGAAAACACCCGGCACAATAAATACCTCTACAGGATTTACCCTCAAGTCCACTAAAACAATTGAGCCTCAAAAATCAACAAAAAACAAGACTCTTGTAATCTAGGAATTAAACTCTAACTCCTAATTCTACAAAAACACAAACCTTCCCAAGGTAAGTATTCCCAAGTTTTCGAGTTCTCAAACTTGAAGATAATGCCCATAACTCAGTTCATACTTCACTGAGGTTGAAAAATATTACAACTCAAGAACCAACCTAATACATAAAGTCTAAGACTCCTTAACTCTAAGTAATAGGAACAGGTTCAACTCAGGTTGCTTCCATCTTTGGAACTTCACACGTAATTTGTTGAAATGTTTCTATTTTTTTAAGTGAGTGAGCAACGAAATGAGTTACTCCCCCAATATATAATGACTCTCCAAAGAGTCCTTCACTGTTTTTAGTCTTTTACCTCACTTTGGACTCTTCAACTCAACAGAGTTTGTTGTTGAGTCAAAGCCCATCTGCAAGTGAAACTCTTGCATTGGTAAGACTCCTTCTTGAATTTGATCTCCTTGTTTGAATGAAAATCTTTCTCTTCAGCTTATCAATACAGTGTTGTATCCAATAACAACTTCTTCTTTATCACACGTGTTCTATCAAGAGAGCATATCCATTCTCAAGAGAGCTTATCCATTCAAGCTTTGACGACCCTCATCCATTTCCCTAAGTGACTGTGTTTGTGTGATTGGACCAACTTGACTAACATGTTTTATCTATATGTCAATCATCAAAAATTCATTGATCTAACAAATTCCCCCTTTTTTATGATGACAAACTTTAATTCCTGGAAATGCTTAGTCAATGAAAAGCATAAAAAAATAAACCAGATTAGTCATTAGGTTATAAACATTGCACAACTCATCTTCCCCCTTTTGACATCATCAAAATATTGTTCAAGATAAGCTAAGACAAAAAGAAAAATATCCACTGGACTATCACTAAAGTAAGTAGAATATGAAAGAAAAATTACAAAATATATTTAAATTATACAAAGACTGAATAGTAAGAATAGTAGTAGCTATTTCATTAAATTCCCATCATATAACATTATGTAATAACTTCAAACTAACATAAGGAAATAGCTACATCATTAAGAAAAGAACCTAAAGCTTTAAGGGTTGGAAGAAAATGAAGGAACAGATGGAAGAAACTGGGCTAGCCATCAAACAGTTTCCATATTCTCAGCTCACTTACAAGCAAGTTCATCTTGAAGAGGATAAATTTGAGCCTGAAGCAAAACTTTCTCAGCATCATGTTCATCTTGAACTGTGATCATTGCATAATTCTTCTCAGCAGGTGCATTTCTTGCACATTAAAGAGAGGTATCAGCACTCCTCATAGAACCTGGTAAGTCCATTTGTTCCACTATGCCAATGGCATCCGTTGTGGTCTGCAAGGACCCTACTTATACAGGCACAGAGTAATACTCAAAAATTGGTGCCATCCAAAACTCATAAGTCAGAGCATGTCCCTTTTTATCTTTAACAAGAACCATCTGCATGTGCTTGATCATGAGTATGGGCAAATCAATTCTGACTTCAGTATCTAAGAGTTCCATGAGAGTCAGATCAAGAAAATTTTCCTTAGTGCATTTTTCTTTTCTAGGGGGGAGCATCTTATGCACAATATCAAAATACAGCTGATGCAGAGGAGACATCTCTATTTTAAAAACTCTACGATGGTGACCAAGATTTGGGTTACCAAAGAATTTTCAAAAGATTTCTAACAAACAAGGTAGATTATCCAAAGAGGGGCATTAAAATTTCACATAATGACTCTAACCCCCCAGTAAAATATCTAAAATCCTAGCCAGATCATCTATAGTAAGGTTTATATCTACCCCTGTAACAGATGAAGAGAACAAATCACTATATTCAATACCATTGGTGTAAAATTCATACTCCTCTATTTTACCAAACTTGCTCTAAACATCACCTTGAAGGAACGAGTTAGTCCACCCCTAAGTAGCTAATTTTTTCAATAAAACTTCCATGGAAGGACCTCCATAACCAGTCACTACCCTACCCCTAGCAAGTTTTTTCTTTTGGAATTGGAGAACATGATCCACTTTGGAATCAATAGGCTCAGCAATTTCTTCAATATTAAAATCCTCACCAGACTCTGATATGTCTGATAGAACAAGTATAGGAACGCACTTTCTAGTACTGGAGGGAGTTTTAGACTAGAAGAGTTTTGATGGAGGAGAGAATATTAATTTTTTTGACTTGGGAGTAGAGGAAAGAGGTTAAAATACAGATAATTTGGGAATACAATGTTTTTTTCTTGCTTTTCTCATAGAACAAAGCAATACATCTTGGGAGAAGGAAAGAGAGGGAGGAACAAGTGGGGTAGAGCAAGTTTTTTTACTAGATCGAAGTGTCTCGGACATAGAAGCCTCCTCTTGATGCTTTTTGTTTCATGTATGAGGAGATCTAGGTGAAATAGAAAATAAGCGTGGTTCATCAAGAACATCAAGCTCATGAACCATAATGGAGGTAGAAGACTATTGTCATTTAGATTGAGATCTGGCTTTATAAAGGATACGATTTGCTACGAAAATATCATCGGTGTCAGTAATATGAAGAGGGGAAATATCAGTAACTTTAAAAGTTAAGGTGGGTGGAACAGATAAACTTATAGAGAATTTTGAGAATGGATTTTGAAGATTTGTCCAAGCGGCAAAATCAGAGTATTTTATAGGGATGCTTAGAGGAATGTGAAGAGTAGTGTTGGCAGTATCATGACCCACTAATTGATTTAATGGCGATTCACTAGAAGGATTGGATTTTTCATATTAGAGGAGGATGAAAAAGAAGACATTGACACAAGAGAAAGGAACACTTTGTTTGTAGAGGGAGAAAGAGTTGAGTGGATGATAAGATTTGGTTAAGCAATTTTGGTTTAAATAGTAGAGTGACTTGGAATATGAAACATAAATAAGTAGGAGTAATAGTGATATGTGCAGAGTTTTGATGTAAAAGAACCTATTAGACAATGATGGGAAAGCTGAAGGCACTGGCAGTCTCTTTTTCAAAAGAGGAGCTCTTGAAGTTTTGGCAGTTAATGATATAATTAATATTAGCACCAAGTGAACTTAGTTGTTTTATCATGCTAATTTAGAAATAATAAAAATAATATTATACCTAGAAGGTCTTAAATCATAGCCAACATATTTATAAGATCTAATATCTTCTGCACAATTCAGTACATAATTTATCAGATCAGTCAAAATCCTAGAATTAGAACACATGGCTTAATGTGCAAGACTGAATTATTCAACAATTTTATCTTAGGACAGATCAAGAGTAGATAGTTCTAGTCAATCATTGAAGGGTGTTCATTCAATCTTAATCATCCCTAATTCTAAACTACTCCTTTCAAGCGCTCATTACTAAGTACCTCATCTATTTTATTTTACAAGAGAATAGAGCATGATTGATACAAGACCTTCCTCAACATTATCTCTAAGAAAATAGTGTCTAATAACAATATGTTTCAGTTCTTATATGTATTACAAAATTCTTTGCAAAATGATGATACTTGTATTATCACTAAAGATAGAAACGCACCCTACATTCATACCAAAATCCATGAGTTATTGCTTGATCTATAACAATTAGGCATAACATGAATCATCTACAACACATTCAGCCTCATCAGTAGACAGGGATACTGAGTTTTATTTCTTAGTGGACCAAGTTGTTAGACATAACCCAATAAGATGTATAATTCCTGCAGTACTTTTCCTATCTATAGAATATCATGTATGGTCAATATCGAGGTAACCTACCAAGTTAGAGTTTTACTCCCTTCAAGAATCTTTCCACTTTATTTGTAGATTTCTTGGGTGATGTTAATGAATTAATTTCTTGACTTGTTCCCTCTATAACTATACCCTCTGTCTGCATAATATTTAGAACAGGTGGTACAGCATTCTCCCTTTTCTTTCTCTATTGTTATCCTCAGATATTTATATGGATCAGTTCCAAACACTTGGTCGTAGTTATATGATTCTTTTTTTTTTTTAAAGAAGATCTCCACTGCTTCCCCCTTACATAAGCACTAGAAATAAGGCTATCTATCAAGGCTTTTCATCTCCAATAAATATTCTCTCTTTAACATCTCCAAAGGATCTGTTCCCTCTTTTAAATATGGTGAGTGAAAGGAACCTTATTTCTTTCTAGTTTTATGCCTTGAGCATGCTTTATCTATGTACTAATTTTGCTTACCTTATTTCACTCTCACGTACGAAACAAATTAGGGGTTAAATTTGGGAACCTAGACAAGCTTGGGTCCTTTCTTATGAGTAAAAGGGTGAATCAAATTTTTTTAGCACAATGAGGCACAGGTTATGTAACTTGTTTCTCAGACTGGTTTTGTTATTTATTTTATTTCTCTGAGATCTTATGACATCTGATTTCTTTTCCAGATTTGTACTTCTAGATTTTCTATTATTAGTAATTGGACACTCAGTAATAGGATGTCCAAGATTGCCACAAATATAGCAAAAATCATCAGAGATAGTTTAACTCTTGAAAAATCATAATCCAACATTTTCACTGTGTGTCCTTTCCCCAATTGATAAACAATTCTTGAGGAGTTTGTCTATCTATTATCCCTTTCCAGATCAAGTTTCAGCCTATAGATTTCTTCTCTTAACTAATCTACCTTTTCTTTTTCATTAATACATTCATTTTTAACCTTGGTTAACTCAAGCTCATCATTTTCTATTTTTTTTTACCATTTTCAGAAAGAGTCAGTTTTCAGATCTGAGATTCTAGATTTAAATTTGAAGAATCAAGTTGACTAAATTGTTCTTTGATAGCATTGTTTTCTTTTTTAACAATGTCCTTGAAAGTTTTCAGATCAATAAGATCAAACATGAGACTTGAAAGATTGGTGAATAGTTCATCCCTATCAGAAGATAATTCTTGGAAATTTTGTATTACGCCATTCATCAAGGAAACAAGTTTTTCTTTGGAAAATAGATGTAAATTCTTTTTAATTTTAGGGATACTTACCTTAGCAGTGTTATCTTTATCTTCTATATCTGAATCTCCAATTACCATAAGAGCAGTTTCATCGACCGCTTCCTTATCTGAACCTTCAAAATCAGATCCCCAGCATCTACCATAGCAAAATCTTCCTTCTCTATTTTTTTAGCCTTTTATCTTAATTTTTTCTCAACTCTTTCTTTTCTCCATTCAATTTCCCAATTAGGACAATCTCTGACGTGATGATCAGTTTTACCACACTTAACACCCAGTGGGATTGTTATTGGAACACCTTTTGCTACCTGTTTCATTCTTCTTTTTGAAGACTTTGCTGAAATTTTTTGTTATAAAGACCACCTGTTCTTCAGTCAGTTCCATTTCCCCGGGGACCAAAGTTTTTAGGACTGAAACCTTTAGGACCAAAGTTTTCTCAGAAGATACCTTTTCATTCTTGGCTTCATCAATTTGTATCTCATAAGTCTTCAGGTTACCCACCAATTCATCCAAGGTCATACTAGTTATATATTTTGCCTCCCTAATCGTAGTACCTTGACATCCCATTTAGATTTTGGTAAGACCTTCAACACTTTATCAACTTGTTTCTCAGTAGTGATGACTTTTCCCAATGAGGGCAATTCATTAATTTAAGCAGTGAGTCTTGACATTATATAAAGAAGGTAATTATTGTCTTTCATCTTAAAATCTTCATATTCATTAAAGAGAAGATCAACTCTGAATTTTCTTACTTGAGTGGTCCCCTCATGTGCATTCACCAAGGCATCCCAAATTTGTTTGGCAGTGGTGCAAGTGGACACTCTATTATACTCAGTTGGACCTAGTCCACACACTAAGATGTTCTTGCCCTATTATTTTTCCTTAGTTCCACCAAATCATCAACAAGAAATTCACTTCTCACCTTTTTAATTTGTTCTCCATCTTCCAACTTCATTGGAATGGTTGGACTATCAGTAATTCTGTCCCACAACGTAGTCTTCTCCTTGAATGAATAGTTCCATTCTATCTTTCCACCAAGTAAAATAAGTATCATCAAAAAGAGTAAGCCTAGTAGTAGATTGGCCTTCACTGTGACTAGTAGGAGGTGTGGAATTTATCATAGTGATCTTTTCTGAGGTACTAGCCTTATGTAAGATAACCCGCTCTGATAACACTTGTTAGAGTACATACCCTACTGATTAATTATTTTAGCCTAACAGATGTCTATCAGTGGAACAAGTTGCCTAACGTGTTCCTACCTAGCTAAAACAGTAAACAATTGCACAGTGATTTTTATGTGGAAAACACCCGGCTCAAAGAGACAAAAAAACCATGACCTGTACCTATACAGGATTTAACCCCAACTCTACTAAAATAATTAAGCCTCCACAATCAATAAATTACATGACTCTTGTAATCTAGGAATTAAACTCTAACTCCTAATTCTACAAAAACACAAATCTTCCCAAGGTAAGTCTTCCCAAGTTTTCGAGTTCCAAAACTTAAAGGCAATGCTCCTAATTCAGTTTATACTTCATTGAGATTGGAAAACAATACAACTTGAGAACGAACCTGATACTAAACGGTATCTACAAGAGCACAAAACAGTCCACAAACTCACAAAAAGTAGTCCACATGTACAAGATATCAAAAGAGAACAACAAACACACTAACTTGAAAAATAAGGAGATAGATAACTAGACATAAAGAGAACTTATTAGGTAGAAACTAAAGAGTGTATCAAACTCTAAAACCTCTAAAAAAACAAGTTAACAAGAACCAATTTCTTATGGGAACACAAGAGGAACACGGTTCTCTCAAGCACCCGCATTTCTAGCCGTTCCACAACAAAAGTGGAACCTTGCACTTGTGATCTTCAAATGTTTGGTGGTATAATATCTTCTTGAGAGGAAATATGATGTTCAATATTACAAGTGTTTTCATTAATGAACTAACTAAGGAACCAATCTAAAGAAACACCTTAAATAGTCTTTACAAAAAGGATGGCAAAAGGACCTCTTTGCCCTTAATAAAGGGGTGGCGGGTGTGGGCTGTTTGGGGGAAGCCTTGGGGTGTATTTTTGAGAACATAAGTTCATCCCCCACATGTAAAGACGTACACTCCATTGGGCGAGTTTGCAACAATCTCAACTGCGTCCATTTTCATAAACCCGCCTTGAAGTATTTGTTGTTCACGATCTTGACTTCTAGTAAATGGTATCGAGCTCTGGACACGCATATCATCCTCTCCATATTGAGAGGAGTTTGACCTTAAACTCACCATTTTCTCATCTTCAATGGTTTCAATCTGTGAGACATCACACACATTCAACATGTTATACACTTGGTATTCCGGTGGTAAATTGATTTTGTAAGCATTATCGTTGATTCTTTCAAGAACTTAGAATGGACCGTCACCTCTTGGCAGTAAATTTTCCTTTCTTTGGTTGGGAAACTGATCTTTCTGTAGGTGTACCCACACCCAATCTCCCAGCTCAAGCACAAGATGCGTTCTTCCTTTGTTGACTCGTTTGGCCACCTCTTACTTCTTCTTCTTAAGCCGCAACCTCACCGTCTCATGTAAGATTTTCATGGATTCGGCCCTCTTGTTTCCATCTAAGCTAAAAACATCACTTGACAATAGATTTAGATCCAAGAGGGTTAGGGTATTGAAGCCGTAGACATATTCAAAGGGCGTGATGCCCGTACTCGAATGGATCACCCAATTGTAAGCAAATTCTATGAGAGGTAGGTGATCTTCCCAAGATGTCAACTTAACTTTAACCATGGAATGTAGCATGGAACACAAGGTTTGATTTACTACTTCCGTTTGGCCATAAATTTATGGGTGGAAAGACGTAGAAAACAATAATTTAGTTTCGAGCCTACCCTATATTGACTTCCAAAAGTGACTAAGGAACTTAGAATTCCTATCACTTACAATGGTCCTTGGGATGCCGTGTAACTTAACAACATTTTCAATAAACAAAGAAGCTACAATAGCCGCATCTTTACTATTTTTGCAAGGAATAAAGTGTGTCATTTTGGAGAAAAGATCAACGACAACAAAGATGATATCCTTACCCTTTTGAGTTCGTGGTAGCCCCAACACAAAATCCATAGAAATATCAAGCAACGGGCATGATGGAGTGGGAAGTGGGGTGTATAACCTATAGAATATCAAGCAACAGGCATGATAGAGTGGGAAGTGGGGTGTATAACCCATGAGGAAGAGCCTAGACTTAGCACTTCTACAATCCATGCATTGGCCGCAAATTTTGACAACATCTTTGTGCATCCATGGCCAATAGAATTGCTTCTCCAATATTTCTAGAGTCTTATCAATTCCAAGCTGACCCATGAGACCGTCATCGTGTGCCTCCTTCATAAACAACTCTCTCTAAGAGCCAGAAGGTACATACAACCGTCTCCCCCAAAACAAAAACCCATCAAACATGGAATAAGGACTAGAATCTGAGGGCCTCCTTTCCTTACCCACGGCTTCACTTTCCCTAAGGATAGGAGCGAAGTAAGGATCCTGGGGATACAAAGTCTTGAGGCTCTCAAAAACCATTAGCTTGGATGACAAAGTGGACACAAGAACATGCTTTCTAGATGATGCATCGGCTACCACATCATCCTTCCTCTTTTTGTATTGAATCACATACGGAAAGGTTTTAAGAAATTCAATCCATTTGGTATGCCATTTGTTAATTTTATCTTATACCCGAAGGCGCTTCAAGGATTCATGATCCGTTTGGATTACAAATTCGTTGGGCCAAAGATAGTGTTGCCAATTGCCTAACGCTCTAACTAAGGCATACAACTCCAAATCATACGTAGAGTAGTTTAGAGTTGCTCCTTTGAGATTTTCATTAAAGTAAGCAATGGGATTTAAACCTTGCATCAAAACAGCCCCCATTCCTACTTTACTATCATCTCACTCAACTTCAAATATCTTATCAAAGTTATTCAATTGCAACAATGGTGCCGAAACGAGTATATCTTTCAAGGTCCTAAAGGCCTTAGATTTCTCTTCACCCCACTTGAAAGGTTGGTCCTTCCGGATGATTTCGGTCAAGGGGGAATCAAGGGACTAAATCCTTTGACAAATCTCCTATAAAAACTTTCCAACACATGTAAGCTCCAAAATTCTCCCATGGTTTTTGGGGTTGGCCAATCTTTAATGGAGGTTATCTTGGATTTGTCTACCTCCACTCCCCTCGATCTTACAACAAATCCTAAAAACACAACTTTATCAATACCAAAGGAGAATTTTTCAATATTAGCATACAACTTTTCTTTTTGAAGAACATCAAACACACTCCTTAGATGTAAAACATGTTCATTAAGGGACTTACTATAAACTAAAACATCATCAAAGTACACAACCACAAAATTACCAATAAACGGCTTCATCACATGATTCATTAGCCGTATAAAGGTACTAGGAGCGTTGGTAAGACCGAATGGCATGACCATCCACTTATATAGACCAAACTTATTCTTGAATGCGGTCTTTCGTCATCACCTGATTACATACAGATTTGAGGATATCCGCTCCTAAGATCAACCTTAGAAAAAACACAAGATCCATTGAGTTTATCAAGCATATCATCTATCCTAGGAATAGGATGACGATACTTTACCATAATTTTATTTATGGCATAGCAGTCCACGCACATTTGCCATGTCTCATCCTTCTTCGGTACAAGCAACACCAGGACCACTCACAGACTTATGCTTTCCTTAATGTATCCTTTGTTGAAAAGGTCCTCAACTTGCCGTTGGAGTTCCTTTATATCCGTGGGGTTGCTCTTATAAGTTGGCTTGTTCGGTAATTGCGACCTCGGAACAAAGTCGATTTAGTGCTCAATTCCTCAAAGTTGAGAAAGTCCTTGTGGCAACTCACTTGGAAATGTATCATCAAATTCCTGCAAAATATTAGAAATAAAAGATGGGATAGGGGAAGTGGATGGGTTAGCATTTAAATCATTATCCATAAGTAGCATGGGAGTAGTATTATCATACACTTTGAAGAGGTTGCCCTTTCGATACAATATTACCATCGAATCTCTACACCTCAATGACCAAACTCTCTCTTCACTCTCACCCTCCCCCCTCTCGGGTTTCTCATCCTTACCCATGGCTTTCTTCTCTTTTTTTCCCCTTTCCTTGCAAACTCTTCATTTATCGATGTACCTCACACACTTGTGATGGTGATAGTGGTTAGAGGTTCTACTTCCGAACCTTGAACTCAAAGGAATAGTAGTTGGCTCAGCCATCATGCTTGGTCGACCTATCATATTTCCATGGTCGACCCAACAAAAGATTACAAGATTGCATAGGAATAATATCGCAAAGTACCTCATCCTCATAATTTCCAACTTTGAACTGAATCACCACTTGACGGGTCACCTTCAATTCTCCACAATCATTCAACCATTGGAGTCTATGCAGAATCACATGTGGAGTAGTCGGCAATTTCAAGTGATCCACCATCGAGTCACAAGCTACGTTAGCACAACTTCCGCCATCAATAATCAAGGAGCACACACTCTCCTTAATGAGGCCCTTAGTGTGAAAGAGGTTTTCCCATTGGCTAGGATCGTCCAATGCTTTGTGAATCATAACTTTCCATACCACATAATTAGGTACTTCTAATTCACCTTCTTGAGGCCAAACCTCCTCTTCATCAACTTCACTAGGCCTCTCGGCCTCTCCTCTCTCTCCATCTTGAGAGACTTCCTCATTTTCAACTGTTTCAAGTCCTAATTCTTCTCCCAAGAAATACCATTTCCCTTCCCTAAATATCACATTTCTTTGATTAGGAAAATCACTAGCCTTGTGTCCCTATCCATGGCATTTGAAGCATTGGAATCCCTTGACATTGGAAGAAATATTTGGTTTTTCCTCAAACCGTGAAGGAAGTGGTTAAGCAATCTTGCACATGGGTGGATGGGTCTTGATTGGTTGTTGCTTAAATTTTTTCCACCCCAAATATGATGGAACCACTTCTTTCCCCTTGGTCCAACCCGAGGACCCTTGGTAGGCTTTGGTTTTGTATGCCGAACTTTCCTTGTTCTCTCGTTCAATCTTTAAAGCTACTTGAAAAATCCCTTCAATAGTTTCAAACTTATGAAGTGTCATGTGCATAGAGATTTCCTTGTTTAGGCCGAACTTGAACCGGATGATGTCGTTGCTCACTTGCTCTCCTCTATTATCAAGTGTCAAGATGAGTTATTAAAACTGGTCATAGTAGGCTGCCACCCTTTTGTTTCCATGCTTCAAGTTGTACAATTTTGCAAGGATTTTATGTTGATAGCTTTTAGGAAGGTATCTTTTCCTCATAAGATACCTTAATCGAAACCAAGGAGGGGGTTGCCCCTCAATTAATAAGTTTCCAAAACATTTGACATACTTCCACCACGTGGTAGCATATCCATCAAGATGAGCAATGGCATAGCAGCTCTTTTTCTGCTCCATGAGATCATTCACTTGAAAAAATCTATCGCATGTGGATTCCCATGCGAGAAACTCTTTCGGATTACTTTCTTCCTTAAAGATTGGGAGCCCCATTTTTATGGTGTTGAGGCCAACATCCCTTTCCCAAGCACTTTGGCTGCATCTACCTTCAAGCCCTCGGTTCTCCCTTGGTTCTACCCTTCTACCTCTTATCCCATCTCCCATCAAATAAGGATCATCATACATTCTATACCCTCCCCTTTGATTCTCCCTCACAAATCCCTCTTCTCACATTGGTGGGTTTTGGATATTTGGAATTTAGTATGGCGGATTGGCATTTAGTGGTAGAGGTCTTTGGATTAGCTGATTTTGATTTGGAGGAGTCGGATTTAAGGGTGGCATTTGGGTTCCAAATCTCTTTCAACAGATGAATCAGCTATTAGAAGAAATAAAAAATCTCTTTCAACAGATGGTCAATTTATTGCAACAGATGGTATATCTGTTGTAATAGATGGGTTATCTGATGCAACAGACGTACAATCTGTTGCCACAACTTAATAAAAGTGGTTATTATTTTATTAAAAGAAATAATTATTTAAAATCACATTTGATGTTGTTGTTGATGTTGTTGTTGATGTCGCAACAGACTCCACATAAGCAACTGTTGAAATAAATCAAGCCACTAACAAGGTTGGTTTTATGTATTCCAACAAATTACACATCTTTTGTAACAGTTTTCATATCTATTGCAATATGAACCATACCTGCAATGTCAAAAGCAAAGCAATCAGAACAATAATTTCAGTCGACAAAAGATATAAAATAATTGAGATCTGAAAGGATCCTCATAAGAAAAAGGAGATAAAGGAAAGAAAAAAAGAGACAGTTGTGATAACCCTAAAGAGGAGAGAAAGGAAATAAAGAGAGATCAATTAATATTCATTAATAACTTTGACGGTCACGATGGGATGGATGACATTAAAAAGAAAAGATAAGACTATCCAAGGAGGAGATTTTTGAGTTATCCAAGAAATATTTTTTACCGCCTTAGTATTTTATCTATTTTATTTTGGATAAAAAATTATTTTAAAATAAAAAAATTTCAAACAAATATGTAATCTGTTGCAACAAATATCAATAGTTGTTTGAAAATTTCCAACAGCTTAGTCATCTGTTGCAACAAATGCAAATATCTATTTGATAATTAAAATAGATAGGTAATCTATTGCAATAGATCTCAATATCTATTTGACAATTTTCAATAGCTCAGTCGTCTGCTGCAATAGATTTATTTGCAATTGATTTAGCTAGAACTAGGGATGCGTAGATAGGGTCAACTACAACTTCACTTGAGTCTTTGCAATACCTAAATTATTATAAATCTAATACCAAAATCGATTTATCTATAACTAGGGATGAGCTGACAGGGTCGACTACAACTTTAATTGAGTCTTTGCAATTGCATGATGTTGGTATTGCGTTCCTCCCGACCTCAGTCATCGATCAATCACTGTGAGTTAAAACAATTCTTATTAACATACTATTAAGCTAATACCTAAATTTATTTAGCTACAACTAGGGATGAGTTGAAAGGATCAACTAAAACTTTAATTGAGTCTTTGTAATTGCATAATGTTGGTATTGCGTTTCTTCCGAACCTGAGTCATCGAACAATCACTCTGAGTTGAAACAATTCCTATTAACTTATTATTAAGATAATACCTAAATTTATTTAGCTACAACTAGGGATGATTTGATTGGGTCAATTACAACTTCAATTGAGTCTTTGCAATTGCATGATGTTGGTACATCATTCCTCCCAACCTGAGTCATCAAACGATCACTCTGAGTTAAAATGATTCCTATTAACTTATTATTAAGCTAATAACAAAATTGATTTTGCCACAACTAGGAATAAGTTGAGAGGGTCAACTACATCTTCAATTGAGTCTTTGCAATTGCATGATGTTGGTATTACGCTCCTCCCGACCTAAGTCATCGAATGATCACTTTGAGATAAAACAATTCCTATTAACTTATTATTAAGCTAATACCTAAATTGATTTAGCTACAACTAGGGATGAGTTGACAAGGTCAACTACAACTTCAATTGAGTCTTTGCAATTGCATGATGTTGGTATTGCATTTCTCTCAACCTGAGTCGTCAATCGATCACTCTAAGTTAAAAAGATTCTTATTAACTTATTATTAAGTTAATACCTAAATTGATTTATCTAGAACTAGGGATGAGTTGATAGGGTCAACTACAACTTCAATTGAGCCTTTGTAATTGCATGATGTTGGTATTACGTTCATCCTGACCCCAATCATCAATTATCACTCTGCGTCAAAATGATTCTTATTAACTTATTATTAAGGTAATACTATAATGCCCCGAGACTACACCTTGGGCATCACACGGTGCTTATGATCCTGAAGGACCAAAAGTTAACCCATGACTAGTACCTGTTGTGAACACTGAATAATAATAATCATTAAAACATATGCAGCAAAAATCTGAATGAATAATAATAATCATGAAAACATATGCAGAAAAAATCTGAAAATGCCATAAGGTACTCAAAATACTAAAATAATAACTATGCTAGTTTTAAAATCTCTAATAGTCTGAATATGGGGTTGATGGGATAAGTCCCCAACTAATCCCGACTGGATTGACTACTGAATTGCTGAAATAATGAAATAATAACTCTATCCTTGAAATATGAGGACTCACCACTATATCTGATGTTGATAGCCTGAGCTACTAGGTACAGTCAGGAACCTGAACGTCCGAACCTATAATATAAGACATCAGAGTGCAAAGAAAGTATATGCATTAGTACATGGAGTATATTAGTATGATAAGTGAGTTAAGCTGATGATACATGGGTTTATATGCATGAGATGATAACTAACTAAAAAAATCATGAAGTAACTAAATGTGTATACATGAAAATTGTAATAGCTGAACATATTAAACATGTGATACTGCGTATCTAAAACTGTAACTGTTGAACATATTGAACACGCGATACTGCATATGTATTATACATCATATATATCTGAGATTTATACTAAAATTGATTACTAAATTTTGGTGGCTATATAATTGATAACTGGTAGCCATTGCTCTATAGAACTATCTGATTTCTTTACTAAATACTGAGACTGAAACTATAACTGTGGGAGTGTCCATCTAACTGACATACCCCGACATACACTGATTTGGGGTCCAACCTGTGACCCCAGTTAGAAATGTGTTAGCACCTTACCACGGGATACTAACAAAGCTAAGCCAACCCTAATCTAGCAGGAAGACTTATGAAATATATATATATATATATATATATATATATGATTTTGAAAACCCTATTCTAGAAGGAGGACGACTTACCCTATGCTGGCTACATAGTTTTGTAATATAGGGACTGCTACTAAGGGTCAAACCTTCTGCTGGCAGGAATGCCCCCATCCCTGGGTTCGCTCGGTGCTAAATCCTACTCCCAACTGAATGGATACTAAACTGATTACTAGACTAAACTAGGCTTCACTAAACTTATAGTGATCATGTTGACTAACTGTACTGGACTGAGTTTACTTAAGTCTGTTAACTGACTGAGTACAACCATTCTTGACATTTTTTGCGACTATTCTATAGCTACTGCAACTAAGTAAACAGCTAGATTTTGAGTAATAAATTCCCCCAGGACTCGATAGCATCAATAATAATAAGACATAGCAATTCTTGACAACATAATAATAGTCAATTGTTCACAATGCAATCATTGAGACATTTCATCAAAATACTTGGAAGTCATGAACTTGTACATGAATAAGAACACATGCTAACATGTCATAATTTCACTATTCAATTCATATGGATATTCTATCAAACACTTGAAAGGCATAGCTTTAACATGGAAGTAAAGTAAACTTATAGTAATAGCATGAGTTCAATACTAAGATCACCAAAGGATTACAATGCATAATTAATTCACTTAGGAATTTTATCAAATACTTAGGAGGCATAACCTTGTACGTGGGCATGAACAACACATTAATACATCATGACTACAACAACCAATTCACAATTCAAGGGTTTTGACATCGAAATTACATCAATCACATATATGCCATCTTATATTCATGAAGCTTACAATTAAATCTTGAATTGAAACCCATACAAATACACAAACATGAATATAATTTAACTCATAACATAGTAATCATAATTTAAGTTTTTAAAAAGGATTCTTGAACTCCAAAGGAGGAAGGAAACCCAAGGATGAACACCTAACATACCTTAATTAATCTTAAGAGAAAACCTAATTTTATTGTTCTTGAGAGTGCAGAGGATTAAGAGTAGTTTTAAAACTTCTTTATGATGGCTAAGTACGTGTTTTTGATGAATTAAGTTGTGGGGGTGAGGGAAAAGACAAAAATACCCCTCTGAATTCAAATTGGAATTGTTAAATTTTAAGGGTGACGACCTTGGTTGATAAGTGATCAACCAAGTGATGACCTCTCACACCAAGTCGTCACTCATAAGCTAATTATATGAGTTACTGGTCTTGGGTAACGACTTAGGCTGATAGGTCATCACTTAGGTGATGGCCTATCAACTCAGGTCTTCACTTGGAAGCTAAAAAATAATGGCTAACTGATTTGGGGTGACGACTTGGCTGATAGGTCGTCACTTAGGTAATGGCCTATCAACTCAAGTCGTCACTTTGTTGACAGATAAACATACTGAAGCAAAAATGAGTATAACTTTTTACTCCAATATCGGATTAAGGTGAAACAAATTGAATTCGAAAGAAGATTCAAAGACCTTTTATTTGATATATAGTAGGATGCGTAATTAACTATGTACATGGATTAATGGTTATCTAAAGTTGACCAAAGCTGAGATGTTCACTAAAACTTAATCGATAGGAGAGTTCTAAACTCGTCTTTGAGTTAGGAGATTTTTATGACCTCAACAGATATAAAAAGATGTTTTAAGACTATAGAACTGATCATCACACATATATAGACATAGAATCATTGAGTTTTGTTCTGTATATCTAATAATAATAGTTTGAATCCTAGTCTGAAAATAGGGATTGTTACATTATCTCCCCCTTGGGAATATTAATCGTCGATTGAGGCTGGTTAAGCTGAGAACACTGAGGAATTGAGGTTACATTCTTAATGTACATGCTGAAAACATGATGACATAACTGAGTCTGAAACATGATAGATGCTTGAACAGGTTCGTGAATGCATGAATGATATGAGAATGTTATATAGTTGTAGCTAAGCATGGAATATAGTAATGCAGGGGTGAATGACATAAGTAAAACTGATTTCATACATAATCTTAAATCATGCATGCTAAGTGTAAGTAGACTCACCAATAGGTTTGAATAAACTAAAAACTGAACTATCCTAAAGCATGAGTGATAAACATACTCTGATAAGATGGTGAATCTTTACACGTAGATTTTGTAAACCTATACTTTACGGATATAAGTAGAACTAAAATTGGGATATGGTAAAACATGGATACTGTAGGAATAATGAGTCTAAAACTACTTGATGGAGACTTACATAAATTAAGGATCTGAGCGTACAATCACACTGAGCACAAGTGCATAAACATACAAAACCAAAAATAGTCATATACTAGACTTATCTGATTAACTGAATGACTTCTAGCTGGATACTGGTCATGTGAGACTGAACTTTACTTAGTCTGAATAACTAGACTAAAACTGTTGAGTACTATGAATATGAGGTAAGGACCAACTGAGTAAATTGAGATAATTGAGTATGAATGCATGTAAACTGTATTATCTGAGAATGCAAGACCAAATGTATAACATGATTCTGAAATAGTCTGTAAACTGAAATACAAAAATACTGATAACTGCATGCTATGGTCAAGCAAACCTAAAACTGATCTGATTTTTGTGAATACATGCACTGATATGAGAATAGTTGTATGGCTAAGATATAGATAAGAGAGTCAACTTATGAATAACTATTACTTCAAGATGGATCTGATTTCAGGAAGAAAAGATGAGAAATTTAGTACATGAAAAGCTCAGGGGTATTACATCTCCCCCTTAGGATAGTTCATCCCTCGAATGATACTGACTTGACTGAAATACTAGGAAAACCAAAATGATGCTTAGGACGCTTACGGACTGAATCATGACTGACTATCTGGGATCTAAAATATGACGCATGAACTAAATCGGATTCACAATTTTTATGGATCCGAACAAACTATTTCTTGGAAGGGATATATTTATGATACTTCAGATAGTAAGGACAGATCGAAAGACGAAAACACCATAGGAACCTGTCTGTCTGACTGTTAATCTGAATTACTGGCTATACAGACTAACTCATACTGAAAGCTTATACTTAAACGGAGTATTTCTTCGACACTCTTTCTAAGAAGTCCTAATAATAATAGAAAGCATAGAATTTTGGGCATGATTTGAACAAGAAATTTGTATAGGGAATCCCGGGATGGCTGCAATTTATGGACATGGAACATAATCCTACGAAACATAAGCTAGGATAGAATTACTATGCCTTAAATAATGCCACTACCATTTTCAAGCTTAGACATACTCTCCAAATTCTCCCTCAACTATACATTATTCTTCAATACTACACTATACTTGAGGCTACTGATTATATTGACGTGGGCACTGATAATTCTACCTACTGAAGCTGAGGATGAACCGGATTCCCCCTCTATGTTTAAGCTTACTCGAATCTACCAAGTCCACAGATAACACAACAATACTAGTCTTAATCATGAGTTTAATACACTTTGTATTTTCACAACTTCTCATCTCATGAAAATTCTGATTTCCCCTTCAACAACTAAATACAACCTCTTACTTGCCATTAACTAATGCGTAATGCATTTATCCAATTACACACCAACATGAAATTCAAGTCTATCTTCATAACTATAGCCTGGAATAAAATAAGCATGCAACAATCATTCCTTAACATGAAACATTTACTCTCTCACCTCTAAATAAATTACTCTTCATTACTATTATTCCATAGGGAGAGGTCACTAACAAATTAGAACATGAGGACTTGAAGCATGACAGAATGACTTCAACACTTACCTGAGGTCTAAGGAACAAGGTATCAATGACATGGATTCATCAAAGAGGTCTGAACTGAGGACATACATGAAATAAATCTGAATTTTGTTGATCATTAAGAGTGTAGCATAAGCCATGGGAACTGAACATACTATAAAACATGAATACATAATTCATAAGTTGAATGACCTGAGTTTGGAGTTTCTGAATTCATGGAAAATGATTTAAACTGCTGAGTGAATTGGAACTCCTTTTACTAGGAATTGGAAGCATAAATGATTTTCTATACAATGCGAGACTACAAGCTATGATCATAGGGCTAACATGTAAGGCACGAATAAGTATCATAATAACTGAAATACAAAACTTTGTACTAAGGTGAGGACAGGTTGGGCATCATCCTCTCCTATTACTTTTCAACACATACTGATATTACTACTAAAATTTATAAGCCTGACTTGGTTACATGTTCTATTATCTCTCTCTTAGCTTAAGGCCATTATTTTAAGTTTGTGAACCACTTAATCAACACCTCTAAAATGAACTAAAACCACTTTACTTTAGAATCTGGGGTGTAATAATGCACGTAATCACAAAACTCACCATGAAGGACTGCACCTGAAAGTGTAAAACCATACTACTAATACTTCCTTTTGAGATAGAACTCTTAACTTTCTATATCCCCAAATACATCATGTAACAACTTAAGAACTAACTAACTTAGCATTTTTTACTCCTCTTTCTATTAGGTCAACTTTCAAAGATTCAAACTTAGATTCTAACACATAACAAGAATATCTGCAAACCTTTAATAACAATACTACTTTAATCATAGCTTTCAAATGTCACATATCTAAACATATATTTTCCCCCACACCATGAGAATTACCACTACACCAACATCAACAACATAGATAACTTTGAATTACCAAACTTAAATTCTTGCATACACTATTTTAAGCCTACTGATTAACCTTTCATACAGCTAGCCCATGAATGAAAAATCTACTGAATTTAGATACACTATCCCCGCTCTACTACTACTAAACTCCTAGGTTCATGCTTCTAACTCTAGGTCATATGCTATCATAGGATTTTAAGAAGGGATATGAGGGCACATCTTACTTTGTATTAGGGTATATGTTTTCATGATCATGAATGAAATCTTTAAAACTTTGGAACATAATAGAACTTATGGAATAATTTTAAGCCTGCGACAATCCCATACTGTCTGCGGGGACTATTTGAAAAAGCCCTATCTGTAGGACTTTGAGCTTCTTTGTTTCTGTTACCTCAAAAGTAAGGTACAGTTGACATAAGCGGAGCATGATCAAAATATACATAAGGTTCTTAGAGAACTAAGCTATAGCATGATCTGAGACATGAAAGAAAGGAAACTATTCATAATATGTCTTGTAGCTTCTTATCCATAAGTGTGGCGTGCTTCACACCCATACACAAGAATCTACTCCAGGCGGATTTCAGACTCACTAGGATAGTTTAAAACCTTAGGCTCCAATACCAAGTTTGTAATGCCTTGAGACTGCACCCTGGGCGTCACATGGTGCTTATGATCCCAAAGGACCATAAGCTAACCCATAACTGGTACCTACTATGAACTCTGAACAATAATAATCATGGTAACATATGTGGAAGAAATCTGAAAGAAATGCCATAAGGTTCTCAAAATACTGAAATAATAACTGTGCTAGCCTGAAAACCTCCAACTGTCTGAATATGGAGTTGATGGGATAAGTCCCCAATAAACCCCGACTGAACTGACTACTAAACTACTGAAATAATGAAATAATAACTCTATCCTCAAAATATGAGGACTCACCACTATACCTATTGCTGATAGCCTGAGTTTCTAGGTACAGTCAGGAACCTGAGTGTCCAAACCTATGATATGAGACACCATATCAGAAAAAAAGAGTATGTATCAGTACATGGAATATACTGGTATACTAAGTGAGGTAGGCCCATAATACATGAGTTTATATGCATGAGATAATAACTAACTAAAAGAATATCATGAAGTCACTAAATGAGTATACATGCAAACTGTAACTCCTGAACAAACTGAACATGCGATACTACACATGTAAACCTGTAACTGCTGAACATACAAAACATGTGATACTGCGCATGTATTTATACATTATATATCTGAGATTTATACTGAAACTGAATACTAAAATTTGGTGGCTATATAACTTATAACTGATAACTGGTAGCCATTGCTCTAAAGAATTATCTGAGTTCTTTACTGAATACTGAGACTAAAATTGTAACTGTGAGAGTCTTCATCTAACTGACACACCTCGATATATAGACTGATTTGGGGTCCAACCTATGACCCCAGTTGGAAAGGTATTAGCACCTTGCCACGAGATACTAACAAAGCTGGGCCAAACCTAATCTTACAAGAAGAGTCATGATATATATATATATATGATTGCATCAAACCTAGACTAGAAGGAGGACGACTTATCCTACACTGTCTACGTAGTTTTATATTACAGGGACTGTTACTATGGGTCAAACCCTCTAATGGTAAGAATACCCCATCCCTGGGTTCGCTCAATGCGGAATTCTACTCCCAACTGAATGGACACTGAACTAATTACTAGACTATACTAGGCTTAACTAAACTGATAATGATTGTGTTGACTAATTGTACTGGACTGAGTTCACTGAATTTTGTTAACTGACTGAGTACTACTGTTCTTGACATTTACTGAGCCTATTCTATAGCTACTTCAACTAAGTAAATAGGTAGATTTCGGGTAATAAATTTTTTAGGACTCGATCGAAACAATAATAATAGTAAGACAGCAATTCTTGAAAACATTACAGTAGTCAATTATTCATAATGCAATCACTGAGACCTTTTATCAAATACTTAGAAGTAATGAACTTGTACATGAATAAGAACACATGCTAACATGTCATGATTTCAGTATTTAATTCTCATGGACATTCTATCAAACACTTGCAAGGCATACCTTTAACATGGAAGTAGTTTAAACATGTAGTAATAGCATGAGTTCAATACTAATATTACCAAATGATCACAATGCATAATTAATTCACTTAGGTATTTTATCAAACACTTAGGAGTCATAACCTTGTATGGGAATAAACAACATACTAATACATCATAAATAAAACCACCAATTTAAAATTCAAGGATTTTGACATGGAAATTACATAAATCACACACATTCCATCTTATATTCATGAAACTTACAATTAAATCTTGAATTGAAACCCATACAAATACACAAACATGAACATGATTCAACTCATAACATGGGAATCATAATTTAAGTTTTTTAAAAAGGATTCTTGAACTCCAAGGGTGGAAGGAAACCCAAGGATAAACACCTAACATACCTTAAGGCTTTGATCTTGAAAGAGAATTGACTTTTCTTTAACGTTCTTGGATTGGAAATTATGGTTTCTTGGTTCTCTTGAAGAAAACCTTGAATCTTGTTCTTGGAAGATGATCTTGAGTGGAAACCCAAATTTATTTGTTCTTTAGAATGGAGAGGATTAAGAGTAGTTTTAAAACTTATCTATGAAGGCTAAGTACGTGTTTTTTATTATTTAAGTCACGAGAGATAAGGGAAAAGACAAAAGTACCCCTTCGAATTTGAATAGGAATTGCTGATTTTTAAGGGTAACGACCTTGGTTGAGAATTCATCAACCAAGTGATGACTTATCACACCAAATCGTCACTCAGAAGTTGATTTTATGAGTTGCTGGTCTTGGGTGACGACTTGGGCTGATAGGTCATCACTTAGGTGATGGCCTATCAACTCAGGTCGTCACTTGGAAGCTGAAAAAAATGGCTCACTGGTTTGGGGTGATGGCGTGGCTGATAGGTCATCACTTAGATGATGGCCTATCAACTCAGGTCGTCACTTTGTTGACAAACAATTAAGCTGAAGTAAAATTAGTATAACTTTTCGCTCTAATATCGAATTAAGGTGAAACAAAATACGCTAGAAAGAAGATTTGAACACCTATTATTTGATATAAAGTAGGATATGTGATTAATTATGAACAAGGATTAATGGTCGTCTAAAGTTGACCCAAGTTGATATGTTCACTAAAACTTAATCGATAGGAGTGTTCTCAATTTATCTTTGAGTTAGGATATTTTTATGACCTCGACTGATATGAAAGAGCGTTTTAACACTATAGAACTGATCATCACACATATATAGGCATAGATTTATTGGGTTCCGATCTGTATACCTAATAATAATAGTTTGAATCCTAGTCCAAAAATAGGGGTTGTTACATTATCTCCCCCTTGGGAATATTAATCCTCGAATGAGGCAGGTTAAGCTGAGAATACTGAGGAATTAAGGTTACATTCTTTATACACATGATGAAAACATGACTACATAACTGAGTCTGAAACATGACACATGCTTGAACTGGTTCGTGAATGCATGAATGATATGAGAATGTTGTACAGCTATAACTGAGCATAGAATATAGTAATGCAGGAGTGAATGACATAAGTAAAACTGATTTCATACATAATCTTAAATCATGCATGCTTTGTGTAAGTAGACTCACCAATAGGCTGGAATAAGCTAAAAACTGAACTATCCTAAAGCATGAGTGACAAACATACTCTGATAAGATGGTGAATCTCTACACTTAGTTTCTGTAAAGCTATACTTTACATATATAAGTAGAACTGAAGCTGGGATGTGGTAAAATATTCATGCATATTAGGATGAAATAAAATGAGTTGGAAACAAGATTCAAAGACCTTTCATTTGATATATAGTAAGATGCGTAATTTATTATGCATAAGGAGTAATGGTCATCTAAAGTTTATCCAAGCTGAGATGTTCACTAAGACTTAATCGATAGGAGCGTTCTCACTTTGTCTTTGAGTTAGGAAATTTTTATGACCTAGACAGATATAAAAGAATATTTTAACACTATAGAACTTATCATCACACATATATAGACATAGAATCATTGGATTCTGGTCTTTAAACCTAATAATAATGGTTTGAATACTTGTACGAAAATAAGGGCTGTTACAAATACCAAAATTAATTTAACTAGAATTAGGGATGAGTTTATAGGGTCAACTATAACTTCAATTGAGTCTTTGTAATTTTATGATGTTGGTAGTGTATTTCTCCCGACTCGAGTTATCGATCGATCACTCTATGTTGAAACAATTCTTATTAACTTATTATTAAGGTTATACCTAAAATTCATCAGTGTTCCACTTAATACACTTAATTATGATGGGACGGTTAAAAATTATATCTTTTAAAATTTTAAAAAATAATTAAGATCAATTCGAACCAAATTAACAATTTTAAAACTTGTCATTCTTTTCCAAAAATATAAATCAACCTATACTATCCATTTCCAAGAAAAATGTTTCATCATTTTAAATTCGAGTTCTCACTCTTTTCTTTCTCTCTCAATAATACAGACAACAACTACTCAATATTTTGCTCAACCCTTCAATAAAGATCGATTTTCTTTCCATTTCTAACTACATAGTTGTTATTTTTGACTTTATTCTCGCTTGTATTCATCATTTTCTCTAACTTCACAGGTAACAGAGTTTGTAAAGAGTTCTACATATGTTCTTTATTCTAAAAATTAGGGTTTTTTAGTTAATGGTGAAAAATATGACTTTAGTTGTATTATCTTTGAGAATTGGTTAACAATTTTGAGCTTTGATGCTAAAAAATATAGGAAGAACCCGAGAATCCTAGTTTTTGTTACATTGTTTCATTGAGTGTCGTGGTATTATTGGATGTTGTTTGTGGTGTTTTTAAAGGTGTCGATATTGGTGTTATTGGTGGTGGTGTTAGTGGTTTTGGTATTTATATTGGTGGCATTGGTGGTGGTGGTGGTGGTCTTGGTGGTCTTAGTACGTGTATTGGTGGCATTAGTAGTGGTGTTGGTGGTTTTGGTGGTGGTATTAGTGGTGGTCTTGGTGGCATTATTTGTGGTATTGGTGGCATAGTGGTGGTCTTGGTGGCATTGGTGGTGGTCTTGGTATTAGTGTTGGTGGTCTATCCATTACGACAGGTGGAACATCTATTGGGAGATATTAAATAGGTCTTCAAATAGAATCCCCATCTGTTCAAACTGATGGGTTATCTGTTGGATTTTTTTTGTAATGTGGCATATAGTAATTTAATGAAAATTGTCTAACCTTTTTTAAAAATTATACAGACATCGAATGTAATGTATTTTTTGTTTTTCTATTATTTAAAGTTAAAAGATGTCTCTCAAAAGACTAGAAACTAAAAGTGGATCAATTTCTGACCACCTAACAAAGAAGGCTAGGGTACAAATGGATTCAAAGGAACTTTCTGAACAATCTCAGTCAGGGATAAATGAAACTGAGGAAAGATATAAAAAGAGAGGTGGAGAAGGGTATACAGAGGCTGGTGAGGAAAATTAAAGTGAGAAGAAAGAAGAAGATAAACAAGAAGAGAAAGAAATAGAAAGTGAGAAAGAGGATTCTTATCAACATAATGATCAACATGATGATAATGCATCACCAATGGGTCATGAATTAAGATCAAAATCCTAGCATGATCCTATCAAAACTATTCGTATTAATAGGTTTCAAGTTGCGATGACGATAGATGACCCTTCATAACTAATTGGTGATCTTGTACTTAAATTTCAGTTAGGGAAACCTTTTAATAAATTTAGGAATATTTTGAAGAATGAAAACATAGAACTTTTAAGAATAGCTGCTTTGGATGCTTTCTTGAGCTGCCTGAGGACCACACTGCCTATTTTCAAATAAGTATGGTATATGTTCTTCTCAAGCACAGGATCAAGTACGTAGGGGATGATAAATACTCGATGGGGGGAGCAAAAATATGGATAAAATCTGGATCAACTACTATGGCATGTCTATTTTTTTCTGCTGGAAAGAGTTTGCCATAGTGACAGGCTTGAGATATGATCATCTAGAAGAACCTCTCATCAAGAAAATACCCCATAAAAAGTCAAATGCAAGCAGGACAGCCAAACTACCACCATCAAATAAAGGGAAGGCATTGTCCAAGCCACCACCCAAGAAAACTAACAAACGCAATGAAAAAATAGATGGGTTGTTCAACATTAAGGGACGTAGCTAAAAAGTGGCGGATTTGATAAAAGATCCCAAGGATTAAACCATACCAAAGAAGTACAGGGAGAAATTATGTTTGGTTTGGTTTGCCCATTCCATTATATTGATAAGAGACGTCAATAAAGTCATAGAAGATAGTTTATTGGCGTTTACTAAGGATTTGGAAAAATTCAACAATTATCCCCAGGGATATGACAACTATAACTTGACTATCAAATATTTACTGACAAAGCTATCCCCAAAGACGATAACATTATATGGATTTCCTTGGGCTTTCATGGTAAATTTAATCACTATTTATTTACTCATCCTTTAATTTATATTGAATAACTATTATGAATTTTTTTGCTTGCTTCTTGTTTACATATTTTAGGCTTGGGAATTTGAAGTTATTCCTCCCCTCCAAGAGTAGGTCACGGATTACCCGAATGAGGTTTCTCATCTAAGGATCCTTAGGTGGTTGGCTGGAAAGAGCAATACAAGAATTAAGGAGGCTAATCTCTTTAACCCTCTAGATGATGTAGTATGTCTTCCTTCAAGTAAAATAATTTGACTCAGAAAGATATTGAAATAGATGTTCCATTCTTTTGGAAAAGATGGGTCATCTGTTTAATGGATTACCCATCTACTGTAATTGGTGTAACAAATAGGTAATCTGTTGTGTTAGATGATCTATCTTTCGCAACAAATTAACCATCTGTTGCTCTGGTTCTCTGAACCTGACTCAACAAATTAGACATCTACTTCAAATTATGCAATAGATGGGTAATTTGTTGTAATATATTATTAATCTGTTGCAACAAATAGATCAATCGTTATGACATATAGATCATCTATTACATAAGTTGTCTTTTTTAACATGTGACCAAACTGATTGTAAATTATTATTATATAATTTAAATATATCTATCTTTTTTATAGGTTGTGCATCCTTAGATCGTGCCTACTGAGAAGGATTTAGGGATGACTTCTTTTATTACTCTAAGTCTTGTTGATACAATAGCAGACCCAATGACGAAGTTAATAAAGAAGGAATTGGTTGGAGCAATGGTAAAAAAAGAGCAGTTAGGAAAGGTCAGCCTAATGTTGAAGATCTTCATGACCAACCTACTACAATAGATCGGGTGCATCTTTCGGGGGAGTTATTAATATTGGTGGCAGCCATCCTGATGCTGATATTGCTTCCAGTCATGATGATGAGCATGTTGATACTCAAGAAAAAATTAATATGTTTGAAATTACCCCTTACACGGCTCCCTCTTACCCTTATATCGGTCCCTCCCACCCTTATAGTGGTCCTTCTCACCCTTCTTTACCCTCATATTCTTATTGCAAATGCAAAGTATGCAAGAAAAAATAGGATAAACTCCTTGAAAAACTAGATTTTATCATTGAAATTGCCGAGAAATTAAAATCCATAAGGGATGTCAACTATCCAAGAAGGTGAGGGAGCCATACACTCCAACAGCGGTGGTTAGAAAGAAGAATAGAAAAATTATCCAAATACTCTTCAGTATGAAAATAAAAAATTGCAACTTCTCCCTCTCTAAAAGTTATTGAAGAAGTTCATGGGCCATTGAAGAAGGTGGACATATACGCGACACTTGGTGCCGAAGACAAGAAGGAATAGCGAAGGACCACGAACGCCAAGAAAAAACCTGCACAAGAGTACACTATGCATATCTTTGATGACCAAGACTTCAAGAGTATGACAAATATGCATAAGTGGTATGTGGATTGGGTAAGTTTACTTTTTCTAATCTAGCCTTCTAATCTACTCCACGAAGAAGAAGCTACTCAACAAATATGTAATATGTTGTAACAGCTAGGTATTTTAGTGTAACTAGTGGAGGTTCTATTGCAACAACTTACACGTATGTTGCATAAGTTGTGTTAGTTGGGTAATCTGTGAACAGATTCAGAGAACCCTCTACAACAGATGGATCATCCATTGCATCTTTCCAATAGTTTTTTCTTCTTTATAATAACATATTCAGAAATTGTCTTTTATATCACAGTATGTGGATGAAATTCTTTGCCTTATGAAGGACAGACAATTAGCGTACCCGGATGCTAATGATGTTGCTGATAGAATAATGGACCTCAACTTCTACAATAATTTCAAGGATAAGTGCAATGAGCTCATTAAGCTTGCGTTAACTCCTGGTGGCCCAGGATTTGATTCCTTAGTTTCTAGGTTCCAATGGGATGAATATATGATTAACTATGTTAGAGGGAAGAGGCCATATCCACATGCCAAGAGATGAACCAAGGCAAAGAGAATTCTTGCAATCATAAACATGGAAGTCAAAAATTTTCTCACTTTTGAGATCCTTCTCGAGGAGGTAAAGATTAAGGTTTATGACTGCAACTTACCTATCTTCGATGATTTTGATTTTTTACCCACATGCAACCACTGTTGGAGTTGTTCCCCAGCTTGTTGAGGCAAAGTAAATTGATAGATCATTTGCCAGCAGAAGTGTTGAAGAAGAAAGCATGGGATTTTGAAGGTTGAAACAAGGACATGGACCTTCAAAAAATTAAAATCGGTGTTGCGTGTGGGATATACGCACTTGAATACATCGAATGTTTTCTGACCAAAATAGAAATAATTAGTTTATACGATGATGTTGTGGAAAAGATACAAGAGGTCTGGCCATATAAGGTACTAACTAGATTCTTGGAGCCTGTGTATAAAGAAGAAGATGTTCAAAGACAAACACCATAACAATTTTTTATTTCAAGCTACTTCACTTTATATGTAGTGGTAATTTTTTATGTTTGACGAAAGTTGAATTTTTATTATATAACAGACTGTCCATATATTGTAATAGATAGTTTATCAATTATGATAGATTGATTATATGTTGCAATAGGTTGGTCATCTATTGCATTATGCTGATAGTTCTCAATATATCTATCGCAACGGATATACAATCTGTTACAATATATAGTTTATCTATTGCAAATGATACGTAATCTATTGGAAAAAAGCAAAATAGTAGGAAGACCTATTTGATAATTTCCAATAGATGACCTACATGTTACAATATATGTCTAAATCTGTTTGATAATTTCAAACAAATATGTCATCTGTTGCAACAGATGTATTATCTGTTGCGATATTTGAATCTAGTATTGTATTTCAATTAATAAGTTCAAAACTAAGGATTAAATAATATTCATAGACAACATAAAATCAATTGAAGACTTCAGAAATTACATAAAATAACTCAACAAATAAATGAAATGTAAGAAAATTATTATGGGTACAAATGATCTACTCAACAAATAAATCAACAATTTAACCTTTGGTGCCAACAATTACAAAGGAGAGGTTATTAAGTTTACAAACTTAAGCTATACAGATCTACTCAATATGGACAAGTTGTTCTTCATCGGGCGTTACGGAATTCGGCTTTGATCGTCATGGATCTTTAATAGCGCTTGCATATGGTTTCTGTGTTTTTACTTCTCTATATTTCCATAAAAGAGAATCATATCTTTTGTGGAATAATCTAGAATCAAGTTCATCATTTGGTACTTGTAATCCATTACTCAAATACTCGACGTAAGTGGCAACAAAAAGACCATAATCCTTGTGTTTTAAAAATATAGATTGAAATTTAAGAAATAAAACTAAATCATGATACTTACAGGCTATCAATGGGTTGTTAAGAAATTCTACATCAAATGGTCTATACAAGGTAAATAGGCAATATTTTGGCCAGCTTTTGTATCTCAGATGACTGCTCGGGATGTCCCTTTTGCTACATCGAGTAATAAACTTGGATGCACATCTCTTTTAGAATGACGACAGTATACACCCAATGGAATTCAACACCACAATTGATTGGGATGCAAACTTTATCGATCAAATGCCAAGGTAAGCCAGCTGGAATATTAAAACCTTTGATAATGTTGATTAAGCATTCCTCATTTTGGGAAACTTCTGACTGTCATTGACAATACCTATCGTAGGCATTATTCATGTAAACTTTGTACAAATAATTGCATGTCATGTATCTGTGTTGTTCTTGTGTTTACAACTTAGCCTTTTTTTGGAGGTAGTAAAAAATGACATCGATGTGCGGCACATATTATCAAACATTTTGGGATTACGTTATAGTAAAATTAATACATAGATGCAACTAAATAAAGTATTAATTAATAGTAATATGTATGACATTTAAATCTCATCATTCCAGTAAGTTTGGGGCTGTGACATCAAATAGAACCAATCCTTCATTTCAGGATGTGCATCAAGAAAGTCAGGCATATCAAAACCAAGACTCGATTTGTTCACTTTGTAGTGTTTTTAATTTTTTTTCTACATGATTTATATATGTTAATTTCATGTTTTTACTACAAGAATTGTATAAATCAATATCTTTAAAAATGATTTATGTACCTGCCAGCATGATGCTTTACCAACCTATCGGCAATCCATTCTGAATAGTCGTTGATCAACTTTGTTAGTATTTTTGGAGCCTCGTCTGAGATGTTGAACCCTTCAAATGGGTAATTCTTCCATTCTTCCGAACTGATAGACTCTACTTTTTCTTCTTCCTTGGAAGTAGTTGATGTGTTATCAACTGTGATATTATGATGCTCAGTAGTAGATTCTACTAACATCCACCTGGAAATTTAGAATTATCAATGCTAATTATAGATATACAACAGATTATCTATCTATTTCATTAGATGGATTATTTGTTGGGACAAATTCAAATAGGTAAAATAGAGTTGTACGATAATTTCAAACAGATGACCCATCTGTTGCAACATATGACTCATCTGTTGGTACAAAATTAAAAAATTACAAAGACCTGTTTGATTTGCTGAAATAGTTTAACATAGGCTACAATAGATAACGCATCTGATGCAACAGGTTAGACAATAGTTGTAGCAGATGTATATATCTATTTGATAATTTTCAGCAGATGTATCATCTATTGAAATAGATATGTTTCTGTTTGTTTTTTTGAATAGATGATACACATTTATCTTTTTCAGCTCATGTTGCTCTCCTGTGGCCGTTGTACATTGATCAAAGGTGCAAGGCAAAGATAGAGGAGTTGCAATTTTTCTTTTTTCGATGCTTGATGAAACCTTGGAAATTTCTTTCCTTCTTCTCTTAGCCACCTTTATCTCTAGTGAAGTGTATGGATATGAAATCCTCTTTGATGGAATGACAACCCTCTTAGATATCATTTCCCTTAGGTAATGCATTAATAGCATTAATTACTCTATCATGTTTTGCCTTACAGCCTTGACATTTTCACATAGAACACTCGCTTGAAAGTGACAAAATCTGTAT
The DNA here is from genome assembly GCF_002878395.1 of Capsicum annuum. NCBI lineage: Eukaryota > Viridiplantae > Streptophyta > Magnoliopsida > Solanales > Solanaceae > Capsicum > Capsicum annuum. The sequence continues at coordinate 165,094,562 of NC_061117.1, forward strand.
AACCAGTACGGTCATAATCATAATAGTTTGTTTTTTCAAAAACTATAAGAGGAGCATCATTAGCACCAATAGCAACACCACTACCACTACCACTGCCACTACCACTACCATCATCAACAACAACAAGTCAACCCTCTAAAATTGTTTTGCTTTTGATGGTTGTTTCTCTAAACAATTCCTTTTTTATTCTATCAATTACCTTAGGGTACAATAAAGTTTGCACAGACCGTAAAGTAAGAAAAGATGGAAACTTCAACTTTTGATTGGTAGGAATAAGTCACGGATGGACAGTCTAAAATAAATCAGTACATATATTAGAATGATGATGAAAACATTTACAAAAATCACTAATTAAAATAAAAACTTAATTAGAATTAGACTTACTCCTTCCTTCGGGAGGTTGAAGAGATAAAATCTTTTGCAGTTTTATTAGTTTTGGCCGACAAACCGTCTTAGGATTCTTGGATAGGAAACTTTTTCATGGTAGTTCACTTGTTGCCTTAAATAATGAATGGCTTCAAATGCCCAAGCCTATAAAATAATACCAATAAATCAAAAGCATTATTGAATATAAAAAATGAATCATGTCATAATAAAATAAATATTTACCATGAAAGCCTATGAAAAGCCACATAAGTTGACTACCTTTGTCATTAATGGAATCAACAAATATTTGACAATTAATTTGAAGCTTTCATAACCCCAAGAATAGCTGTTAAATACCTTAATATCCTCGAAGAGCTTTATTAAACCAAGTGGTATGTTGTTGTTAACATCTCCCACCCATAGAATATTATGCATAAACCAAACCAAACATAATGATTGCTTGTGCTTCGTTGAAAGTATTTTACCTTTTAACTCTTTAATTAAATTTATGTTTTTGAATCTTGGACTAACAAGGGACACAATATCATCAAGATCACTTTACTTGCCTTTGCCTTTTTTGGGTGTGCGGGTGCTTTTTTGGGTTAGAATAGGTATAACTTGAAAAGGAGAAGGGGGATAATATTTTAATACAGTAACTATAGTATACTCCTTCTAACCAAAACAAACAAGCATGCCACAGTAATTTATCCACACCTCATCCAACTTATCTTTGTTTTCATACATAAACCTATGCTTGGGAAGATCATATACCAATTTCATTTGGAAATGAGCATTTTTGTCCTCCAACAAATCAAGATATTTCCCAAAGCAATTGTCCCTGAAATAAGATTCCAAATATGTTCTCGAAGTATTATTCTGAAGGCGTCAAAATCTTTTTCCATGGCTGACCTAAACACAAAATCACCTATTAAATTTGTGGCACCATCGTACTATATTCTCATAGGATAACTATCAATGATGAAGGTTTTGACCAACTCTTCGGTGAAAGGAATATTAGTATTTGAATCATCTCTTTTGAAACATTCCTGCTCTCCATGTTCATTATCTTCTGCTCCTAATTGAGATAACGCTTGTAAAGCAAGCTCATAGAGTGGTGGATATAGCCTAGCTGCTTGACTTGTTCCTTTTACTTGGACTTGATTCAATTTTTTTTCTTTTGGGAGCCATATAATCTAAAAATAATAGGAACATAAAATAGATTATAATTGATTAATGCATCATTAAAAAGGATAACAGTATATCTGACATTTACAGCAGTAAAATAATAATTACAAAAGATCATACATTTGTTGCACTAGGTAGGTTATTTGTTGCAATATATAACTACCCCATTGCAATGGATGAGTAATTTGTTAGAACAATAAAAATAGATCACTCATCTGTTAAAACAGATGATTGATCTGTTGTACTAAGTATGTTATCTGTTGCAACATATAACTAACCTATTGCAACGGATGAGTAATCCATTGGAAATTAAAAAAAAGATCACTCATCTATTTAAACAGATCACCTATCTATTGCTCCGGGTAATTTATCTGTTGCAACATATAACCAACCTATTACAATGGATGAATAATCTATTGGAAACAGTAAAAATAGATCACTCATCTATTGTACCATGTAGGTAATATGTTGCAACATATAATCAACCTGTTGCAATGGATAAGTAATCCGTTGGAATCAATAAAAATAAATCACTCTTCTATTGAAACAGATAACTCATATATTGCCAAATGAGTTATCTGTTGGAATTGTTATCAACCGTCAATGTTGTTTATATTTCTTCCAAATAGAAGAGTTGTTTGTCACAACATATGAATGATTTGTTAGATTGTTCATCTGTTGCATCAAATTTTCATTTGTTGCATCAGATAGTTCATTTGTTGCATTAGATAATTCATCTATTCATCAGATAGTTCATCTATTGCAGAAAAAATAGTACAAGGATTTTGTTCGATAGAACAACAACATTATCACTATTTAATATCAAATACACTATTTTTATCAAGAAAAACAACAAATCAACTCAGCAATACTAATACAACACACACATACTAAGAACATCAACGGTGACAAAATCACCAATATTGTTGTTTTGAATTTGTACAACACAAACAACAAAAATTAAACTTCAAAAAATAGAACAGACAACAACAAATCGAATCAATAGTTCGACAACAAGAACTACAATAACTACAAAAACTTAAATTTCACACCAGAAAAAGTAGAGAAGAAATGCCAAAAATTAGGTGTTTCTTCAGTCCACATTTCAAAATTAAGCAAGAAATATTGAAATTGTTAAACAAAACTAAAAGTGAAGTTGGATCAAGGTTATTTTTTTCTTCATAACTAAAAAGACATAATTTTTTTCCTGTGAAAGAAGAAATGGGACGATAAAGAACTCAAAGTTGTTGTCGTTGGAGAACACTGCTTTCACGTCGATTGATGGTTGAAAGTCGAAAAGGAACTCTCCCAACTATTTATTGTCGGATGTTGAAGTCACCAAGAAATGAAGAAGGAAATTTTGCAGAAATGTTGGTTGGGAGAGAGTTGAGAGAAACTATTGAGAGAGATGAGAAAGGTGGTTGATTTGGAGAGAAGAGGGGTGTGGCTTGATTTATATTTTTTAAAAGATTAGAAAGTTTTAAAAATATTAATCAAGTCCACAATTAACTTAATCAAGTTTCCGAATTATGTTTGACCATTTAAGTTGGTCAATGTCATCAATCCTTCATTCAAGACTTAAATGACACCTTTCCTTCAATTTTCTCTAGTCTGTGGCTAAAGACAAATACTTACAACTAGAAAAAAATTGTGTTGTAGTTGTGATGGTATAAAATTCTTTCTATGAATATATACTTTTAGTAAATAATTTATTCTTTGTCACAATAAATCAAAATTGTAGCAATTTTTACATAATAGCCACAATGTATTCTATTGTGGCAAAAAACTCGATTTGCTTGTTATGAAAATTTAAAATTTGTGACTATTTTATCGTTTAGTCTTGTAATAATAATACTTGTATTTAGCTACGAGTTAGAAAATTTATATCTATAAAATGAAATGTTTGCTACAATTTTTTTCGTACATGGCTAAGAATTCATTTTTTTTGTCAAAAAATACATAAATTATAGTAGCCAATTTTTTAATTGTCTATGAAAAGTGAAAATATAAATTACACTTTCTTATGATTATATATGGTTTGACCACAACTACTAAAATTCATTGATAGTAAGTGAAGAATATTATTATAAGCATTATTAATTAGACGAATTTCTATAATATTGCTAAAATAAAAATAAATTTCGACAATTTCAATACTACAAATTAAAGAATTCTCCAAAAGCTTTGTATAGTAAGAAAAATTACATAATGTAGCTACGAATTCATTTTTGATATTTCAAAATAACCGTCAAATTACATATAATTGCATTTTATAATGAGTCTAAAGCTACATAATTTTCTTGTATATCTGCTCCACGATCTTCAATTATACCTCAAGTTGATCAACATTCATCCTAGTTCGTCATTTACGTGCTCTTATTCCATTAATATGTCAATCGTTATGATAAAACATTTTAGCACCAAATACACCACAACCAATTGATTATATATGCAAATATATGTATATATAGATTTTCAAGAAGAAAACATATATGTCTTAGATAATTCTTTAGGAAAAAGGTCCAGAATATATCCAAACTTTGGCGAAATTTGTTGCAACACACCTGAAATTTGTGGAGGTCCTATGACCCCCCTGAACTATTTATTAGTATATTTTAGTGAAAATGATAAGCTAATAAATAAAATATTCTAATAATTAAAAAAAAGTTTAGTGCAAATAAATATCAGTAAAATACGCTAATAAATAGTCTAGGGAGGGTCATAGGAACCCCGCAAAGTTCTAGAGGGGTCACAGGACTCACACAAAGTTTAGATGTATGACAAAAAATTTCGTCAAAGTTTAGGTATATTTCAGAAAATTTTTCCTATTTCTGTTATTAAAATTTTTAACAAATAAATATTTTAAAACAATGCAAAGCAACCAAAAAAGTAAACAAACTTGAAAGTTTTTAAAACTTCTTAAAACCGGTAGATATAAATTTCAAATTTTAATGTAACAATAATAACCTTCTCAACGCAATTACACAAATAGAAGATCTAAATTTTCAATATAAATTTTAAATTCATAACGATAGACGGTTTTTTTTACATTAACAAATATATATATCCAATGAAATACACATATTGTAAAATGTACCTCATATACTTGGAGAATTTTTCATAGTGTAAAATCTAAAAAAAATTAATTAGCAAAACATCATAAAACTTTTCAATCAAATAAAAAAATTGAGATGAGAAAGGATGAGAGACGAAGGGAAGGGAGGGGGTGAGAAGGGAGTCTAGATGTTTAATATGTGGGAAGGGGCAGTTGGTTATTTAATTGTGTTTTAAAATTTTGGGAGAAAATTTTGGTTCTTTGCTATTTTTTTTTCATTTAATATTTGGGGGAGGTTTTAGAATTTGAATATAAATCGGGAAGGGTGGTATGTGGCGTCTGGGAAATTAGTTTGGCCAATTGGCCTTTATTTTCCTTAGAGAAAATACACAAAGACCTCCTGATCTTATTTGAGTTTTTCAAAAAGACACTTAAACTTTAGATAAGACCTATTACCCCACTATTCTTCTTTAATCTATTGTAAATACACTATTTTTACTTAAATTTTGGCTCCACGTGTAGTCACGCATGCCATACGCGTGAACGATTAAAATGTTACTTAGTTCACCAATTAAAATCCGCCATGTGTCAATTAATTATCAAAAAAAACTAAATTCCCTTCTTCTTCTCCACTTTAAAACATGAACCTCCCCTGCCATTAACATAGCTGTTGGCTATTTTGAACAAAAGTTTTATGTCTCTTTCTTAATCCTTTCTCAACAAAATCAACCTTAAAAGGTAAGATGTTTCCATTTATATTGTAATTTCTAAATAAAATCAGTCGTAAAAGCTTTAATTTCGTCTCAATTTGTTAAATTTTTTTGAAATTGTGCTAACTTTTGTGACAAGGTGTTTGCCGAAAATAGTTTTATAATGTAAAATGAAATATTGAATCGAATTTGTAATGATGAGAACAATCCCATGTTGCATGTAAAAATGCGATGCAAACATGGAGACTTACTATCAATGCAAATGTCATGGTTGGAGGACAACCCAGCTAGAAGATTTTGGTCTTATCAACGCTATCGTGTATGTCCTATACATATTTTCTTATTTTTCCTCTTTTTTCTGTTCAATTGATTTGCTTATTGCTCTTTTTAGGAGAAATCATGCAACTTCTTTAGATAGAGGGACCCGGAAAAGACTGATTACGATCGAAGACAATTATTTCGATATTGGCAAAGAGAATCAAGGAGTTAGAAGAAGAATTGGTATTTGATGAAAGTAATGGCAAATGGGTGGTAAAGAAGGAGAAGAAGATCAAATGTTATAATTGAAAGCTCATCTTCATGATTGTCATAGTGTTTTTTTTTTTAATTTTGGACAAGCATTACCAAGAGAACGGATGATAAATTTAGTTGTGTGCAATTGAAATTTTCATAGTCATTTTATTGTTCTACAAAATAGTGTTGGTCTTTTCTCTTGTCGGAATAGTGGTTTCTTAACAAGATATAATTTTATTTGGTTGGGTAACACCTAAGTGTTCGTCTTTTCTGTTGTCAGAATAGTAGTTGCTTAATAAGATGAAATTTTGTTTGGTTGTGTAACACCTATGCAATCTATTTTGTATCAATATATTATGATATTGAAGACATTTGTGAGCATTCAAAATGTAATGTACAGTTAATAGACTAATAAGGAAACCATAATGAAAGAAAATGAGGACTTCATTTTAACACATTCATTGTTTCAATTTGAACTACAAAGCTTGTTTTGTTTGGTACCTAACAAAACATACCTTAATACCTAAAGGTGCCTAGCAAAACAAACTACCCAAAACATTATTTGATTGCTATAAAATAAGATCAAAATGTTATCACCATCAACAAAACATACAAAACTAATTGTTTGTGACGATATCAATAATCTCCACCAAAATAGACACATCATATCAGCAAGATGTCCCGCTTCTATGGCACATGAGTCTTCCTAGTTGAAATGTTTTTGCCTTGAGTTTTGGTAACAGCTGCAGAACTCGTTTGAATAACCTTTTTAGCTCTCATTCTTTCAAGATTTCTATTTGTAATGGCCGACTTCCCTTTCCATTTAAATCCTTGTCTTGGTGTGTACCCAATATCACCAGTCACAATATCAGACCTCTTTGTGACCTTTGCACCACTACTAATGACTCTTCTACTTGGCTTTCCAGGATGCACAAACAAAATATAGAAATTATAAGGCAATCTTCAGAAATTCCAGGCTGCACAAACAAAAATTCTACAAACTATTTACATTAAGAATGGTAAAGATATCTTCATCTTGGTATATTCTAATCCCCACCATACTTGTCCTTTTAAAAGGTCTTGTATGCCATCCAATATTGTCCTCATGGTCTTGCCTTTGAGGAGGCATACCTCTTCCTATGCCCCTTTTACTGGCAGAACTGGTTTGACTCTCTTGAGTCTTTCCTCTTTCTCCTACTACCCTTTCCTCAACCACTTATAGAAGCCTGCGTATGGATAGTCAAATCAACATATATTCAAATTAAATAATAATTATTTGATTATATAAAATGACCAGTGTTTGCGTAGAAGTTCCCTCCGATTGACTTGGAATAGTTGAGACATTTGGAACACTTGAACAACCTGAAACACTGCTTTTTTCTCTACTTTTTTCTCTACTTCTTCCTCTAGTAGCACTTGCAATATTTGTGGTGGCCTGATTATTGAGATATTAGTACATATACTTAAAAAAATTTGATAGTAACAAATAAATAAATATACCTCTTGCTGGTAAGATATTCCAGCTGTATGACTTGAACAACTTCCCCTTGCTCTCCCTCTTCCTCTACCAGTAGAAGCTCCAGCCTATGTTTTAAGAGATTAGTCCTTGTACTTAACAGAATGTATATTAGATAATGATTACAAAAATACCTGTGACTGAGAAGATGTTCCAGCTGATTGACTTGTACTAGGTTAATCTCTTACAGGACATCTTCTTTTATTATGTCCTTGTGTACCACATTTGCTACAAGTAATTACAATACCATATTTGATAAATTTTCCAGTTTTCTACTTTTATCAGTCCCCTTTCTTTTAATTTTATGTGATCTTTCAAGCAGCTTCCTGATCTTTGGTGGCTTCACAGTAGGATTATTTGATGTTAGCCACATTTTCATATTATTTATTTGTTGAATAAAATGAGCATATGTGCTGAGGTAGGCATCCTTGTGATAGAAGGTGTCCATAAAATTAATGGGCCTATACTCCTTGTGGTGAAGGGAAGAAACACCATGAGGACAAGGGATGCCCCTAAGCTGCCAAGTTCTACAACTGCAGCTCCTACTAACAATGTCAATAGTATGAGTACAACCCCTGTCAACAATCTCAAAACTCCTTTCCCCATTCCAAGATAAATTTCACTGCATTGACTTGTCAATATTTTTTTGTAAAATCTTCAATGCCATGGGAGAAATATCAGTTATTCAAGTATTTGAAAACTGTCTCAACTCACTAATTATTTTCATCATTTTCACCCTAATCTCCTCAAGCATTGTGATGATTGTTTTGAACCTTACAGGAAGTACTCATGCATTAAAAATTTCTACCATATTGTTGTCCACAACATCATATTTTCAATGCTCTTCAAAGTATCTTTTGCACCATGTATCCAAATTGTACCACAAAGATCATCCAAACAATCCCTCCCCAACATCATCATTGCTTCTATATTCTCCTTCAATTCAACTTCAAATGTGGATTTTGCAATCTTCCAAAACACTCTTCTTCCTTCTATACCTTTCTAGAGTTTAGACCAATTAGCAAGAACATATTTTTCACATTTTCTATGTTCAACCAGTGAAACAACTCTTTTACAGATATTTCTAGTCCTCAACAAAACAAAATAAGTATATTAATCTACCAGCAGTTGTTTAAAAAAAAAAGAAAATAGTTGTTCAGAATAGAGTGATGCCTTTTGAATATCTGATATAATGCTTAATTGATGACCTTCCCCAAGATCAAGTTCATTCTTCAGCAGTTCAACAAACCACCTCCATGTAAATTGATTCAAAACCTCAACAACTGCCTAGGCAATAGGCAACATTTAGTTGTTTCTATCTCTGTAATCAACCACTAATATTTTACCTTTGCACATACCTTTGAGGAAACAACCATCTAAACCAATCAACCTTCTAGAACCTCCAAAGAATGCTTTCTTTAAAGCATGAAAGCATACATAAAAACCCTAAAAGATTAGTTGTCCAGTCTCATCAGCATCTCCAACCTTGACTGCACAAGTGCTACCTGGATTAGTCCTCAAAATCTCATCCCTGTAATCAATAATCCTACCATACTCCACAATGTCACATAATATCTTGTATCACTCTAGACCTAGATCTTCTCATAGTTGTTGCACCAACATATATATCCAACTCCTTTCTAATAATCTCCTGTAACTGGACAACTCTAATATTTGGTTGTTGACTAATTCTATCTTTATACTTACTTGCCAGAAACTTTGAGTTGCAAAGATAGTTAAAAGTTGATCACAAACAAATATGAATAAGGTTGTATCTTGTACCAATAAAATCCCCACCACTCTTATCCTTGCTAACACACAACAACCAAGGTCAAGTGTCTTTGCAGCACCTCACTCTAACTCTACAAGGCTCATTCACATATTTTTTAATTTGAATCTTTTCTTGAATTGCATATCTGGCTACTGCCAGCCTAAACTCCTTTACACTTGGAAAAACCAACCCTAATTCCCAAATAATTTTTTCACAAGTTTCATAAAAAACAACTCTATTTTTGTGTTCTTTCTTCTCACAGGTTGTTGCACTACTTCATCACCATATTAACCATCTATCCAACCTACTTCATCACTAAATTCAAAGCTAGGAGCTTCATCACTTAAGTAGTAAGGTTCACCTCCTAATTTACCAACTAGGCTATCCCTAGTGCCAATATTTGACTCATCATACCCTATATCTGGACTTTTTTCACCAACATTAACATGTACATCTGTTGTGCCTCTACTTCTTCTTTGTGACCTATTGAAATATCTTTTACTAGCCCTTATATCAATATACTCTTGATGGACATCACTGTTAACATCACTGTCCCTACTAGTATTCCCTTCTAATTCTGAATTATCCTCTAAATCATCATTACTTGGATCCTCATCTATTGTAGGGTCAAAAGACTTGGAAGGTATATTAGAAGGAGGAGTCTCATCAGGAGGGTTGGAAGAAAATTTTAGAGTTGAAGGCTGAAAATTAGGGCTAGAAGCATCACCCTCATTAATAGAGTTCAAATGTTCCTCACCTACCTCATTGTCACTTACATTGGGGACATACTCTAGTTGAAGTGGGGCTTGATTAGGTTGACTCACCCTATGTGAAACATACACCTTAAGTTCATCCTCATTTTTTAACATGTTGACAATGTCAAAAATAATCTTATCACATTTAATTTCTACCAAATACCATCCCATTTAACAAAGAAATCATATTGGTTTGAATATCCTAGATATTTAATGTAGTATCTTAACTCAAAGAAGGATATCATATCAATATCTTTATCGAGAAACTCAATCACAAACCCACTAATATATTCAGGTGGGGAACCAAATTCTATTTCACCCCCATGGTACAATCTTAAAGTTACAAGCACAAAAGCCATTGAAAGATACTTGAAAAAATAACAATTCAACCACACAAACACATTGAAATCAGTAAACAAAGAGAAAAAACACTCTACCCCACCCCAACCCTCCCTCACTTGACACATACTCAAAAAGAATTCTGACTTGTACATGTTACTACAACACCGTAATAGTAGCAACAACATATGCGAAAAATCGGTAAATATCCAACAAACACATAGTACATGCATAAGTCAATATGTTTATATTTGCATCAATTTCACTAAATTATGACCTAAAAATATATTTTTCCCAAAAAAAATACAACTTCGAAAAAGCCATCAAATCGAAAAAAATTCAATAAAGATGTTGTACATGCATAAGTCAATATGTTCATATTTGTATCAATTTCACTAAATTATGACCTATAAAATATTTCCCCCAAAAAAATACAACTTTGAAAAATCCATTAAACTTTAGAGACATTAAAACTAAAATGCACAAAACCCTAACCTGTAAAATCCTCTACTCTTAGGTTAATACGTATTTTCCCCAACAAATTTATCTCCCAAAGACCTTCAATCTCCTTCTAATGTGAGCTTAGAGTGTGTAATATGTGTTTGGGGATATTTTATTAGAATCCGGTCGGGTTATTGGGTTAAACCCAACCTTTTAATAATTAAATTATTATTTAAAGTGAGTGTGCCAACCACGTGCTTAAGGGTTGCTGAAGAATATGGTCAAAATGGTGTATTTACAACGGATTAAAAAAGAATCATGGGGTAATAGGTCGAAAGTAAAGTTTAAGTGTCTTTTTGAAAAATTCGAACAAGATCAGGGGAGCCTTTATGTATTTTCTCTTTTCCTTATAACCTAACATAATACGTTTATCTTTTCTCTTTTTTTTTCTTTTTGTAAAAATGCTAGTATTAGTAATCTATAACAATCAAATGTAACAATTGTACCCCCAAAAAAAGAAATTAATATAACAAAGAGAATTATTGAATGAAGTTAATAATTTTACTTTAAATTAATGCAGAAAGTTAAATTTTATGATTATTTTGAATTGCAGTTTTTTAGTTTGAATTAAAAATATAAAAACAATATGTATTTCAAATGAGTTAAAGTCTGTATGATCTACTCTTTTTAATTTCCTCTTTGTAGTCGGATCCTTCCTCAGACTCTGCGTGCAGCGGAAGCTTTAGTGTATCGAGCTGTTTTTTTACTTTATGACACACATTGTATGTTTGTTATTATCTATAAATTTAAAATAATTTATTTGGATTACAATGATAAATTTGAAAAAAGATAAAACTGTGAATATCAAAAATCTATTTAATACATTTATATATTTCGAGAAGCAAAGAAATATTTGTAATGACAAAGGCCAATTACCATAATATTTAAATTTAAAAATTATTTTAAGATAAAAATTCAAAAATAAAATGCAATTCAATTTCTTTTAATATTAACAATGTGAATTCAAATTCATATTAAAGTACTTTATTATATTAGAATCATACTTTTAAAATATTCAATTATTTCAACTAATTTTAAGCAAGAATATGACTTTGGAATTACTACTAATTTAGTTTGAATTTATAATATAAAAATTATATGAAATAAAAATGAGATGTAGGAATTAAAATATCAAGTTTAAAATTATTTTTTTAAAAAAAAAACTGAAATTCAATATCAATTTTTTTATTAGTATACGTATATTAACTAAATTGACTACACAATCGACTTTTGTATTTCTAGACTAACTCATTTATTTAGTAGAAGGTAAAACACTAAATTAAAAACACAGTTAAATATTATGTATGAAAAAATTATAGAGAGAGGAATAGAAAAGGTAAAGGTGTTATAATTTGAATTAATATATATGTGTGTGTAAAACAGAGAAGTACAATTTTATAAAATTGAACTATGTCGAGTCATGAACAAATCTAATTTCACTAAAATGTTAAAAGCACGGTCTCTATAAATCATGTCCAAGTCAAATAATAATTTTGTAAACACCAAGTCAGGAAAAAAGGTTGTATGAGACTTATTGAAATAAATCGAACAACTAATACTTTCAACTTTAGAGTGATACATATATAATTTTGCTGAAATAAGTATAAGTCAAATAACAATTTTGGAAGCACTTGATTATGATAAAGTGGTTTTAGTGCGACTTAGGGAAGTTACATTTAAGTTCGACATTACACTAAATTAGTATTGCTATGACAAATTTCAGTGGATAAAAATTCATCGGGATAAATAATTATAACTATTATTAGGCTAACTATTGTCACAATTATTTAGTGCTTAATGCTAAAATATTTATACAATAATATTTTATTTTAAATAACATTTTCTTATTTCTAAAAGGTCGCTATTGCTAAGACAACTTACACAGGACAACAATTAATGATTAACTACAAAATTTACGGCTATATAATTAACTAATGCGATATTTTTTTATAGGTTGAACTAAAGTATTTGTTTAGCCACCATATTTTATTTTAAATAATTTGTTGTGGCTAAAATTTTACTAAAACTATAATAAGTTTTTTAAAAAATAATAATTAGCTATAAAATTTTACTATAGCAAAAAGACGTGATGGTATCATTTAATTATTGCTATAATTTTTTATAACTAGAAGCAGAAAAGAAAGGATATTTAGCTACAATATTTATTTCAAATAGTTTATGTGGCTAAAAATTTACTATAACTATGATAAATTTTAACTCGTGGAAAAATTAATTATTAACTACAAAATCATATTATAGCAAAAAAGACATGGTTGTATCTAGGGGTGTTCATGGATTTGGTTAACTATTGCCACAAGTCACTTGTATCTTCTACTATTGCCACAAATTTTTATAGCTTGCAGCAACAAAATTTATTTTGCTACAATATTTTATTTTAAATACTTTATTGCGGCTAAAAGGTTATTATTGCTACTATAACTTTTATCACGTGGCAAAAATCCTATAATTAGCAATAAAATTTCATTGTAGCCAAAAGTCGTAGCTATTTAGGTAATTATTGTCTAGACTGCTGGTAATTGTAGCAAAAATGAGAAATTAGCTTTGTCAGTTCGATTTTATGACTAAGAAATTTTATGAATTTGTAAAAAGTTACAAAACTCAAAATTTTGTGACTTTGCTAAGTAATAGGTACAATTTTTAAATTCATAGCTTCGACTTTGTAGCTATAGATACATTGTGTTGTAGTGTTTGAGAATTGAATAGTACTAAAAAAACTACTTAAATGTTTGGTGTATGGTTGAAAATAATTTTCAACTTTAATTTTGAATTCCTAAAGTGACAATTAGTTTGAAACAACTAGTTTAAGTTAAAATAAGAGCTAAAATGGATGGAGTTGAGCTTTGTATTTTTTCAAAACGTGAAATAATAAAGTACATTAAAAAGACGGAAATTAAATCTTACATAATCCCAGAAGGAGATTTAATTAGACTGCCCCACGCTAAATATAAATCACCAAAAAAAATAAAGGGAGATTATTATCGGTACTTTTATCAAAGATTTTTAGGCTAAAACCTTTTAGTTCCATGGAATGGAAATCAAAGGGTTATGTTGGGGAATTTTGGGAGAATTATGAGGAGGAAAGGAAAGGTTCTAGAGATCTGAGGGTTTGTAGGGTGATTTCACCAGATAGAGTTATTTTAGTCGATTAATTTTTTAAATATTAAATATTTTTATTTTTTTTGGCTTTAAATATCCATGTAGATGTCACATAATTAACACGTTAGCAGATAAGTTTAGCTTGACTACGACTGGACACACTTTGTTAGATATGACAAAACGAGGGGGTTCTAAAATTCATTTAGTTATGTGTATGAGTGTTTTATTACTAGATATAGTCCACGGACTAAAGTAATAACACATTCCAAGTTAGGAGTGTCTTAACCACTATTTTTTTTTTAACAAAAGTGTTTTAACCACTTCACTTTATAATAAATGAAATATTCTTAAAATTGTTGAAAATCTTATAGAAAATACTTGTCACGATTGTTGAAAATTCTTCAAAGCTTGAGGAGTGTCTATGATACTGTCCTTAAGGATATTTCATCTCAAGTAGGTTTATCCCCCAGAATTCAACAAACTCTTCTAGTATAAAACTAGGAGCACAAAACTAAGAAAGATTTTAACAAAAGAAGAAAATCCAACAGTAGAATACAGAAAGAAGAATATTTTCTTCAAGAATGTTCTCTCTTTTCTATTTTCAAGAGGAACAGTCTTCAATATATATTGATTAAAATCTTTCCTTAAATGGGTTTCAATGGATAAAAATCAATTAATGGTTGATACCATTTGTAGGGGGTGCGGATAACTTAGGTAAACAAATAAATAAATAGATCTATTAATTTTATTTGTGTGTGGATATTTCTTAACTTCTCTAAATATTTTTATTTTTAGTGTATTAATTTTAATTTTATGAATGTTCATATCTTGAGGGGTGATTAGATGGTATTTGATTAAATGTTTTACTGTAATATTCTTTAGTTTTTTCTGTTAGTCTTTGTAATTATTGTATATTATTTTGGAGGTATTTTAAATATTCTATATCTTTTGTTCTAAAATTTTCAATTAAATTCTCTTTCATAATTATTTCTGTTAATCTTATTTCTTTCATATCTTGTCTCCAATATTTTAAATACTCATAGTCTATCATTTTATCCTAAAGTAGTTGTGATACTGCAAATTTCTTTGTAATAATTTATTATAAGTATACCATATCTGATATTAAATTCTAGGTTATCTATTTCGTTAATTATCCTGTCTTTTTCGTCTATGAATAATTCCATGTCTAAATCATATTCTAAACTGTCTTTTAATTCTAGTTGTTTTGTGGTTTTATTTATCCAAATTAATCTTTCTTTTAATTCTTCTCTTCCCTTTCTAAGCTGGTTTCTATAATTAATTTCTTTGTATAGCCAACTTTGTTTTTCTCTAACTCTTTGAATATATTCTAGCATTTCTTAATCTGTATAATATCCATCTGAATAATTATCTAGGTAGTAATAGTGATTGTCATCACTTAAGTATATTTCTCCTAACTCGTCTTCTATCTGATTTATATCTAACTTTTCAATGTTAAATATTTTTTTCCATATTATTTTCTTTACGTCTATAATTTCTATATCTCTAAGTATGTATAAAACTAATACTTCAAAATTATCTATCATTTAGGTGGGTTAATTAAATGCTTTTTCATAATATTCTTTTGTTGTTTGTTTTAATCTTATTAATTCCTCTATATTTTCATTAAGGTATTCTATATATTTTATATCTTTGGTTCTCATATATTCTTCTAAATTTTTCATTAGTTTTTCTATTAATTGAATATTTTTCATATCTATTTTCCAATATTCGTAATTTATCATGGTTGATGTGTAGGTTTGGTATGTAAGTATTTATAAGAGTAGTTAGGTAGGTGAGGTATGTAATTTATTCTAGTCATAAAATATTTATCAAATATCTTTTCCAATATGATTTTTATTATAGCTACAATTTCTATATCCTTAAGTACATACAAAACAAGTATTTTAAATTTATCTACCATTTCGTCAGATAAATAAGTATTCATTTTTCATATGATGCTTTTTCAAAATATTCCCTTCAATCATACACATAACAAAATATGATCATTTTAGATTACTATATACTAGGTTATTCTTAAATAACATGTTCTTCGATTACTATTAGCATGATAATCTGGATACTTTTCCCTAAAACAGCATCTCTACTCTGGCTATTCCCCTATCACGACTTTCTTGCCTCACCGGTTTCATCTTTAGGATGGCATAGTTCTTAGGGATTTTTCTCCTTTTCCACTTTGCTAATAAACTTCTTAACATGCTATTTTTTGAATAATTCTGCTATAAAGTAACGAGCATGAACTTATTTTATCATATCATGATTGTCAGGAATTTATGAATTTAATTATTCATAATCAAAAATAAATATACCTGTTCTAATAGGTTTGGTAATTCTGGGCTTTGTTCATCCATAGCTTTTCCTTACAAATATATCTGCTTTTTATTAAATATTCAAAAGTTTTTTGTTTTACAAAGGAAGAGGCTTGCTTTCAACACATGAAAGTCTTGCCTTTTAGCTGAGCCAAATGCTCTCTATTTATAATCCTAAGAAAGATGAATAAAACGTGTATTCTATACTGTTCCTACTTTACACGTATCCTATCTAATTTACAAAAAGTCTTTACATTCTGAAAGGAAAAGACTTAAAGTTAACCAAAAAACAAAACCTAATAATAGTCTTTTGTTCAAAAAGTCAAAAAACCTATTAAATGAAAAGAAAAGTTAAAAAAGGCTATTAAAGCTTTACAATAATTTACGTAGGAAGTTTAGTTTTTTCTCCATATGTCATTTTCCTATCTTCAATGCTTTGTCTTCTTTTATTATTGCTCCGTTGATTTTTATCTTCTAGCTGGCGTCCTTATCTTCTTGTTTGATTTTTTTTTTATTCTAGCTGGACTTCTGGGATAATATTATCTCCTCCATTACATCTTGAACATTGATGGTCTGGATATTTGTGTCCAATTATCTTGCAATATCTTGTTAATAATCCATCTGAAATAAATCTTTTCCTAATTGCTCTTGCAGTAGATTATTTTTCTGGGTTAAGTAACATTATTATCCATTGTCTAACATCTTCCATATCTGTTTGTCTTAGCTCTCTTGAATTTGAATAAATCATTTGATGGTCTCTTAAATAATAGCTCCATATTGGGTTTCCATTGATGTAATTATTTGCTAATTCTTGAATAATTATAGCTAATCCAATAAGTCGTTTATTTGCATAAAAAATCAGGTATCTCGATTTTGGGTATCTTTGGCTGCTACACAATATCTTCCGGTATAATTATATCTCTGGTTAATCCTATTTTTACAACTTGTATAACTGGTATGATCTCGTCGTATAATATCTCTGCTGGTGCAGAATAAAACTTTATATAAAATAGATTTCCTTTGGTTCTTCTTTTATAGGTGGTGAATACTTTATGTAATTCTTCTATAGCTGTTAGTTCTTCTCCATCTTGGGTATATACGGTATTTAATAATCCATAGTCGAAATATATTTTTACTAAGCTTGGATTGGTTTTGGGTAGTGCGATTAGCTTGTTGTAACCTTGCAATTTTTGGGTCATATAGTTTGTGTTTGGTTCTTGGATATTTGTAACTCTGAGGTTAAGGTTTAGAAAAGTTTGTACTTTGTAGATATTTTCTATATATCCTCGGGCTATATGGCTATAAGCTTTTTTATCTTGGTTCAACCTATATCGATACGTGGTAATTTGTGGGGGTATGTACAAGGGGTCATTTTGTGCTTTTGGTATAAATGGTTTTTTGAATATCTTATTCATGTTCATGTTCTGGTATCTTTGTCCACTAACTCCTTTGCTTGTACCTGCAATTGTAGATTGATAAACGTTATGGATTTTATAGAGTGTCCCAACGTCTCCTTTTAGTTCTGGAATTTTAATGTTTTCCGATCGACATAGTTCTGCACATTGTTGAGTTAGCTGATTCATAGCTTTAGACTTCAGTTTAACTTCATTAGTCTTTAACTTTTCTATTTCATTACCCATACTGTCCATTTTCATTGAAAGCGTAGTTAGGGTCTTAAGTATCTTTTCGAAAGCATCATCTTCTATTATATCAGTCTATGCAGCTTTGTCTTGATATGTAATCTGCAATAACATTTTTGTTAGTACTAATTACTTCAATTGTAAATGTAAAATTTAATATATTTAATACTAGTCTACGAATCTCTTTCATTGTAACTGAATTTTGTATTTTCTTTGTTAACCACCAATGTACCTGTGTATTATCTGTCCGTACAATAAATTTGTTATATACAATATATGACTCAAATGCTAATAAACATTTATATAATGAACATAATTCTTTTCTATTTATTTCCCATTTTATTTCTGTTTCATTAAACGTACCTGAGTAGTATCTACAATGATGTTCTAATTTATCTTCTTCATATCTATATATAAGTACTCCTCCACAACTATATTCACTAGCATCTGCTTCTACTATATATATAAATTTTTTATTTTCATCTGAAAATTATAATTTTGGTAACTCTTTACAAAGTACTTTTATTTTCTGGACTTGTTTTTTATCTTCTTTGTTGTAATTATATTCTATATCCTTTTTAAATTTTTTCTGTAAAGGCTTTAGGTTTTCTGCTAATTTTGGTATACATTCTCTTACTTGGTTTTCTAATCTTAAAAATGATTGTAATTTCTTTTTTGTATCTAATTCTTCTTTTGAATTTATTTTTTTTGTAGTATATGTTGTTGCATTTTTACTCCACTTTTATCTATTTGTATTCCTAAAAACTCTATCTGGTTTTGCATAATTTCGGCTTTCTTTTCACTTAAACTTATTCTCAATTTTTCTATTATATCTGTAAATTATTCTAATAATTTTAAATGTTCCTCCTTAGTTTTTATATATAGTAGTATATCATCTATGTATACTATACAATTAGGTAATTGTTTAAAATAACTATCCATAAAATATTGATATCTACCTGGTGTATTTTTATATTCAAATGGTAATACGTTCCATTCATAAAATCCTTGTGGTACCGTAAATGCGGTTAATTCCTTAGAATTTTCATCTAACTTTAAGTGGTAAAATCCTAATTTACAATCAAATTTACTAAAATAATTATATCCTTGTATTTGTCTTATTTTTAATATCTTATTTGGTATTGGATAATTGTATGTCATAGTTTTTGCATTTATGTTTCTATAATCAACAATCATTCAACTTTTTCCTCTTTTTTGTTCACTATGTTTATTTACTATAAATGCTGGATTATTGTGTTTACTATTGCTTTTTTGTATATACTATTTTTCTAATAATTCATCTATATTTATTTTAAATTCTTTTAAATCATCAAAATTATATGTTAATGATTTTTGAGTTATTATGCTATTTTCATCTATTAATTCAATTTTTATAGTAGTTTTATGTTTTTTCTATCCTTTTAATGGATCTTCACTATATAATTGTCTTAATTTTTCTTTATTATTTCTACCTTATCTGTTGAAAATATAGTTATTTCTTTTTTATTTATCGAAAATACAACTAGTTCTACTATGTCTTCTGTATTTTTTATATTTTCTAACTTTTATGTAATTTTTTCACTTTCTTCTATCCAATCAGTTTTCTTTCTTATTTTATTAATAACTCTTTTTGCTCTTACTTTTTGTTTACATGGTGTTGTAAACCACCAATCTATTTTAGTTATTATATGTGGGTATAATTTATCTAAAAATGGTATTCCTAAAAGCATATTTTTTTATGTTAGTTCATAATTATAGATTTCTTCTATTGTTATTATTTTATCTTATATCTGTATTTTTACATTTTTAGCTTTATATTTAACTAAGTTTCCTTCATTATTAAATCCTTTGACTACTATTGGTGTTTTTAATTTATCTCATTTACTTTCTGGTAAACAGTTGTATCTATATAAGTTTGCTTCTGCTCCTGTATCTATCATAGGTGTATAATACCTATTATAATATCCTTCTACTAATATTTGTACAAGTACATATATTTTCATATCATGTTAAAGCTCTTTTTATTAATAATCTTTCTTTATTATATGTATGGTTTTACTTGTTCTAACAATTTTATTCCTAATATTATGTCTGTTTTTTGCATTTCTTCCTTTATTTCAAATTCTATTTTTATTTTTCTGACTTCTATTATTATTTTTTTTCTGCCGTATCTTTAACATTTATTAGACTCCTTGGTAGATCTGGGCATATATTACTATTAGATTTTATTTCTTCACTTTTTACTAGATATTTTGCTATATAATTTTCTTCTTGTCCTGTGTTTAAGA
>NC_061117.1:165117665-165279219 GCF_002878395.1 Capsicum annuum
CACTTATTATAAATTTAAATTTTTAGTATATTAAATTTCCTTTTATGGCTGTTATTATACTTTTTTGTATAGGTTTTATAATTCTATCATCTGCTAAAACTTGCTTTTATTAATATCTCTATTCCTCCAAGGTGTACATGTTTTATTGGGTCTTTACTTTTTATATCGTTTATTTCTTTATCAATTATTCTTTTTGTAACTAGTGGTATACTAGCTCTACCTTTTGCATATCTACAGTCTATTACATGTTCTTTTTGGCTTACTACGTAGTATTCTTCCTTTTCTCTACTAAATATATTTTTTATTGTTGGTATTTTAAATATTGTTTCTACACTTAAGTCTAACTCTTTTCCTTTTATTTCATCAAATATATTAGTGTCAAATATTATTTTTTGATCTGTTCCTTCTTCATTTAAATATTCTTCCTTTGTTATTATTTTTATATCTTTTTGAGTTATTTGGTTCATTTTTATATCTTCTTTAGTTATTTGATTCATCTAATTCACTATCTATTTCATTATCTGTTTCATTCTCCGAAATTTCATATATACTATCTTCACTTTCTAATTCATATAGCTATAATCTATCTGCATATATTCTATATTTTCTATTTTTATTTTTGATATTTGTTTCTTTTTTGAATTTTTAGGCATTTTACAATCTCTAGTTAAATGTCCTAGTTTTCCACAATTATAACAAGTACATTCTTTTATAGATTTTTTTTTCTATATGGTCTTTTATGTTTATAATTTTTTACATAATATTTTTTTCTTGGTTTCTTATATTTATATTTTGATTTTTTGTATTTCTTATATTTCTTATGTCTTTTTATTTTCTTATAATATCTTTCTTCACATCCAAATTGAGATGCTATTTTATCTTTGCAACATGCTAAATTTCTTATTAATGTTTTTTCCAATTTTATTTCTTCTCTATATTTTTCACATAGATTTCTATACCATTGTTGTAAAAATTTTATTCTTGCTCCTAGGGTATCTACTATTTTTGCTTCATCCCAACTTTTTATTATTTTTGAATTAAATGGTTCAGGTAATTTACTAAAATATAATCTTTTTATTTCTTTATTTTTTTCTATATTATATGTCCCTTTATAATAATATTCTTTAAATGCGCACGTATACTCATCTATATAACACATATTACATATTGCTAGTTTTAACATTAAATTTTTATTTATATCTTTTTCTTTATTTTGCTCTTCTTCTTCTGTTGTTACACTGCTAAATTCATCTCTTATAGTTATTTCATATTTTTTCAATATTTTTGTTGGTAGTATTTTAGTAGTTGTAGTTAGTGTCCCTTCTGTTTTATTATCAGATCTTAGTATTTTCTTACTTGCTTCGGCTAGGTTTAAAAAACATAATTTTACTGTTTCTATTAATGTCTTTTCTATATATTCTGGTGTATTATTTGTATCTATTTTATTATCTAATAATTGTTTAGACATTTATCCTACCCATAGTTGTATTATTTTATTTGTGTCTATTACACAGTCTAAATCTAAAAATTTGTAATTAATTATTTGTCTTGGTGTCCATTTATTATATTCATCCTTTGGATTATATCTTTTAAACTTACTTTTGTAATTATATGTTGATTTTCTTATTTCTGATGTACCAGGTATTATATTTTTATCTAGAGTATTTTCTTCTGTATTTATTATTTCTAGATTTTCTTTATTAGTTACTTCTTGTTTTTCATTAATTTCTAGTTTTCCTTTGTTTTCTAGAATTTCTGTATATGTTTCACTATCTTCTGAATCATAATTATTTGTTTCTTCAGCATCTATTGCATTTATTTCTAATTCACTGATTTCTGGTTCTTTATTTTTTATTTCTAATTTTTCTTTAAATTGGTTTATCTCAATTAATAATTTTTGTTCTTTATCTTTTTCTTCTTTTACTTTCTGTCCTTTTTCATACAAATCTTTTAGTATTTGTAGTTTTTTTTTTTAATTCAGCAATCCTACTATTTTTAGTTTCTTCTATTTTTCGTATTTCTTCTATGGCTTGTTGTTTTATTTTATCTATTTCCTTTTTTCTATCTATCTCTTTATTTTCTCTTTCTATTCTTACCATGGCTGCCAACTTATCTTCTAATTTTAATTCTTCTTTTTCTAACATTAAATATAAATGTTCACCTATTTTCTTATATCTACTTCCTAAATTAGAGAATACTATTTTTATTTTTAATCCTTCGTGATTTTCATATGTTTTTTCATCTATTATAAATTTTTCTTTGTTCATTTTATTTAAAATTATTATAGGTTATATTATATATATATATATATATATATATATATATATATATTCTAGACTATCTATTGTCGATTCTAAATTTGATATTTCTTCTTTTTGTGCCTTTATTGAGTTTTTACTAACTCCAGCAATTATGTTATACTGTAGTCTTTCTATACTTATTTTTAATTCTTTACGTTTTTCAGATATTATTTATTTTAATTTATTATATTGTTGTGATTTTTGTGCGTTATTCATCTAAATAATATTTATAATATTTGGGTGGATATCTAAATCTAATTTTATCATAATTAATAAGTTAATCTAATTTGTAGGGGGTGCGGATAACTTGGGTAAACAAATAGATAAATAGATCTATTATTTTTACTTGTGCGTGGATATTTCTTAACTTCTCTAAACATTTTTATTTTTAGTGTATTTATTTTAATTTTATTAATGTTCATATATTGGGGGGGTGATTAGATGGTATTTGATGCTTTACTGTAATATTCTTTAGTTTTTTCTCTTAGTCTTTGTAATTCTTTTATATTATTTTGGAGGTATTCTAAATATTCTATATCTTTTGTTCTAAAATATTCAATTAAATTCCCTTTCATAAGTATTTCTGTTAATCTTATTTCTTCCATATATTGTCTCCAATATTTTAAATACTCAAAGTTTATCATTTTATCCTAAAGTAGTTGTGATACTGCAATTTTTTTTATAATAATTTATTCTAATTGTAATATATCTGATATTAAATTTTAGGTTATCTATTTCGTTAATTATCCTACCAAAATACTATATGACAGAAATTCTAGGTTATCTATTTCGTTAATTATCCTACCAAAATACTAAAATACTACCAACAGAAATATTGAAAAAATATGAAACAGCTATAAGAGATGAATTTAGCAGTGTAACAATAGAAGAAGAAGAGAAAAATAAAGAAAAAGATATAAATAGAAATTTAATGTTAAAACTAGCAATATGTAATATGTGTTATATAGAAGAGTATACGTGCGCATTTAAAGAATATTATTATAAAGGAACATGTAATATAGAAGAAAGTAAAGAAATAAGAATATTATATTTCAGTAAATTACCTGATCCATTTAGTTCAAAAATAATAAAAAGTTGAGATGAAGCAAAAATAGTAGATACCCTAGGAGCAAGAATAAAATTTTTACTACAATGGTATAAAAATCTATGTGAAAAATATAGAGAAGAAATAAAAATGGAAAAAACATTAATAAGAAATTTAGCATGTTGCAAAGATAAAATAGCACCTCAATTTGGATGTGAAGAAATATATTATAAGAAAAGAAAAAAAACATAAGAAATATAATAAATACAAAAAATCAAAATATAAATATAAGAAACCAAGAAAAAAATATTATGTAAAAAATTATAAACATAAAAGACCATATAGAAAAAAAAAATCTATAAAAGAATGTACTTATTATAATTGTGGAAAACTAGGACGTTTAGCTAGAGATTGTAAAATGCCTAAAAATTCAAAAAAGAAACAAATATCAAAAATAAAAATAGAAAATACAGAATATATACGGATAGATTATATAGATTTTGAATTATAAAGTGAAGATAGTATATATGAAATTTCGGAGAATGAAACAGATAATGAAATAGATAGTTAATTAGATGAATAAAATGACAGAAGAAGATATAAAAATGAACCAAATAACTGAAGAAGATATAAAAATAATAGCAAAGGAAGAATATTTAAATGAAGAAGGAAAAGAACAAACAATAATATTTGACACTAATATATTTGACGAAATAAAAGGAAAAGAGTTAGACTTAAGTGTAGAAAAAATATTTAAAATACCAACAATAAAAAATATATTTAGTAGAAAAAAGGAAGAATACTACGTTGTAAGCCAAAAAGAACATGTAATAGACTGTAGATACGCAAAAGGTTGAGCTAGTGTACCATTAGTAACAAAAAGAATAATTAATAAAGAAATAAACGATATAAAAGTAAAGACCCAATAAAATATGTACACCTTGGAGGAACAGAGATATTAATAAAAACATGTTTTAGAGAAGGAATAGATCCACCAATAGAATTATATTTAGCAGATGATAGAATTATAAAACCTATACAAAAAAGTATAATAACAGCCATAAAAGGAAATTTAATATACCAAAAATTTAAATTTATAATAAGTGCGAATTATTCAGTAGCAATAACTAATAAAAATATAGATAAATCATTAGTATTATATTGGAAAATATCAGGAATAGAACTAACCCAAGAAGTAAAATATTTACAGTAAGATGTCAAAATCTATATGTATTAACAACAAAACATAAAATAACGGGAAAAAGTAAAATTAATAAAATACAAATGGAAAGTCCTTTCGAACAATTTGTAAAAATAATTGATAATAATGATTATAGTTACAAAGACATAGATATAGAAGAAGATTTAGAAATAATAAATGATAGAATAAGTACAACAAAAAGAATACCTCATGAAAACCAGAATCATCAAGCTCATAAAAAAGAACATGTTATGAAACAACTTCAACAGTTAATTTAAATCAATATTATATAACAGGAACAATAAATGAAAAAGAATATTTAATACTCTTAAGCACTGGACAATAAGAAAATTATATAGCAAAATATCTAGTAAAAAGTGAAGAAATAAAATCTAATAGTAATATATGCCCCGATCTACCAAGGAGTTTAATAAACATTAAAGGTACAACAGAAAAAGAAATAACAATAGGTGTCAGAAAAATAAAAATAGAATTTGAAATAAAGGAAGGAAAACAAAAAACAGACATAATATTAGGAATAAAATGGTTAGAACAAGTAAAACCATACAATATAGAACATATACAATTATCTATAACATATAATAAAGAAAGATTATTCATAAAAAGAGCTTTAACATAATATGAATATATATGTACTTGTAAAAATAATAGTAGGAAGATATTATAATAGGTATTACACACCTATGATAGATACAGGAGCAGAAGCAAACTTATGTAGATACAACTGTTTACCAGAAAGTAAATGGGATAAATTAAAAACACCAATAGTAGTCAAAGGATTTAATAATGAAGGAATCTTAATTACATATAAAGCTAAAAATGTAAAAATACAGATATGAGATAAAATAATAACAATAGAAGAAATCTATAATTATGAACTAACATCAAAGGATATGCTTTTAGGAATGCCATTTTTAGATAAATTATACCCACATATAATAACTAAAACAGATTGGTGGTTTACAACACCATGTAAACAAAAAGTAAGAGCAAAAAGAGTTATTAATAAAATAATAAAGAAAACTGATTGGATAGAAGTAAGTGAAAAAATTACACAAAAGTTAGAAAATGTAAAAGATACAGAAGACACAGTAGAACTAGTTGTATTTTTGATAAATAAAAAAGAAATAACCATATTTTCAATAGATAAGGTAGAAATAATAATAAAAAAATTAAGACAATTATATAGCGATGATCCATTAAAAGGATGGGAAAAGCATTAAACTACTATAAAAATTGAATTAATAGATAAAAATAGTATAATAACTCAAAAACCATTAATATATGATTTTGAAAATTTAAAAGAATTCTAAATGCATATAGATGAATTATTAGAAAAACAGTATATGCAAAAAAGCAATAGTAAACACAATAATCCAGCATTTATAGTAAATAAACATAGTGAACAAAAAAGAGGAAAAAGTAGAATGATTATTGATTATAGAAACATAAATGCAAAAACTATGACATATAATTATCCAATACCAAATAAGATATTAAAAATAAGACAAATACAAGGATATAATTATTTTAGTAAATTTGATTGTAAATCAGGATTTTACCACTAAAAGTTAGATGAAAATTCTAAGAAATTAACCGCATTTACGGTACCACAAAGATTTTATGAATGGAACGTATTACTATTTGAATATAAAAATACACCAGGTAGATATCAACATTTTATGGATAGTTATTTTAAACAATTACCTAATTGTATAGTATACATAGATGATATACTACTATATACAAAAATTAAAGAGGAACATTTAAAATTATTAGAACAACTTACAGATATAATAGAAAAATCGGGAATAAGTTTAAGTGAAAAGAAAGCCGAAATTATGCAAAACCAGATAGAGTTTTTAGGAATAAAATAGATAAAAGTGGAGTAAAAATGCAACAACATATAGCACAAAAAATAATAAATTCAATAGAAGAATTAGATACAAAAAAGAAATTACAATCATTTTTAGGATTAGTAAACCAAGTAAGAGAATATATACAAAAATTAGCAGAAAACCTAAAGCCTTTACAAAAAAATTTAAAAAGGATATAGAATATAATTACAACGAAGAAGATAAAAAACAAGTCTAGAAAATAAAAGTACTTTGTAAAGAGTTACCAAAATTACAATTTCCAGACGAAAATAAAAAATTTATATATATAGTAGAAGCAGATGCTAGTGAATATAGTTATGGAGGAGTACTTAAATATAGTTATGGAGGGGTACTTAGTGGTGTTTGATGATAACAGAGATAACCTGAGATGTTAGGATCTGTTAGGGAGCAAAACAAGGCCTAAATATGTTGGAAAGATACCCACAAAGTGAGAAAGTCAAAGGCAAAATGACAGAGTAAATGATGGAAAAATCTTGAAATTGTAAGTCCATGGGCGTGTCACGCCATCTAGCCTCCGAAAAAAGGGTGTGCCATGCCCCAATACACAATATAACATTTCTAAAATAGTGTGCATCAGTATCAAGGGAGTTCCATATCCCTAAACGTGGGGAAACATGAGCGTGACACGCCCAAGGGAAAAAAATGGGCTACTTCCTTCCTAATATAAATAGAACACTTGTATCTTATTGTAAAAACCTTGAACAATTTTGGGGGCTGGAAATACACTTGAGGAGGCTGAAATTAGGGTTATTTATCTTCTTTTTAGTTTACTTTTGGTTTTAATACATGAATTCCATTCATGTGATTCATTGTATGACCATGAGTGGCTAAACACCCTCATTCTAGGGTTGAGGATACAAACACGATTGTGTAGTTGTGGTTTATAGTTGGTTTGTGTTTTTATTAGCTATGTGATTGTTCTTATGTTTTTTTTTACTATTCTAAAATGTCATAAGCTTTAGGATAAACGATAGTTCCAAAACGAATTGACCATAGGAGTTGAGGAACGGAATAAAGAACGTAAGGGCTGTGGATCATGTCTTTAAACATTACAATCTAATTATTAAAGTCTAATTTATGTTTAGGATATGGATATACCTACACGCCTTACTTGGTTAATGAAAGTGGTAGAAAGTTTAATGTGTCCAAGTAAAAGACTCGCATCCCCGCCCAACAATGTTGTTGTGAGATTAATTTGGGTAGATTACTTAGAGGATGACCATTCCCTAATTATAATATCAACCTCGTATATCAATAATCATGATAAACACCAACACCAACTAGAAAATATTAGTATACGTGAATATGAAGTAGAGGCCTCAACCTTAGAAGCTCTTCTTATATTATTTATATTCCAAAGTTAGTACCGTTGTTTTTTTTGAATTTAGTTCAGTTGTTTTTTTTTTTTTGAATTTAGTTCATAGTTTAAAAAATCAAGTTCTTGCTTGATTATCATTACCACATGTTTAATCTCTTTGGTAATGCTAGAATTAGATTCTTGCTGAGCACACGTCTCTGTAAAATCAATACTTAGCTTTTAAAGTCTATTTTACTACATGGGTGACATGTACACTTGAATATGTGCTAGGATGCAACAATTTTTTGGCGCCGTTGTTAGGGACTTAAAAATTGGCAACTGTCTTATTTTTAGTTTTCCTATCTTTTTTTAATAAAGAGCTAACAACTTAATCATAGCTTCTAAATTTACAGGTACAGGTATAAAACTTAAGTAAGATGGAAAGGGAAAGAAATTTAGTTGACCCATATCTTTAACTTGAGCGACACTCACATTATATAAGGAGAGAAATAATACTTCTCTATCGCTTATCACAACTTCGACAGAAAGAATCTATTCCTAAACCAATGGCTAAAGATCAACCATTTCGCTGGACAGTATGCGAAGTGGAAATCCCACTCGCAACCAATGTTACCTCTATCATCCGTAGACCAAAACCTAGAGGTAGATTTGAGCTCAAATAGAATATGGTGTTGTTAATACACAATAGTGTGTAGTTCAAAGGACTATCATATGAGGATCAATAAGTTCATCTCCAGAACTTCTTGGTGATCGATGATACTTTTATCCTGATTGGAATCTCTACAAACTATGTGAGGCTCACTCTCTTTCTATTCTCACAATTAGGGAAGGTAAAGCTTTGAAGATAGAACCTTCAAAATCCATCAGTACATGGGATGGCAATGTTGGTTGTATTTATGCACTCTAGTGTTACTATTCTATCTTATTTAGCCTTGTTTTGAGGATAATTCGTGTGCTTTATGTGCTAATATGATATAAATGAACATATAAGTGTCCAAATGTGTGTTTACAATGGTTCTAAGTGTTTTCAAACAATTTTGTACTTAAATGAGTCATTTAGAGTTCAATCGTGGAAACTAGTATTACTAGCTTGAGTTAGGTGCTTGTCTAGTCGATCCCGTTGGGTTCTATTGTGTTTAAAGAGTTCCAAATTATGTAAATGTGTAATTATGAGTTGAATAACTTGTTGTTAATATGCAAGGTTCAATTTAATTTAGTTAAGAGTCGGAATAATAAGCGAAGATCATTGCGAATTTGCCTTATTTAGCTCTTGTTTTGATTCATCATTGAGGATATTGTGTTGTTTTGATCTTTAATATGTATTGTGTGATATTGTAGGAAGCTTTGTGATCTGGATATGGTAATATATTGATAATAAAATTTTTGAAAATTCATTGGAAATACACTACAAAAGGCATGGACAAAGGATAGGACATTCAACACTTAGAATAAATTTTGGACAAAACTTCCAAAGAGTCGATGCGATCTCAATGCATCGTGTCGCTACTACCAGTGCAGACACCAACATTTTGCGTTTCTATTGTAAAATAGATCATTGACGCATTGCGTTACTCATTTTATACCAGGCAAAATATTGCACGGCACACACTAATCCTACATGGTTAGGTATTAAATATATTACCTTGTCCTACATGGATTAGGTATTGTCCCACTACATATATAGTACATTTCACATATTTTAAGGGACTGGTGGGAATATCTTGGAAACCGTGTGATAAATTTTGTTATCATACTAGGATTAGGATTATAGTATTATATACACACACGTTATTAAGATCACTAGGTGACGATTCTGAAATGGCTTGGAACGTAGTGGAATATTGTGGAGGATAATACTACTCTTTAGGTTTTTTATTCTTTATTTAGATTTTAATTATACCATAACACGTATTCAATTATTTGGATTGTGATATATGAATATTAGTGGCTAAACACCCTCTTTTTGGGGTTAAAGCCGAGAACATAAGTACTATTATTTTGGATTAAATTCGTTTAATTTTCTTATCATTATTGGTAGTTTGTTTATTCTTGATTTAATTATTTGATAGATTGATCACCCAGAATATACATCTATTGTTAACCTTGTGATCTCGGTAGAGGGAATAGGGAAATAGAATATGGGAATAAATAAAGTATGGTTCTTATTTTCTTATAAAATAAGGAATTTGAGTTAGTGTCTAGGACATAGATGTACTTAGATGCCTTACTTGATTCACACGTAGGATGTTAGATTAAAGAACTTAATTGGATTATTACATCCTTGCTCAATAATGTAGTTTTAAGGTCAAAATTAGGTAAACGGTTAGAGGTTGTGAGACCATGATCATGCAATTAACCCTATGAATCAACAACAAAGATAAGCAAATTGATGAATAAAATTCAATAACATAGTATGATTGTTCAAAGTACTTTAACCCTGGGTTTTCTCCTATTGATTATTCCAAGATTTTATTTTATGCATTGTTACTTAATTGCAATTTACAATATTCCAAACTCTATTTTGGTTACTCTCGTATCAATTGAATCTAAATTGTGAACTAAGACCAAATAGTAGTTAGATCAAGTCCTTGTAGGTTCGATACTTGGATTTCTTGAAGGCCATTTTACTACTTGGTAGACCACGTACACTTGCCTGTGCCCTTGAGAGCTGTCAAGTTTTTGGTACCGTTGCCAGGGACTTGAAATTTGGCAACTATTTTATTCTTAGTTTTACTTTTAGATTTCGTTGGTGTTTTTATGCTTGGTCTTGATTTTGTTTTTCAAGAAACAGGTCTTCAAAGTAGTAAGTTGGCAAGGGATCAGGAATTGGTTGAACCAAGCTTAGAACCCGAGCAACTTTTCCATCAACATAGGAGAGAAGCAAACCTTCTCCCCAAAATTCCATAAATCCAAGAAGACCAAAGAATCCCGCCATCATGGCTGATGAACAAACAACCCCGAGGATAGTCAGATAAGTGGCGATACCACTTCCATCCAATTTGACCTTTATGTTTCAGAAGCCGGTAGCTCGAGGCAATTTTGAGCCCAAACAAAATATGGTATAGCTTCTGATTAGCAATGGATAGTTCACAGGGCTTTCACATGAAGATCCACAGGTCCACTTGCAAAATTTTTTGGAAATCAATTACATATGTATTCCCAAGGGTGTGAATACAGATTATGTGAGCATGACATTATTCTCCTTTTCACTAATTGGGGAAGAAAAAAAGTGGTTGAATATGAAACTGGAAAATTCAATCACATCATGGGATGACATAGCTGGAAAATTCCTTATTAGTTTCTTCTCATCTGGTAAGACTGTGAGACTTCGTAGTGAGATAGTGTACTTCAAATAGAAGCCAAACGATAATCTCTATCATGCTTGGGAGCACATCAAGGCACTTCTTTGAGACTGTCCACACCATCAATAGTCCAATGAGGAGCTTGCTCATACTATTGTAGAGGCTCTTGATCACAATATAAATTTTTTATTAGATTCAGTTGCAGGTGGTCAAGCTCTTGAGATGACATATGATGAGCTGTAAACTTTATTAAACCGTATAGCACAAGGAAACCCAGAATGGCATTCAGACTCGAGGAGTGTCATAAAAATAATTGCAAGTGCATTGGAGGTAGATCAATTCATAGCGTTATTAGCCCAGGTTTATGCAGTACAAAATTTGATAAACACTCAGTTCAGCAGCATGAAATTGGGAGCAACACAACCTGCATCCACAGGTAATGCAATCCAATAAGCTGCAGGTTAGTGTAAAGTTTGTGGTAATAGCGTCCAAGTAGCTGCTATGTGTGATTCAAATCCAGAATTGATAATGTATGTGGGCAATGTTTAAAGGATAATTTATGGTAATGCCAATAACATGAAGTGGCCGATTAGCTTTGGAACACTCAACAACAACCAATTCAGCAACCACAGGCTCAACCAAATTAGTCAACTAGCAACTTGGAAGAGATGACGTGCAGGTTCTAGCTAATCAAACATAGTTGGCTGCAGATGTAAAGAATCAAAAAGTGGCACAGAGAAGCTTAGATTTGCAATTGGGGCAATTACAACAAGTGCTGCATACTAGGCCTCAAGGTGGGTTGCCGCGAGATACAAAAAATCCAAAACAAGTCATGGTAATCACTTTAAGGAGTGCTAGAGAGCTTCAAATAGAACCTCCCAAGGCAACAAAGGAGGTAGATACAGATTTGACTACCCCACAGGTAAATGACAAAGTTGCTGAAAAGTCGAGAATGTTTGAGTACTCTAAAGAAAAATCTGTTGAAGAAGTGAAAAAGATGTCCCCACTTCCTTTCCCTCAAAGGAAAATAAAAGTGAAGGAGGATGTCATGTTTAAGAAGTTCTTTGACAAGTTTGGAGAGATTCACATTAACTTACCTTTGTTAGATGTTTTGCAGGGTATGCCCAAGTATGCTAAGTATTTGAGGGATGTGGTTACAAATAAGGTAAAATTGTAGGATGTGGAAATGATAGCACTCACTGAAGAGTGTAGCACTGTAATGACACAAAAGATGCCAAACAATCTTAAGGACCCTAGAAATTCTACTCTTCCCATCTAGATTGGCAACAACGAGGTAGTTTAGCCACTTTGTGATTTAGGAGAAAGTATCAACTTGATTTCCCTATCTTTATTCAATACATTGGGTGAGCCAAGATCATGCACTTTGCATCTAAAGCTGGCAGAAAAATCCATTTCCTATCCTAAAGGAATCATTGAGGATGTTCTCATAAAGGTTGGTAAATTTGTTATTCTGGCTTACTTTATTGTTTTAGACTTTCAGGAAGACAAACAAACACTAATTATCTTGGGGCATCCATTCTTAGCAATCAAATGAGTGTTGATTATAGTGAGGGAAGGCATACTCATGATAAGGTTGGAGGATGAAGAAACGGTATTTAAAGTTTACAAAGCTCACAACTGCAATGACTCGAGACTACCCCCTAGTTGTCACACGATGCTTGGAACCACAAGTGATCCTAAGCTAACCCATGAACTGGCATACTGTTAAGAAACTAAATTATGACATAATAAATAGCTATTCTGCTATGGGAAAATACAATCATAATGAAAATCTAAAATAAATACAATACTAATAAAGCTTTACAAACTGATAAATCTGAAGGAAGAAACTGAGATTTACATGACTGACTTTGACTGGCATTTATGAAGCCTCTACTATACTGATGATGGATAGTTGGTACATGCCTCCATCTACCACTAATCAATACATATGGAAAATAAATAAACTGTAAATGAACTAAAAAAGTCTGGAGTTCCCGAAGTAGGAGAACTCATCACTTTCTGGTTGGAATCTGCAACTATCTGATCGTGATGTGCGGGCTACAATTAGTACCTACATTATAAAATAATGTAGCCACACAGACGTATATGTGGATCAATACTTCTGGAATATACTGATTATTCAGGGGTGAATGTAATAAGTAAAGCTGATTTCATATATAATCATAAAACATGCATGCTAAGTGTAAGAAGACTAACCAATAGGCTGGAATAAACTAAAAACTAAAATATCTCAAAGCATGAGTAATAATATTTTCTGATAAGATGGTAAATCTCTACAATTAGTTTTTGTAAACTTTACTTCAATGATATAAGCATAACTGAAGCTAGGATATGATAAAACATGGATTTTGTATGAATACTGGGTCTGAAACTACGTGATGGAGACTGACATAAATTGAGGATCTGAATATACAATCACACTAAGCACGAATGCATAAACTTACTAACTTATCTGATTAATCGAATGACTGATAGCTGAATACTAGGCATGTAAGATTGAATTATGCTCAGTCTAAATAATTAGACTAAAACTGTAGAGTATTATGAATATGAGGAAGGGACTGACTGAGTAGCATGAGATAACTGAGTATGAATTCATGAAAACTATATTATCTAAGAAGGAAAGACCAAGTGTATAACAAGATTCTAAAATACTTAGTAATATTAAATATTGAAATACTGATAACTGAATAACTGATAATTCTATGCCATTGTCAAGCAACCCTGAAACTAACCCGAGTTACTACTCTAACTACTGGACTGAGATTGTGACAAAGACTATAACTAAATGATAACTAATACTGTAACTAAGACTGTAACTGGGACTGTAGCTGGGACTGTAACTGAGACTGTAACTAATATTGTAGCCAAGACTATAACTGAGCTCATACTGGAATTGAATACTAAGTTTTGATAATAAAGTAACTGATAGTTGCGATTACTGATAACTAAGTTACTAATATCTGGGTGACTATTTCTAATAGTACTGATTCTGTAGAACTGAACTGAGTTCTATACTAAGACTGAAGCAGAAACTGAAATTATAAGAGGTAATCATTTAATCGACATGCCCTAAATCTAAGCTAATAGGGGTCTAACCTATGAACCAAGTTAGAAGGGTGCTAATATAGTGCTACGGGTACTAACACTAGTAAACTAGAATGCTAAGACTAACTGAGGGGAGAAACCTGGGAAGAGTCAAGCCTAATCTGACAGGTGACCCCTGAGAGGTAGTTAAGCCTAGTCTGACGGGTGACTTCTCATCCTGTGCTGGCTATACAGTTCTGGAGTACAAAAATTGCTACTGATGACTCTAGCTCTTTGACGAGGAAGCCGTCATATTTCCACTCGCCCGGTGCTAAATTCTACTCCCAACTGAAAGACACTGAATAATAAACTAAACTAAATTAGACTGATACAGAGCTTTACTAAAGTCAAAAACTGATCGAGCTTACTAAATTCTGAACTAAATACTGAACAGAGACTATGACTGATTATTCAGTACTACTGTTTGTGACACTACTAAAACTATTCTGTAACTACTGTAGCTCTAGGTAAAAACTAGATTTTTAGGTATTGAATACCCCCAGGACTCGATAGCTTGAAAAGTAAAGCATAACATAATCTTGAAAAGCATAGCCATATTCAATAGTTCATAATTTATTTACTGAGATATTTTATCAAACACTTGGGGGTTATGAACTTGTACTTGAATGAGAACACATGGTAATGTGTCATGATTACCCTATTCAATTACATGGGCATTCTATGAAGCACGTGGAGATTAATATTTTAATATGGGGAAATTTGCCAAACACATGGGGATCATGAATTTGGACATGGGAATATCTTAAGCATGGGAGCATAGCATGATTACATAACTAAAATCATGAATTGGGGAATTCACATATAATTTGCTTGAAATAGGACATGGGTATTTCATCAAAACATGTAAAGTTCATGACTTGAACATAAGAATGTCTTAATCATGAAGGAATAACAAAGTTACATGGTAAAATTCATAACTTGGGGATTCATTTTGAATTTGACATAACATGATATGGGAACTTCATCAAACATATGGAAGACATGAATTTAAAATATGAGAATATTGCTAAACATCATGAATTTAGGATCTATCATGGAATTTACTGGAATAAAGCATGGGAAATTCAAATTCATAGCATGAGGAATTTAAAATCTTGCATGGAATCATACATGGGCTGATTTGAATTAAAAACCATCATGAAAACATGAAATTCAATCTTTCTTGAACATACATAATACCATAATAATGAAAAATTCATTCTTTAATTCAAAGAAAAGAGTTTTTGGGCTCCATGGGTGAAAGAGGACCCATGGATGAACTCCCACATACCTTAAAGCTTTAATTTTGAAGGAGAAACACAATCTTGAAAGCATTATTGAATTACTAAACTTGAGTTCTTGCATTTCTTGAAGAAAGATTGATGAAGTCCTTGGTGTTCTTGAGGAGGCTAGGATTTTTCTTCGAGAGAATATATGAATAATTAAGTGTATTTTGCTTTTGGGGGTTGAAATTAAGTATTATGGGCTGATTTGGGTAAGGGTATGTGACAAAAGTGCCCCTAGACCATTTAAAAATTGAATTAGTGTGTGAAACGGTTCTGTAACGCGCATGCTGACGTGTGGGCTTACTGGATCACACAGAAAATGCCATAACTTTTTGCTCGGATATCAGATTTTGGCGAAATTGGTATCGTTGGAAATCTAATTCAATTATCTACAATTTGGTGGTTCTTGAGCTGCAAAATTCTGTGTATATAAAAATTTATACATGTTTAAAGTAGAACCTTGTATGATCGAATGCCAAACTTTGGAAGAATCAAATGTTCTAAGCTCAACGTGGTTCTAAGTGATTGTTATGGATATTTTTCACCTCAAAAGAAAGTCAAACATGAGGATAAAGATTATGAAACTTATATTCACATGGTAATAATTTAGATCATAGCTTATACGCATAGGAACGATGGTTCAAAGACTAGCCCAAAATGCAGAGTATTACATTATCTGCCCCTTGGTAACATTCATCCTCGAACGAGACTGGTTAGACTGAGAGTACTGTACGAAGGTAACCGAGATCTTATTCTGAAAATGCATGAATTGGAACATGATTGCAAAACTAATTCTGAAATATGACACATGAACTAAATATAATAAAGTAATTTGATTTTTTTGATACATGCAATGACATGAGAATGATTATAAGGCTGAGATAGAAATGAAAGAGTCAACTGATGAGTAACCATTACTTCAAGATGGGTCCTATTTCGTGAAGAAAAATGAAAGGTTTAGGACATGAATACTTGGGGTATTACATCTCTCCCTTGGGATACTTCATCCCCCAAATGATACTGGCTTGGCTGAAATACTAAGGAAAGACTGAGATGATGTACGAAAAACTTATGGATTGGATCGTGACTGAATACCTTGAATCTGAAATTGATGCTTATCCATAAACTGATTTGAATTCTAAATTTGCATGAACGTGAATTACCTCATGAATCAAAAAGATGAAAAACCATAGGAACTTCTCTGTTTGACTGCTAGACTGGATAGCAGGCTATACAGACTGAATTATTCTAAACACTTATACTCAACTATACATTCAACTTGTACACCAACATGATATTCAAGCCTACCTTCATAACCACACATGAACTTGTAGGCAAACCACCCCAAAAGTATCTTTCTTATTTTCTCTAAACCTCTATCCTTAAAACTTTTATGCACTAGCCCAAGAAAACTTACACAGAATTTTAACTAATCTTGACATAAGGAGAAGTCACTGAAAGTTAAAACATGAGGACCTGAAACATGAAAGAATAACTTTGACCCTCAACTGAGGCCCGAGGAATAAAGTATCAATGACATAAATTCATCAGAGAGGTCTGAACTGAGGACATACATGGCATAAATTGAATTTCACTGATCATTATGAATGTAGCATGAGTATCTGGATCTGAACATACTGTAAAACATGAGTACATAAGTCATGAGTTGCATGACCTGAGTTTGGAGTTCTTGATTTCATGGAACATGATTTATACTACTTAGTGAACTAGAACTCCTCATACTAGAAATTTAAAGAGTTCATGGTTTTTTTATGAAGTACATGAATAAGAGCTGTGTTGATAGAGCTGACATATAAGACATGAGTAGATGTTGTCATGGCTGAAACACTTTGTACTGAGCCAAGAATAGGTTGGGAATCATGTTTCCTTACTACTTTTCTACACACACTGGCACTACTACTAGAATCCGAGAGCCTGACTGGGTCACTTGTTCAATCATCTCCCCCTTAGCTTAAAGCTATCATCTTAAGTCTGTGACCACTTTACTAAACTCTAAACTGAACTAAAATCACTTTACTCTAGAGACTGAGGTATAATAATACACATGAATGATAAACTAATCCATACCATCATATTTAATCTCGAATTGACAAACTTAAATTCTTGCATACACTCTTCAAGCCTACTGATTCACCTTTTGTACTATGAGCCTCATGAATATATAATCTGCTCCATCTGGATAACGCTATCCCAACTCAACTATTGCTAAACTTCTGAGTTCATGATTCTAACTCTAAATCAAATGCTATTATAGGATTCTGAGAAAGAATCTGAAATCACATCTGACTTTAGCTTAACGCATAATTTTCATGAACATGAATGAAATATTTCAAACCTTATGACATAAGGGCACTGATGGGATACTTTCTGAGACAAGACGCAATCCCATGACTATCTATGGGTATTGGCTGAAGAAACACTGTCTCAAGGGATTTAAGCAATACTATTTTTGTCACCACAAAACTAAGGCAGAGTTAGCATAAATAGTGTAAGATGAGGATCTATATAAATTTCTTAGATAACACTTCTACTGTATAATCTAAGCCTTGAAAGAAGGAAATTATTTCCTAAATGTCTTGAAGCCTCTCGAGGAAAAGTACAGACGTCTCCATACCATTTCGCAAAACTCTACAAGACGGCTTCATAGACACTCTAGGACACTTGAACTCTGTACTCTGATACCAAGTTTATAATGACCCGAGACTGCCCCTAGTCATCGCACGATGCTTTGAACCACAAGTGATCCCAAGCTAACCCATGAACTGGCATACTATTAAGCAACTGAATTATAACATAATAAATAGCTATTCTACTGTAACAAAATATAATCATACTAAAATGATGAAATAAATACAATATAGTTAAAGCTTTGCAAACTGATAAATCTGAAGGAAGAAACTAAGATTTACATGACTGACTCTGACTGACATCAATGAAGCCTTTACTATACTGGCTATAGATAGTTAGGACATGCCTCCCACTACCACTAATCAATATATATGGAAAATAAATAAACTATACTTGAACTAAAACTATCTAGAACTCAACACCTTCTGGCCGTAATCTACAACTGTCTGATCATGATATGTAGGATACACTTAGTACACACATTATGAAACGATGTAGCCATACAGATATATATGTTGATCGGTACTTCTGGAATGTACTGAGTATGCAGAGGGGAATGCAATAAGTAAAACTGATTTCATACGTAATTGTAAAATATGTATGCTAAGTATAAGTAGACTCACCAATAGGCCGGAATAAGCTAAAAATTGAAATATCTTAAAGCATGAGTGACAAACATTTTTTGATAAGATGTTGAATCTCTACACTTAGTTTCTGTAAACTTTAATGATATAAGCATAATTGAAGCTGGGATATGATAAAGCATGGATTCTGTATGAATACTGGGTCTAAAACTACGTGATGGAGACTGACATAAATCGAGGATATGAATATACAATCACACTGAGCATGAATGCATAAACATACTAACTTATCTGATTAACTGAATAACTAATAGCTGAATACTAGGCATGTAAGACTGAACTATACTTAGTATGAATGCTAGACTAAAACTGTAGAGTATTATGCATATGAGAAAGGGGATGACTGAGTAGCATAAAATAACTGAGCATGAATTCTTTAAAACTATATTATCTAAGAATACAAGACTAAGCGTATAATATGATTCTGAAATAGTTAGTAATTTGAAGTACTAAAATATTGATAACTAAATAACTATTAACTTTACACTATGGTCAAGAAACCCTGAAACTAAGCTAAGTTACTGATCTAATTACAGGACTGAGACTGTGATAGAGACTATAACTAAGATGATAACTAAGACGATGATTGAAACTATAACTAGGATTGTAACTGGGACTATAACTGAGACTATAACTAAGACTGTAATTGAGCTCATATTAGAATTAAATATAGAGTTCTGATAACTGAGTAACTGATAGTTGCAATTACTGATAACTGAGTTACTAATAACTGGGAGACTATTTATGATAGTCCTGATTCTATAACTAAACTGAGTTCTATACAGAGACTGAAGTTGAAAGTGAAATTATAAGAGGTAATTATCTAACTGACATGCCCTAAATCTGAGCTGATAGAGGTCCAACCTATGAGCCCAGTTGGAAGGGCTCTAATACCATACCACGGGTACTAACACTGGTAAACCAGGATGCCAAGACTAATTGATGGGTGACACCTGGGTAGAGTCAAGCATAATTTGATGGGTGAGCGGTAGTCAAGCCTAGTCTAACGTGTGACTCCTTATCCTACGCTGGCTACACAGTTTTGGAGTACAGAGATTGCTACTAATGACTCTGTCTCTATGATAGGGAAGCCTTCATCGCTGGACTTGCTCGGTACAAAATCCTACTCCCAACTGAAAGACACTGATTAATAAACTAATATGAATTGGACTATTACTGAGCTTTACTTAGTTAAAAAACTGACTAAGTTTACTGAATTCTGAACTGAATATAGAACAGAAACTGTGACTAATTACTGAGTACTACTATTTGTGACATTACCGAGACTAATCTGTAACTAATGTCGCTCTAGGTAAACAACTAGATTTCCGGTTATTGAATACCCCCAAGACACGATAGCATGGAAAGTAAAGCATAGCATGATCTTGAAAAGCATAGCCATAGTCAATTGTTCATTTCACTGAGATATTTTATCAAACACTTGGGGGTTATGGACTTGTACATGAATTAGAACACAACTTGTCATGATTACCCTATTCAATTTACATGTACATTTTATCAAGCACGTGGAGATTAATACTTTAATATGGGGAAATTCAAAACACATGGGGATCATGAATTTGGACATGGGAATATGTTAAATATGGGAGCATAGCATGATTACATAACTAAAATCATGAATTAGGGAATTCACATGTAATTCACTTAAAATAGGACATGGGTATTTCATCAAAACATGTAAAGATCATAACTTGACCGTAACGATGTCTTAATCATGAGGGAATAATAGAGTTATATGGCAAAATTCAGAACTTGGGAATTTATCTGGAATTTGACTTAACATGATATAGGTATTTCATCAAACATGTGGAAGGCATGAATTTAAAACATGAGAATAATACGAAACATCATGAATTTAGGATCTATCATGGAATTTAGTGTAATAAAGCATGGGAAATTCAAATTCATAGCATTCGGAATTTAAAATCTTGCATGGAATCACACATGGGCTGATTTGAATTAAAAACAAATATGAAAACATGAAATCCAATCTTTCTTGAACATACATAATACCATAATAATAATAAAATTCATTCTTTAATTAAAAGAAAAGAGTTTTTGGGCTCCATGGGTGAATGAGGACCCATGGATGAACTCTCACATACTTTAAAGCTTTAATCTTGAAGGAGAACCACAATCTTGAAAGCACTTTTGAATTACTAAACTTGAGTTCTTATTTTTCTTTAAGAAAGATTGATGAATTTCTTTGTGTTTTTGAGGAGGCTAGGGTTTTTCTTTGAGAGAATACATGAATAAATGAGTGTATTTTGCTTTTGGGGGCTGAAATTAAGTGTTACTGGTGAATTTGTGTGAGGGGAAGTGACCAAAGTACCCCTAGACCCCTTAAAAACTGAATTAGCATGTTAAACAGTTCCGTAACGTGCATACCGACACGTTGCGTTGATATCGCGTCGGCTTACTGCCTCACACAGAAATTGCCATAACTTTTTGCTCAGGTATCAGATTTTGGCGAAATTGATATCGTTGGAAAGCTAATTCAATTATATATAGTTTGAAGGGTTTTAATATTCAAAATTCTGTGTATATAAAAATTTATAGATGTTTAAAGTAGACCCTTGTAGGATTGAAGGCCAAACTTTGGATGAATCAAAGGCTCTAAGCTCAACTTTGTTCTAAGTTATTCTTATGGACATTTTTCACCTCAAAAGAAAATAAAACATTAGGATAAAGATAATGAAACTTATATTCAGATGGTAATCATTTAGATAATAACTTATAAGCTTAGGAACGATGGTTCAAAGACTAGCCTTAAAATGACGGGTATTGCATTATCTTCCCCTTGGTAACATTCATCCTCGAGTGAGACTGGTTATACTGAGAGTACTGTATGAAGGTAACTGAGATCATATTATGAACATGCCTGACTTTGAACATGATTGCTTAACTGATTCTGAAACATGATACATGAACGTAATATCAAGAACTAAATTGATTTCTTTGATACATACAATGATATTACAATGATTATAAGGCTGAGATAGAAAACAAAAGAGTCAACTGATGAGTAACCATTACTTTAATATGGGTCCTATTTCATTATGAAAAATGAAAGGATTAGGATATGAATACTCGAGGTATTACATCTCCCCCTTGGGATACTTTGTCCCCCGAATGATACTGGCTTGGCTAAAATACTAAGAAAAGACTTAGATGATGAACAAAAAACTTATGGACTGGATCATGATTGAATACCTGGAATCTAAAACTGATGCATATGCATAAACTGATCTGAACTCTAAATTTGCATAAACGTGAATTTCCTCATGAATAGGAAAGATGAAAAACCATAGGAACTTGTCTGTCTGACAGCTAGATTGGATTGCTGGCTATACGGACTAAATTATATTAAAATCTTATACTCAACTATACATTCCACTTGTACACCAACATGATATTCAGGCCTAAATTCATAACTACACATGACTTGTAGGCAAACCACCCCAAAAGCCTCATTCTCATTCTCTCTAAACCTCTATTCTTAAAACTTTTATGTACTAGCCCAAGAAAACACGCACAAAATTTTAACTAATCGTGGCATAATGAGATTTCATTGAAAGTTAGAACATGAGGACCTGAAACATAAAAGAATAACTTTGACACTCATCTAAGGTTAGAGGAATAAAGTATCAATGATATGAATTCGCCAGAGAGGTCTGAACTATGGACATATATGGCATAAACTTAATTTCACTGATTATTATGATTGTAGCATGAGTATATAGATCTTAACATACTATAAAACATGAGTACATGAGTCATGAGTTGCATGAACTGAGTTTGGAGTTCATGATTTCATGGAACATGATTTATACTACTGAGTGAACTGGAACTCCTCATACTAGAAACTGAAAGCATTCATGGTTTTTTGATGAAGTGCATAAATATGAGTTGTGATGATGG
This sequence comes from Capsicum annuum, assembly GCF_002878395.1. Taxonomy (NCBI): domain Eukaryota; kingdom Viridiplantae; phylum Streptophyta; class Magnoliopsida; order Solanales; family Solanaceae; genus Capsicum; species Capsicum annuum. Next base: position 165,140,383 of record NC_061117.1, read on the forward strand.
AGCTGACATATAAGACATGAGTAGATGTCGTGATGGCTGAAAAAAATTTGCACTGAGGCAAGAATAGGTTGGGAATCATCTTCCCTTATTGATTTTCTACATACACTGGCACTACTACTAGAATTTGAGGGCCTGACTGGGTCACTTATTCTATCATCTCCCCCACAGCTTATAGTTGTCATCTTAAGTCTGTGGCCACTTTACTAAACTCTAAAATGAACTTCAATCACTTTACTTTGGAGTCTGGGTATAACAAATACACATGAATGATAAACTCATCTACACCATCATACTCAATCTCGAATCAACAAACTTAAATTCTTGCATACACTGTTCAAGCCAATCTTATAATAATAGTTGTGTGACCTTTATATTGTTACTTCGTATGCATTTATTTATTTATATACAGTGGTGTTTGATCTTGATTCCAGGTTTACACTTTTTTAATTGACTTAGCCTATTTTATTTTGTATTTTATCATAGTTACATCATGATTTATCTTAGTTGGACGATGATGCAACTAAGTACCTATGGTTTTTCTATGCATACTACACTTTTGTACCTTTTTGGTGCAGATCCAAGTACTAGTTGTCACTATTGGTTTGACGCTCGTACAAGGTTGACTTTGGAGAGTGGGTGATCTCTCGAGTTAAAGTTATGCTTTTTCTTTTTATTTATCTATGTCTAGCCTTTTTTATTCGAGAGGGATTGTATTTCACTATTTATTACTTATAGTTCATTTGTAATAGCTCTTGTGCCAACATTACTGAGTTATAGGATGGTTGATGATCTCTTATTGATCTATCTATTAGACTATGACGACTATTTTATTGCTACTTAAGCTTTTTAATTATGTATTTTTGACTTTTAGGCCCTTTACCAAGAAGTTAGCCAATTGTATCTAGCTCCACGCTATGGTTAAGCTTACCCACTTTTGTTATAAAGTAGGTGCCATCATGATTCATATATTGGGTTATGAAAAAAATTTTAGGCTAGGCTAGGCTCGCAAAAAATCTGAGAGAGGTACATTCTAGGGTAATTTGGGAATGGATTGGGGATATGTTATGGAGTTTAGTTTGATTTTATGTGAACTGAGATGATAAGGAACTTGAGGACTTCCAGAAAGTGATTTTAGGTAACTAGAACTCCTAGTATTAATCTCAGCATAAAAGGTTAGTTTGGAATATAGCGGCTTGAGGGTGTGTTGGGAAAAAGGCAAAACTAGGAAGATTCTCTACATTCTCTCTCATCTATGGCTTTATGGAAATGTGCTTATTACTATAGCGGCTATCACTATAGAAAAATAATTCCCACTATAGCAGTGGTCAAAGATAGTCAACCCGCTATAGCGAACGACTTATACTACAACGATGTCACTATAGCGAGATTGAGCCACTATAACAACATAAGTTGCTATTATTAAAAGAAATTTCCAAAAATATTTCATTATTCTAAAATATGTTTAGGTAAAGGCATGGGAAATTTAGGCAATTTTCATCATCTCTTTAGTAGTTTTCATTACAAATGTAAGTAAATTATACCCTTTAGATAGTAATTTGGTTATTTTACCGTAGAATAGCTATTTTGCGTGTTCTTGGGAAGGGTTAAAGCTTGTTTTATTTGGTCTCTTTTTTGTTAAGAGTTAGTCTCTCATAAAAAATTGTGTTGATATATTCCCTAGATTTGGATTAAGAAATTTAGGCTAGGCTAGGTTATGCTCGGATGAAATCTCAGTGAGGTGCAGTCTAGGGAAATCCATGGATAGATTGGGTGAAAGTGGATTAAGTTAATCTTGATTTTATGTTAACTAAGATGATAAGAAATCCATAGGAATTTTCAAAAATAATTTTGGGCAAGTAGAACCAGAGGATTATTTCCAAAAGTAGTGGTTAGAGGGCACATTATGTAAAAAAAACTAGGAGGATTTTGAGTTCTGCTTCACTTATGTCGCTATAGTAATGTGCACATTACTATAGCGACTATCTCCATAATGGAATAATTCCCATTACAGCAGTGGCCAACAATAGTTAAACCCACGATATATGGAAACTCTTGCTATAGTGATGTTGCTATAGTAGGATTGGGCCGCTATAATGACATAAGTCGTTGTTTATTTAAAACAATTCCAAAAATATTTCATTATTCTAAAACATATTTTAGGGAAGGGCAAGGGAAATTTAAGCAATTTTCATCAACTTTTTATTACTTTTCATCACAAAGGTAAGCACATAGTCCCCTTTAACTAGTATTTCAGTAAATTAACCTTTTTTTAAAATGACCCATGGTTGGTCAGGGGTTGAGCAACACCCCCCTAAGCTTTTTATTTCATCAAAAAAGATATGTACAAGGAGGGGGACTAGACTAAAACATCCAGAAAAATGCAAAACAAAACTTGAAGATGGAATTAAGCTACCTAACATATCACCTAGTAGCTTAACTCCATAAAATAAGATAATCCTAGGACCTAGGTAGAATGTCTTATGATGATGCTTAAACAAAAAGTTCTCTTCTAAAATTTTATATCTCAGCTAAACATAGACTAGAAGAAAGATATAAAAGATGCAAGCTCAAATGTGATGTGTTGAAAATAAAGTAAGATAATCAAACTAGATTTTGTTTAATCTTTACCAAGATTCTCGATTGTGTAAATCAAAGAAGCATGTTCCTGCGTTGTTTATAAAACCACAACAACTATGTATGATTCGCATAGTACCATATAATCTACACCTACTGCTTTGTGACCTTGTGAGAGGCCTATTAGTATTGGAATTGGTGTCAACTTTGTAGTAAGGACCCTTTTGTTGAAAACTTCTCCGGTGACAAACCATTTTTCTCTGTAGCTTCTTCTATTTCCTTATGCTCATTAGAGTTACCATCACTCCATCCTCCGAGTGAATTATCCTATACTCATTTTCCTTAATAGGAGACACAACTTTATTCCAATTGCACTTATTCTTAGAATTTACATGATTTAAATAGGTTTTGACAGAGCAGGATAATGTTCATTAGTTTTTTCAATAATCAAACCAAACTTTTTTGGACCTTTGATATGTTTATCTCTTTTCCTGGATCTATCTTTTCTCTTAGCCTATACTTCTTAAGTCTATGTTGCTTTCTTTGTAGTTCTTCCCTTTTTTTTCTACTCATAGGGTTAGACCCCACAACTGAAGAAGGAGTAAACACCCTCCTATTCCCCTCCCTGGAGTAATTTTAGGTTCAACAACATTCACGGGAGAGGTTGCTAGAACCTGCATAGCCCTCTCCTCTTCCCTCTTTTTTATTTTCAATAATATCAAACCACTTATCACTAGGAGAAGGTAAAATAGCAATACTTTTACAACTAGTATCTGTAATAGAAGAAACATAATATTTAAGCCCAATATTTCTTTCAGGCAAATCTGCAGAACACCCCTTAATTCTCTCTAAACCACCAATAAGTTTAGAGCCAATAAAATCATAGGAATCAAGGGGTTGGGAAAAGATCTCAGCACCTCATTCTCACATCCACCATAAATATTAAAATCAACCATAACAGGGGGAATACATGTATTGGGAGCATTTAAGTCTATACCTGAAAAGTCCTACATATAAGCAACTCAAATGAATTTTTATAAAAATTTTGCCCATGTTGATTCTGAGTTGTATCAACCTACATATTTTGTGGAGATTTTGGCCAATTCATATTTTTTTTGTGGTGTTGTTGAGTTTTTTATTACTGATAATTGGTCTTTTTTCCTCTTCTTTTCTGTGTATGGCATTGTTCTTTTACTTTGTTTATATTGTTTGCATTTTCCTGATTCTTGTCCTTCACATTTTCTGCATTTTCTTTTTTATTAGTTGGTGGTTGATTTGTATTTTGTCACTGTTACCTAGTGTTTTGTATTTTTTTGAGCTGGAGTTTTTCCCTGAGATAGTGGTTGATTTTTGGTGTTGAGTTTGTTGTTTTGATGATGAATTTCACTATTTGTTGCAGCCTCTTCTTGTTCTTTTTTCTTTTTAAACTCATCATCCATTCTCTTGATTGTATAGGTCATGTTGTTTTTCCCCTGGTGCTTGTAATAAGTACAAAGTTTTGAAACTCCTTTATATTGCACTAGCTACCACCTGTCATCATCATTCTCATCTTTATCAAAACCATCCAAACATGATGTGGTTGATGTTTAGTAAGATCCGATTGAATTTTTAACTTGGCCATACTTCCTCTTTTCTTTTTCTAGGTAGCTAAATCCAAGAACAAAGATTTCCCTATTGAAGAAAATAAAGGAGCTAAAACTTCCATACAATAGCAATTACAAGGTAACTCTGGTAGGACAACCCAAACCATTACTAAAGAAGTTTCTTCATCAAGTTTAAATGTTGGTGTCCAAATTTGGAAACTCATAAGTTAACCCTCTATGTACATTCTCTCATTGTTCCATATAGTGGTATTGTCATACTCATTGTCAAGGTTAATATACAAATGTCTTGAGTTCGAATGAGTAAGCTATACACTGCCCCTAAGCTCAATTTGCAACATATACTCTTTCCTTATTACTTCCATTTTTGGCATGGTGTTTGTAAATTTGCCAATGAGTGTAAATTTGCACTTTTCATCTAGCTTCACTAGAAAAAATCTTTTTAAATACAATATCTAGGTATCCTTATTTTTTGGTAATTTTGGGTGAGTTGATATCAGTAGGGATAGATTTTAAGGCCTCTTATGCTCTCAACTTAGTTATCATGGAATGGGAGTCTACTGGTATGAGAGGTGCAGGAATTTTGAGGATTTTAGGCAATACAGAAGACTGGTTTAGTTTATCTTGAGGTAATTTTGGATCATTTTCTTTTGCTTCATTAGGTTTATATATAGAAAGGTTAGGGATAGATGCAGGGGTTAGGATCAAAATTATCAGATACTTTTATTGGATTGGAATTACTAGTGTAAGCTTTTTGTTTGGATATATTCTGATCATGTGAGTTTTTTTGATGGTTATTTTTTGGATTGGGAGCTCTTTTTGGTCTATTTTTAGGGTTGAATATCACAAGCAATACCCTTAACATGGATCACATCATTAACATCTCCAACACCATGTATATCACGATTAACATCATGTACAACACCATTAGAAGACTTAGGAGCAACAAACTTACCATTCGAATCCTCAATTTATTGCACTGAATCACCATCAGAGTTATGGTTATCAATGTCACAAGCATGGCAAGAACCCTACTAATCTAAAGCTTTAACACCTTCTCCGACCAAATTCATTTGATTGTCAGCCATAAGAGAAGAATTAATGGAGTTAAAGGACACTTTAATTGGAGATTTTTGAGGGGAATCACTCCTATGAACATTCTGAATTAAAACAGTTGGACAATTTTGATTTTTAGCGATTAGAGCTCTGTCGCTAGAATTTTGGACATTTGAAACCCTAATTTTAAAGTTGGCCAAATTTTGTTGTGATTTATTTAGGGAGTTTGATAAATTGTTGTTGTTGTTGTCATTCCTCACCAAATTATGTTGTGAATTTTGAATTTGGCATTCAGGCGAAGCGGTGCCACCGTGGCCAAATATTTCTACTGGTGGCACTGCATTTAAAATCAAATTTATGGAGATTGGCCTGCTGGAATTTGGGGCATTTTAGCAGGGTAGACTCGCGATGGAATGGCGCCTCTCCTGGCCTTGGTCCACCACTATCAGTCTTACTAGAGCTCCGGTGCTAGTGGAAAACAATAACTGATTGACAATTTTAAACTCTTTTTAAGCGGGAAATTTTAGAGGTGATAGATTCATGTTTTGCAAACAAAACCCACTAGTTTTTCCACCTCCAATCTCACAAAATCTTAGCCGATTATCATTGTTTTGTTCCAGCGATTTTTGAAAGCAGCCAACTCCAATGGCTGAGTTTGTGATCTTAGAAGAAATTTGAGGATTAGAAATAGACCCATGTCCCCTCTCTATAAATTCAAATTCCTCTTGATCCATAATTTTTTGCAATATCCTGTTGTTCATTGGACAAACCCCTAAGAATTGCTTTAATGTTTTCCAATTTTTGGGAATTGTGGGATGTTTCTTTGAGTGATTCCTTTTGGGGTCAATTTGCACTAATTATGCACACACTTTGTGACAATTCTGGTGGCTAGAAAAGCCACACTAGTCATTATGAAGCCATTCTGGTGGAAAACAGTGAAGAATTTTATTGATGTAAGTTTTTTTGATGATTTCAAGGTCAATTTTAGTAAATTAACCTTAGAATCACTAGTTTATATATTTTTGGGAAGGGTTAAAGCTTGTTTTAGCAAATTTTCCTATGTAGGGGGTAAATTAGGCAAAAACCCTTAGATTTAGTTATCATTCATTAAATTAGTGTTTTATGTCATTAATTCTCTAATGTAATCATGAAATTTGGTAGTTTTTAGGTGAATTGATGATAGAAAAATCCTAGGATGAGTTGAATGCTCATGATTTTGGCCAGTGGTTTTAGGATTAGGTTGTAATCCTTGACAAGGTAGGTCACTTGGTTAATTACATGTTGTGTTTGTGTTTTAGGACTACAATCAATCATATATTACATGAAAGGGCAAGGATTGGGCTTAATTAAGTGGTGCAATCTAAATCTTAGATTGAGGTAGGTGATGATTACTGTCATTTAAACCAATTTGTGTTATGTGTGCATAATAACTGATCCTTTGGTCGAGAAAGGTTTTGCATTGGGGCCTACTCAAGGTCATTCTAAACCACTTTAAGGCTGTTTATTAACCATAGCAATGCAATGTTTAGTGGTGGGGTAAATCACTAGCAAGATGCTTCCCTTGGGATTGGTTTCCCAGGCAATTTTCCATTTTTGTTCTTATACATACTATTCTGCCTTTCTTTGATGTCAAGCCCAGTCCCAGTGACCCATTGGATTGGATTTCTCCCTTGGGTGGACTCCGTATGGAGATAACTTATAAATTTTAAAGTCTAGGAATGAATTCTTATTAAGGAATCATGTTAAGGAATGAAAAAGAGTTAGAAAGAGTTGATATAATCTAAGTTTAATCACATTTAGTGAACTTATATGCAAAGCTTGTGGTTGTTAAAAGTGTTGGTTGTTATCATTTTCTGTGTGATGGTTGGGATATTTTATTGCTTATTTATGGATGTAAAAGTATTTAGACATCTTCACAGGATTTAGTAGAACAAGGTTGGTAGGCACTTGATGTTTGGATTTTGGCATATGGACAAAGGTCATCCCCTAAAAACTTATTGTGTCCTAGTGCCCACACAAGTGCACATGGTCACCTAAGTATTAAAGAGGCCTTTCAAAGCCAAGTATCAATCCCATAGTGTAACACCCCAACTTTGGATAGAGAGTCCCACATCAGCGAAATATAGGAGTGATGCTAGGTCTATAAGTAAGAAAGTCTTACTCACTAGTGACACATTTTTAAGTCGTGCAGGCCTAGGCCCATGTGGATAATATCACTAGTGGGTTGGGCTATTATAAATGGTATCATAGCCACTCCTGTTTCATCCTTGTCAATGTGGGCTAGAGTTCAAATTGAGTTTAGGAAAATCGTGATAAAGCGGGCCAAACCTCTGTCCTGAGTATAGGAAAATCCCATTTGGAGGGTCAAACCTCAACAATGACGTTGAGTCCATAAGAGGGGGTGTATGTAACACCCCAACTTAGGATAAGAAGTTCCATATCAGAAAAAGTAAGCAAGCCTTACTCCCTAGTGACACATTTTAAAGTTATGTGGGCCTGGGCCCAATGCGAACAATATCACTAGTGGGTTAAGCCATTACACATAGGGACTTGAGCTCAGAAACAATCCAATTCTAGTGTTACTAAAGAAAGTAAACAAGTGATAATGATAATCATGCAAGAACTTGAATTTTGAAACTATGAACTAAATTCAAAAATAACGACGATACGAACTTTGGATTGTAAACAATATAAGAAGAGCTTCTAAGGTTGAGGCCTCTACTTAACATTCATGCATAACAATGCTTTCTAATCGATGTTAGTGTTTTTTTGTATTATTGATCTATGACGTTGATATTAAAACTTGGGAATAGTAGTCTTCTAAGTGATCTACCCAAATTAATCTCTCAACTACATCGTTGAGCGGGGATGTGATTCTTTAACTTGGATGCATTAAGCTATCTTCTTGTTTCATTAACCATTTAGGGAGTTTAGGTATATCTCTATCCTAAACACAAATCATGCTTTAACAATTAGATTGTAATGATTAAATTCATGATCCATACCCCGTACGTTCTTCATTCTATCCTCAACTCCTATGGTCAATTTGGTTTAGAACTATCATTTATCATAAAGTTCATGAAACTTTAGAATAGTAAATAAAGAACATAAGAACAATAACATACTTGATAAACACACAAATAAACTATAAATTGCAATTACACAATTATGTTTGTAGCCTCAACCCTAGAATAAGGGTATTTATCCATTCATAGTCTTTAATGAATCACAAAAATAAAATTCATGAATAAAAACCAAAAGTAAACTAAAGAGAACTCTAATTTCAGCTTCCTCAAGTGTATTTACGGCCCAAAAAGTTATCAATCATGTTTACAACAAGATACACGTTTTTTATTTATACTAGGAAACAAGTAGCTCATTAAGCACACAAGAAATCCTCAAAACTAGGCTAAACGCATGTAGATTATGACACGTAGGTGCATAAATCCATATAAGATAATCACCCCACACATAAACCCTTGTTTGTCCTCATACAACTCTTTATACGAAACACCGCATAAGGAATAATTCAACATTATTACTATAAGAAAGACACTAAAGCTATCACTATAATGACTACATAAATAGAAAGTTCCATATTAAACATGTCACATACAATAGAAACTCATGAACACTACTCCAAAACACTCTAGCCTCAAGAGTTGACACTACCTAGCTGGAAAACTCATTAATATTACTCATTCAAGGAGATAATATAATTCACCTAACTATAATTAAATATGTGACATAACCACAAGGTAATTCACTCACCGGGATGCAATTTATCATAAGAATCAAATTTTCCTTACTCTCAAAAAGAATTTATCATTCCACATAAGATGAACCATATGCTTACCCTTAGTATAGTTCTCCACTAACATTAGAATATCAAGGTTCAAGATCCAATAGGACTTTAAGGGTTGTAATGTAGGTTAAGAAGTAGGTAGGAACTATTCTAACCAGTAATAGTGACTATCATCCCTAAGTGTTTTAATATATTACATTATACATTAGGATCCTTATTTAAAAATGAGAATCCCGATGCACTAAAGCTAACGCTTTGCGCAGTGTCCGGGGAAGGGTCCCACCACAAGTGTGTATTGTACGTAGCTAACTCATGATCTGACATACTGCTTGAGCAACTGATTTAAATTGAATAAAAACTAAAATTAATGAGTAGAAACATAATCATAAGAGAGTTTGAATAAACATAGTACTAATAAGGTTTACAACATGATAAAACTGAAGGAAGAACTTGAATTACATGAATGAATCTGTCTGACCATCTATGAAGCCTCTATTATATTGACTATAGATAGATGGGACATACCTCAAACTACCACTAATCAATACATTTGAATAATAAAAATAAAGTACATGAACTACAACTGACTTGAGTTCCCAAAACAAGAGAACTCATCACCTGCTAGCTAGAACCTGCAGACTATCTCATTATGATATGTAGCCTACAATTGGTACCTACATTATGAGATAATATAGCATATAGAAATATGTTGATCAGTACTTTAGAATGTACTGAGTAAATGGAGACATGCACTAAATTATGAAAATATTTAAAAACTGCTTTAAAATTGAGGTTGTGAGTTATTTGCTGAAACATACATTAAAAACTTGGGTATACGTGGAAAAGTGTAATTCATAATGATATATATAAATCATGAACTAAAAATAATTTTGTAAGCTGGGAAGAGGTAAAACATTAATATTGTATGTCAATCTCATGTAAAACTGAATATGCTGTAAAATTGAACTTAGGTTCTTGTATTGTTACTGAGCATGAAAACATGAACATATGAAACTGAGAATGCAAGACCAAGCATAAACGTATTTTATAAAATACACTATAATCTAAAAGACTAAAATCTGTGCAACTGAACAAGTGAAATTCTTACACTTGGTCAAGAAAACTTGATCTTGGATACACTGAATACTGACTAAAATTATGGGAGCTATCATGTAACTGACTTTCCCCAATCTACGGTAATTTGGGTCCAACCTATAACCCCAATTGGAAGGGTGTTAGTACCTTGCCACGGGTACTAATATTGGCTGCATGGATCCACTAAACTGGTGTCCTAAAGGACTAGGTAGTCACCTTCTACTAGCAAGTGCTCTCATGAGATATGTATCAACCCTCAACTGGCAGGAAGACATCTCAAACCTGTGATGTATACATAGTTTTGTAACTCACGGATTGCTACTAAAGGTTACACTCTCTACTTGCACGTGAACCCCCATCCCTGGGTTTGCTCAGTGCTAAATCCTACTCCAAACTGAGCTGACATTGGTATTGAACTGAACAAAGTTCAACTGAACATTATTTCTAATAGTTCTCAACATGGTTATAAATATTTGAGGATACTGATAAGATTCATGGTTTAACTGACTTATTACTTGAAAATCTAAAATAATGTAAAACATATAGGTATTGTGTGTTCATACCCACCAGCACTAAATGATCATAAAATATGATATCGAAGCTTAAAACTTTAGTATAGAATCATGGTTCAAACATCCAAGACATAAACATTTCACCAAATAAGTGAGAAGCATGAACTTGATAATGGGAATGTGTTAAATATGAGAAAACAACTTCTTTACATGGTTTAATTCACAGCTTGAGGATTTATCATGAAATCAATTGAACATGACATGGGAATTGGTATTTAAAACATGAAATATCATACTTCACTTGGAAACACTTGTATACATGACTTGTAGTTGATTTAATAAGCAATTCATGTAATAATTCATGAGTTTCATGAAAGATTTCATAAAATAGGAATATATTCTCACTTTTAATGAAAAATAGGGTTTTTGGGCTCAATGGGTGAAAGGTACACATCGATGAATACCCCACATACATTAATTAGATGACTTCTTAGAGAAATCTTGAAATTAAAACTTAAGTTCTTGAATTTCTTGGGGAAGAAAGCTTAAATTTATTGATCTTGGGAAGAGATTTTAAATCTTGAGTCTTAAAGGATGAATTAGTGAGAGGAACCCTAATCTTGATATTCTTGAATTTCAATCATGGGACTTGAAGGATGAATTTTTGGTAAGGAACCATAATTTGATGTTCTTGATAATAGGAGGAGGAAAGTGTTGCTAATATATTGAAAATAAGTGGGAAATAATTCTTATTGGATGGCTATAAGTCATAGTTGGGGTTTACAAGAGGGGTAAAGACCAAAAAACCATTAAACTAAACTCTACAGATAATTCTTGGCAGTCTTTACGAGTTTACCATAAGACTCATATGGTATGGGTATGAGTTAGATTGGAAACTTGTATGTTGACCAGTGTGTGATACCGCTTCAGTATTTTGGCCATAACTTTTCACCCCATTATCAGACAAAGGAAAAATTGATATAGTTTGAAATCCAATTCAATTGTTAATCTGTTGGTGGGTCTTGAGCTAAAAAATTCTTAGTATACCAAAAGGTATGATTGTTTAAAGATGACTATAGTTATGTACATCCCAAGAATTTAATCGCTAAGGGAGGTTTTGAGTTGTTCATGAGCTATGATCTATTTGAGGACTTAATATATGTCCAAGTAACTTATAAAGCTATCTAAACATGAGTCTTCATTCTTGGATTGTCTAATGGTCAGGGTACAAGTCAGATCTTATGAATCGTAACATGTCAATACAACTTGTAGCCACTACTGTATGTTCTTTTTGGTCCCTATAGACCTTTAACGATCATTATGCGCTCTTCTTAAGAAATACATAATCCCTGAACTATTTTATAGACCATAAATTATGGTCTCTAACTAAAAGTATAATTTTCTTTGTCCAGTTTCTTAAAATTATTATAAAATTCAATATAGAGAACGAGATTCATATGAAAATATATAAAGAAAAGTTTTGGATATATTACAAACAAATGTATTTACACTTCAATTATCGTCTAGCCATTATATAAATATCATAGAACTGATTACATAATCCCAAATCTAACATTCCTAGCTTATATTGTAAAGTCTCAGCAATGACAATAATCAACTTCAGATGCCTAATCAATAATTCTCCATCATTTAAAGGGCCTTTCCTGTAAAGAACAAAGTAAAGAGTCATTTCGATAGCTTGAAATTGAGCAAGAAAAGATTTGATCACAATAATAAGTGAGAGAAACAACTAGGCTTGCTTACCATATGTTGTTGAGGTGTTGTTCCTCGCTTAGCGGCAATAGCTGGCAACCTGTTATATATGAGCTTTGAGACCAGGGAAGGAAGAGTTGACAAGACCATATAAGCAACTAATGTATTAACTTAGAAACAACTAATATAAGGACCAGAATGAGGTCTACCTCAAGTTGTGTGTATGGAAGAGTTAGATTTCAATTCGACCTTATGTATTAACTTATGAAAGACATAACTAGCCCATTCTCACCTATAAAATATTCTACAACTGAAAGTGCAGGTGGAGTCTGTTTGCAAATCAAATTATTTAATACTTCAATCAGGTATCTAAGGACCTACCAATGTTTATACATATTAAGCATGATTCAGGTTAGAACTTTCTCTAATAAAAGTAGGAGATAAACTTACCATAGAGGTGTTTTTTAAGATTTCCATTATGCATGAATTTGTACACAAGGATACTCTTCTCGTCTTCTAGGCAAAATCCCAGAAACTGCACAAGGTTTCTGTGATGTATTCTTGAAAGCAGGGAAACCTACATTAAATATCACGTATTCACATACTAAAAGTCCAAGCAAACCACAATAATTTAATTCATTGAAATTTTACTCATTCTTCAAAGAAGAAAAACCATCACTAGGAATGGAAATCGTAAATTTGACATATATAAACTGGAAAATGGTTGCTATAATTTGCCTCAGATCCAAATTTGCATAATGTAAAGGAAAAATTTGCAATATTCTAACAGATTAATCAAGTTTTATTCCATTGCCGGTCTAGAAGTTTTATAGCCTGTGACCTATGGAATATACATTTGATGAGTGTTAAAGAGCACCACTGAAAAAGTATCCTCTCGCATTGAATGAGTCTTTTATAATTATGAAGCTTTCACTATATATAATTAGACGCGATGTTGTGCAAACTTGAAAAGCAATTATGTTAATCTTCTAGAGCATAATAGGAACATCCACCTATTTACCTCATTTGAGAACTCTCGCTTCACCTGAAAAGAATTATTTTTAAGAACTTTGACTACAATTTCCTTTCCGTCCTTCAATTTCCCATAGTATACAACTCCAAATCCCCCTGATCCAACCTTTTTCTCAAAGTCCTTGGTTGCTTTTTCAAGATCAGCTAATGTAAAGCACTGTGCTGCTTCAGCTGCAGGATCTCCCAAGGAAGAGACAAACCTTTGAGGAGGTAAATTCAGCTCAACGTGGCCTAAAATAAAAACATGTGAGTTCGATCAATTTTTTTTAAACATAATTAAAATGACAAAATTAAGTTTTGCATTAGAGATTTCTTTAAGAGAGGTTTTTTCCCTTTTTGCAGTAGTATGCAAGAGACAATAGTAGCAAGAAGAAGAGCAGAAGCCCCAATTGATGATCCAATAATAATTTTCCTACGGCTGTGACTGCTTTCCCCTTTGCGAAGATTAACGTTTCCAGTATAGCTGAGGAGAATGTAGAATATTTCAGCAGATTTAGTAAAGAAATAGAAAAGATAAAACAACTTTAAAAGGCACCGTGATTATCAGAAGGAACTTAAGCCACGTAATTTTGACTTAGAAAATGTAAAGCAGTGAGTTGAGCCTAGTAGAGACTGAAGACAATTCGAATGGACAGTAAGAACCATTAAAGTGACTAAAATAAGAACCATGACCAAGCGCAGATGATTTAGCATATGAGTATCTTCACAAGCTAACTTGTGTTCAGATCATCTTCTTTCATAAAGAAAGGAGTATTGAGTCTCTACCATGAGCTCTCTACAGATATACCTTAGTAGCAGAAATGAAAAGGTTTTGAGATTTAAGTATAGCTTAATGACAAGCTAGTTGGGGTCGGTATGAATCCTCACTATCCATGTCATGCTACTTAGACCCGCCTCAATCCAATATTTAAGAATTTAATTTCTCTAGCACTAAAAACTCGAACTCAAAAGACAGTTTCTTTGACAGTATAATACATATGCATGACAAGATCAAGCCATAACGCCAGAAACAAACACTTAGCACACAAATGATACCCACTTCAGAATAAAGACATGATTTACTTGAAGTTGCAATCCTGTGCTTATTATAGAGGTACTTTCCTTTTTTTGAAGAAATCTATCTCTTCTCTACCCCGCCCAAATATTTGATAATCCAACAAATGCTCTAAAGTTTCAACTTTAAAATTGTAAAAATTAACTATATATAAATGTATAAGAATAAACCAAACACCTAAGATGCAGACATACCAATGGATCACTGCCTTTTAGTCACACAATATTTGCCCCAGCTTTAGCAAAACTCAGAAGCAACTCATGAATTTCTGTGGTTGGGGCTCGGATCTGAAGCAACAACGATATCTAGGGTTGGGGTTTAGTTGGTGGTGAAGAGGAGGAAGTGAAAGGGGTCATGTGGTTGCCGGCCAGCGGCAGCCATGATAGAGAGAGTAAGAAAGATGAAGAGAAGGTACATAGAGAGAAGGGTCGACTGGATTATACTCATTCTGAACAGAATGTATAGTTATGGTTAGATTATACTCATTCCTTACAGTTCACTACCACATGCATAGCTACCTTTTATGGTTCCCCATGTTCCATCCTGAAAATTAACATAACTAGAACAACCTTAAAAAAGAATAAACACTACTTAACTGCAGAACCAAATACAAGACTTTGATACATAGTTTCTTACCATAACACCATGAACAAACTTGTTAAATTCAACGTCATGTCCGAAAGCTTCAATGGCAAAAACCAAGGAGCACAGAATCCATATCCAACTCCAACAAAAATACTACCAGCTATGCTTAATCCTAACCAAATACCAAATAAAGCTGGAAAAGCAAACAATAAAGCAAATTTAAGTGGTGCATCAAAACAATTAGTCCTGTCCAACTATCACGAAATCCACATTAGAAAATAGAGAATTAAACTTTGGACAACATAAATGAATGGCCTAAATAAAGACATTTACTTAACAAGGGTGTATACTATCCAAAAAATATGTGCTGGAAAGAGACATAAAATCACCCCAACGTTTCCTAAAATAAGTATTAGGCCAGCAATTGGACCTACCAGCACACCTGCAATAAAAAAATTATGGAATTGAGAACCACGAGTATTAATAGTAACACAGACCATGATCACAAAATCATTCAAAAAAGGAAAAAAATGGCAACTCCCGCCATGCATGAGGTTCGGGGAAGGGCCGGACCATAAGTGTCTATTGTACGCAGCCTTACGCTACATTTCTGTTAGAGTTTGTTTCCATAGGATCAAAAAATCATACAGCAGAAAAATATCTTGAAAGGTAAAAAAGAGTTGGTACTAACTTTTGAGAGCACCCAAACTTAGAGCAGACCAAAAGGCAAAAACAACATAAACGCCCTGGAATCAAGAATCCAGCAATTACCATTCCTTTAAGTGCCTCTTCTGCCCAATTAACTAGGACTTTGTTAACCCTTTACATTGATAGAGACTTTTTCGTCCCTAGGCAGCCACAAATATTCAAACTTCCTGCCTTTTCTTGTTCCATAGCTTACTTACAGAACTCCAAAATTCTATTGTTCTCAATTTCTCGACACAAAAGATTTAATGGAGCCCTAGACATATGCAATGCCTCTTTTACTGCATTTAACTACTCCATATCTACAGAAAGCGATAGAAATTAGGAAATCTTCAAATCAAAAAATAGCATCCAGTAGACATAAAGTGCAGATTCATGTTAATTTCACATTATTAAAATAGATTATATCTCAATTAATGAAATAAGAACTACTATTACACCTAAAATCCCATTTCTGACTAATACACAAATCCCTATAAATAAATTATAATTAACTCCTGGCAAACACTGACCTAATCAATAAACAAACTCAATTTTAAGAAATTAATTAAATCAAATCAAATAATCAAACTCACCTCGTAGGTTTCTCTATAAAACTTTCCAATAATCTCTTTTTTACTAGCAAAAACTTCAACCTTTGAGTGACATCAATGAGCGATTTAGGAATATAGGAAATGAGATTTAGGGATTTTACTTCATCAGAGGGTAAGAGAGAGAGTTGGCTATTTTGACAGTGAAAGAGAGAGAATCAATCAATATGACCTTCTTCTAGAGAGAGAAATCTTTTAGTGTTTATTCACTTATTATATACAAATATATTTCATATCCCACCTGAATTTTTAACATTTGGCTACCAGATAATTTTTTCCCACGAGCTTAATTGAATTTTTGTACATGCATAAAGACCACTAAATAATGTCATCCCTAAAAGTATATTTTTAGGGACCATATTTACAAGTTATCCCTAAATTGTGGTCTCTAATAAGCAGTTTTCTTGTAGTGTTCTCTAAAACTGAGGATGTGAGTGATTTGTTGAAACATACATTAAAAACTTGGGTATACATGGAAAACTGTAAGTCATAATGAGATTTATAAATCATGATCTGAAAATACTTTTGTAAGATGGGAAGCAGTAAAACATGAACACTATATGTAAATCTCATGTAAAGCTGAATATGCTGTAAAATTAAACTGAGGGTCATATATAGTTACTGAGCATGAAAACATAGACATGTGAAGCTAATAATCCAAGACCAGGCATAAATGTTTTTCTGAAATAATCTGTAATCTGAAAGACTTAAATTTGTGTAACTAAACAACTAAAATCTTTACACTCGGTCAAGCAAACTTGATATGGGATAAACTGAATACTGACTCAAACTGTGGGAGCTATCATTTAACCGACATGCCCCAATCTGATCTAATTGGGGTCTAACCTATAACCCCAGTTAGAAAAGAGTTAGTACCTTGCCATAGGTACTAACACTGGCTGTGTGGATCAACTAAACTGGTGCCCTGAATAACTAAGGAGTCACCCTGTATTGGCAGGTGCTCTTATAAGATATGTGTCAACACTCAACTGGCAGAAAGACATCTCAAACCTATGCTGGATATGTAGTTTTGTAACTTAGGGTTTGCTACTAAGGGTTACACGCTGTACTAGGGGTATGCAAACACCGAACTAACCGATAAACCGAACCAGTAAAAATGTTATTGGTTTATTATTATTGGGTTATTAGGTTGATGGTTTTTTAATGGTTTTATAAAAAAAAATTATTGGGTTATTGATTCGGTTTGGTTTTTTATTATTGAATTATTGGGTAAACCAATTATACAATAATATATATATATACGACTTATTATATATTTCTTTTAATTTCTCTTTAATCTCTACAAATTAAAAAATCTATTATTTCAATTATATTAACTCTTATTTTTTCCTAACAACATTTAGTTCAAACTTGAAGATTCCTGGAAATTAAAACATATTATGTAGGATTTTTGTTTGCAACTAAGATTCGATTTTTTTCATGTTAGTTACTACTATTTCTATTTTATGAGTATTTTCTTATTGGTTAAACCGAAAACTGAATTGTTAAGGACTTAAAACTGATAAATTGAAAACCGATAAAAAATATCTTATTGGGTTGGTTATTGGTTTAGAATATTTCAAAACTGAATACCGATAAATCAAACTGATAATATGTAAAACCAAACTAAATCAACCGATGCAAACCCCTACCCTCTACTGGCAGGTGAAACCCCATCCCTAGGTTTTCTCGGTGATAAATCCTAATTCCAACTGAACTGACACTGGTACCGAACTGAACTAAGTTAAAATAAACAATATTTCTGATAGTACTCAACATGATTATTAATATCAGAGTATACTGACAAGATTCATGGTTTGATTAACTTATTACTTAAAAATCTGAAATCATGTAAAACATATAGGTATCGGGTATTCATAACTGGCCAGCACTGAATGATCATAAAATATGATATCAAAGCTTAAAACTCTAGTATGGAATCATAGTTCAAAGACCCAAAAAATAAACATTTCACCAAATAAGTGAGAAGTATGAACTTGATCATAGGAATGTGTTAAATATGAGAAAACAACATCTTTACATGGTTTAATTCACAACTTTAGGATTTATCATGAAATCAACTGACATGACACGGGAATTGGAATTTAAAATATGAAATAGCATACTTCACTTGGAAACATTTGTGGACATGACTTGTAGCTGATTTAATAAGCAACTCATGGATTAATTATTGAGTTTCATGGAAGATTTCATAAAAAAGGAATATATTCTCACTTTAAATTAAAAATAGGGTTTTTAGGCTCAATGGGTAAAAGGGACCCATTGATGAATACCCTATATACCTTAATTAGATGACTTATTAAAGAAATCTTGAAATTGAAACTTGAGTTCTTGAATTTCTTGGGAAAGAAAGCTTGAATTTCTTGATCTTGGGAAGAGATTTTAAACCTCGACACTTAAAGAATGCATTAGTGAGAGGGACCCTAATCTTGATATTCTTGAATTTGAATCCTGGAACATGAAGTATGAATTTTGGGTGAGGAACCCTAGTTTGATGTTCTTGATAATGAGAGGAGGAAAGTTTTGTTAATCTATTGAAAAATAGAGGAAAATAATGCTTATTAGAGGACTATAAGTCGTGGTTGGGGGTTACAAGAGGGGAAAAGATCAAAAAACTGTTCAACTAAACTCTACAGATAATTCTCAACAGTCTTTACGGGTCTATCATACGACTCGGATGGTTTGGGTATGAGTTAAACTGGAAAACAGTATGCTCACCAGTGTGATATACAACTTTGACAGTCCTTCAGTATTTTTTTCCATAACTTTTCCCTCCGAATCGGATTAAGGAAAAATTGGAATCATTGTAAATCCAATTTAATTATCTATCTTTTCGTGGGTTTTGAGCTAAAAAATTCTTATGTATAAAAATGTTATAATCATTTGAAAATGACAATAGTTATGTACATCCCAAGAATTTAATCACTAAGGGCGGGTTTTTGACTTGTTAATGAGCTAGGAGCTATTTGAGGAATTAATATATGTCCAAGTAACTTATAATGCTATAAAAACGTGAGGCCCAATTCTTGGATTGTCTACTGGTAAGGTACGAGTCAGATCTTACGACTTGTAACATGTCTATACGACTTGTAGCCACTACTTGTAAGATGGACAGACCTTAGGGAACATATATTGCTGACAATACGACTTATTTATATATGACTAGTACCTTACTTGACGACTTCTAAGGTCAACTTATAAGTTGAACAGGACTGAAATCATCCCACATTGACCTGGGTATGACTTGCTATATGCGACTTGTAATAGTCTTCACAATTTGAGGGATGAGTCATAGGTTATCTAGAGACTAGGAAAAATATAGGGTATTACATTACGGCACTCCCAACTACAACATATAAATTTTTTCACACCAATAGCTACTACTTTCTTGGGGCTTCTCTTTCACCTCTTTTTTCTTTAATTTTATGCTCTTTAACCATATTAACTTACAACTAAAACACTTAGGATACTTGGGTCAAATTTTGGTCAATCAAATAAAGGAAATAGGGTACATATAAGGCTACAAAAGAATAGGATAAAGGCTCAATGAGCTAACTAAGGTGATGCAATAAAGATGTACAAAGATGGTCAGAAACATGGCTATCAAGGAAATTCCTATATCATCTCCTAAACACAAAATTCTTTATTTTTCTTTGCACACACACAAGGTTAGTTCTAGACAACAATATGCAACTAGGAATACAACAAATGACCTCACTCACACAAGGCACATGCTCAAATTTAAGAATTCAAATTTAAGAATTCATTTAGACTCTAAACCAATTAATAGTAAGAGTTCATATTAAGCCAACATCACGCAAGAGTCATAAATATAAGCTTAGGTGTCTCAAAAGTAGTCATTAAACTAATTCAACATGCCTTTTAAATTCAACACCACTTGTATCATGAGATTAGGTAGTCATTTAACTCATTCAACACGCCTTTTAAATTCAACACCACTTGTATCATGTAATCTCACATAGCCACTAGTAAGAACCTCTTACTTATTTTTAAGACAAAATTTTTGAAATTTACTCCTAAAAAATAAAAAAAAAGAATACTGTGTTCAAAAGGCACCGCTCAGAAAAGAACCTAAAAGAAAAAAGAAAGGGGTGGGTTAAGTGTGCCCCTACTAGACTGACACCAAAAAAAATAACAAACAAATAGAAATTATTTTTGTAATTTTTTCAATTTTAATCAAAAAGTAGAAAAAATAAAACTAAAAATATTATTGCATTACTTCATCCTAAATGGAAATATTACCCACCCTACATTTAAAATCACTTTGTCCCCAACGTATAAATTATAAGGAAAGATAGAAATACTCCCTGAGGCATCTAGGCCTTGCTAGCAACATCTTAATTATTAATGTGGTTTCGGGACCAGACACCTAGTCTTTGCCATTCTTCTTAGTTTGGGTCTCCAGTAATTAAACTTACCACAACCTACGACTCAAAACTAAAACAAACGTGATATAAAAAATGAAAATACAATAATCAAAGACCTAACTTAACTTGGCTTGCCTCCTAAGCAGTGCCTAATCGTGGGATAGCCCTCATCACTACGTTCAACCATAATTCATCAATTTTTTCCTCTTACTCGAAGGCTATATTTTCACTCTTTTATGAACTTTTGAGTGCTTACTCTAATGTTCTATATCTTTTTCAATACTAGCCTTTTTAGGCTCCTCTTTTTGCTTCTCAATCTTTGGTTTAATTGGTGGCTTGGGCAACTCTATGAGATAGTTTAAAGAGCTAAATAGAGGTTTTTTGTCATGACCCAAGGCTACCCCTTAGTTGCAACAATTGTGTTTACGACCACAAGTGACCACAATTTAATCCATGAGTTGGTACCTGCTACGAACACTGAGTAATATAGTAATATAACACATTAGCTGTAGGTAAACTGATATGGTACAGTAAATCAAAATACTGAAACACGTGTTAACAACATGTCTAAAATTTCTAATAAAATACTAAAAGAAATAACTGACTGTCTAACTGATAGTCTGAAAGCCTCAAAATAGCATGAGGAGTGATAGGATAAACCCCCAACTAACTCTGACTGGCTGAAAATACGGAAATACCAAAATAACTGAGATAAGAAAATCATGTACTAGATGAATGAGGACTCACTACTACTACTGCTGAGCAACACTGAGCTATCTAAGAACGGTCAGGAAACTGAGCATCTGAACCTATGTTATAAGACAACATAGTGCAAAGAAAAGTATGTGGTCAATACTTTGAATATACTGATTTGTGAGATAAGGGCTGACTAAAATGCATGAGATATCTAACCATGAATGCAGAAATATGTACTATATGAGAATGCAAGACTAAGCATATGCATGTTACTGAATTATTCTAAAATCTGAATGACTGAAATTTGTATAACTGAATAACTGATAAATTTATACACTTGGTCAAGCAAACCTGAGCTGAGATACACTGACATACTGACTAACATTGTGTGAGGTATCATATAAATGATATACCCCAATCTAAGTTAATTAGAGTCCAACCTGTAACCTCTGTTGGAAGGGTACCAGTACCTTACCACGGGTAATAACACTGGCTGTGTGGAGACTGGAGGGTGACCCAAAAAAGAGTGTCAGTCCTAAACTAGCGAATGACACCTCATAATCCTACACTAGCTACTTAGTTTTAGAACTGAGGGACTGCTACTAAGGACCCAGTCCTAACTGGTGGGTGAGCCCCCATCCCTAGGTTCTCTCAGTGCTAAATCTTAATCCCAACTGAACTAACACTGTTACTAAACTGAACTAATTTTAACAGAACATTACTTCAGATGGTGCTCATCATGATTATATCAACTGAGTAAAATAATAATAATATCCATGGTTTAACTGAATCATTACTTGAAAATCTAAAATCATGTAAAACAGATAGGTATCGGCCATTCATTACCCTCCAATATTAAATAATAAAAAATACAATATCAAAGCTTAAAACCATTGTATGAAATCATGGTTCAAAGACCCAAAAAATGGAAATTCCATCAAATATGTAAGAATCATGAACTGGAACATAGAAATGTGTTAAGTATGAGGAAAACAACAAGACTACATGGCTAAATTCATAAATTGGGGAATTAACATGAAATTCAGTTGAATATGACATGGGAACTGGAATTTAAAGCATGAACCAACGTAACTTTTCATAGGATCATACATAGACATGACTTGAGTTCAAATTACTAGGGAACACATGAATTTAACCAATATTGTATATATGAAATTCCATAGTGAAAGAAAATCTCTTTAATTTAATTAAAAGAAAGTTTTTCGGATCTATGGGTGAAAGGGTCCCATGGATGAACACCCCACATACCTTTATAACTGAATTCTTGAAAATTTCTTAGATTGAAAGCTTGAACTCTTGAATTCTTGGGGAAAAAGCTTAACTTTATTTTTGGGGAAAGAGGAGGGTTTCTTGAGAGCAATTTAGAATGAAGAGGGCAAATAATGCCCTTTTGGAAATCCCAAATCTTGTTAAGGACGAACTGGGCCGAGGGAGATGAGTCAAATTACCCTTGGGAACTTAAATCAAAAAGCTAGGCGGATACCCTTGGTGCACCATGAACCTTGCTTGCCACAATCGCCGTGATCCCCCAACCTTCGGAGCCATTCTCACTCTGCGGAGCTATCGCGAGGCTTCATAATTTTAGCCTTCCAAACATATCTCCAACCTCCTTTAAAAGTCTTGAAACTCTCCCGAGACATACTTTTAACCTCCATAATCATGAACAAACTCGAAAAATAAAATTTTAGGGTCGGGAATGCCAAAATAAAAATCCACAAAAGTTAGGGGTCTTGAAAATGACTAATTCCTGAACACTTAGTGAAATTTTCAAGCCTTAGACACCTTAAGCATGGAACTAAGAGCTGAATCGAGCTTGGAATATTATTAGGAATTACAATATCTCCCCCTTGGGAGCATTCATCCTTGAATAAGATTGGTTAGACTGAGAGTACTAAGGAAACTGAGTTTATATATTGTACATGCATGACTTGGAACATGATTACATCCCTAGGTCTGAAGAATGGAACACGAACTGAATGGATTTTGTGAATGCATGCAATGACATGAGAATAGCCACGTAGCTGAATTGAGAATGAACGTGAGTCAATCTAAGGAAAATCATTACCTCAAGATAAATTTGAGTTTATGGAGAAGAGACGGGGGTAATTCGTCCTCATATTTGCTTTTGCTTCAAAAGTAGCTCCGTCAACGGACTAATTTCGCCAAAGAACTTTAACAAAGGGAAGCACTTTATTCCTAATCCTATGAATTTGATGATCAAGTATCTCAAATGTATTTCTTCAAAAGGTTATCCTAAAAATCCATACCTTCTAAAGGGAGAATAGCATATGAATCACTAATGTATTTTCTTAAAAAGGAAATATGGAACACCAAATGTACTGATACCAAGTCTGCAGGCAACTTAAAATCATAAGCTACCTTCCTAAAATGGTGTAGGTTTCTATAAGGGCCGACGTAGAGAGGACTGAGTTTCCATTCATGCAAAACCTCTTCACCACTTTTATAGGAGAAATCATCAAATAGACCATATCACCAACCGCAAACTCAAAATCCCTTTTCTTTACGTCTGTGAACGATTTTTGACAGCTTTGGGTTGTCTTCAGCCTTTCTGAAATCAACTGAACATAAACGTTATTCATTGCCTCAAACACTGAATCTGGCCCTATCAAAGTAGCCTCACCTGCCTCAAACTAATGAATAGGAGATCTATATCTCCTTCCATAAAGATCCTCAAAAAGAGCCACCTAAATACTAGAGTGATAACTATTATTGTAGTTAAACTCAATTAAAGGTAAGTGGTTATTCCAACCACCTTTAACATTAATAACACACGCCATCAATATGTCCTCTAAATTTTGAGTAGTCTATTCTGCCTTACCATCTATCTGAGGGTGAAAAGTTGTACTGAGATAAACTTGGGTATCAAGACCCATTAGAAAAACCTTCCAAAAGTAAGAGGTAAATAGAGTACCTCTATTCAAATTGATAGACAATAGAATCCCATTGAACTTCATTAACTCCCTAAAATAAAGCCTGATATAATCCTCAGATGAGTAAAAAGTATTAACTGATAATAAATAAGCTGATTTGGTCATTCTATCCGCAATGACCCATATTGAATCATGAAAATGCGTATGAGGTATTCCTGTCACAAAATCTATGTTCACCACTTCCTACTTCCAAGTGGAGATGCTAAAATCCTGAAGAATACCACTAGGCCTTTGGTGCTTAACTTTAACCTATTGACAATTTGAACACTTAGCCACAAACTCTGCAATGTCCTTCTTCAGACCATTCCACCAGTAGATTTTCCGCAATCATGGTACATCTTAGTGGCTCTTGGGTGGATAGAGTATTGTGCACTATGCGCTTCTGCAAGTATTTGTTGTCTCAAACCATCAACACACAGAAAACATAACCTGTCCTAACAACGAAGCCCACCATCTTCTCTTTGGGAGAAAACCTCTACTTTCTAATCTATAAATGCCTATTTTAACTTAACCAAAATGGGATTCCTATCTTATTTTTCTTTCACTTCGGCAACCAATGAAGATTCCAAACCATCCTGAACCTATATAATACCCTTAGCTTAATCAACCAACCAAACACCTAATCTAAAAAGTTGATGAACCTTACTAACTTATTCTTATCTCCCTCAACATGAGCAACACTACCCATGGATAATCTACTAGGGGCATTTGTCACTACATTGGCTTTGTCTGGATGATACAACATACTCATATCATAATATTTTAATAACTCAGGCAACCTTCTCTGATGAAGATTTTGATCTTTCTATGTGAACACCTACTATAAACTATTATGGTCATTGAACACATCAATATGAACCCCATAAAGATAATGCCTCCAAATTTTCAAGGGAAAAATGACAATTGCCAACTCAAGATCATAGGTAGGATAGTTTTTTTCATGGGGTTCGCATTGTTTAGAGGAATAGTCATTGACCTTGCCTCTCTACATAAAAAACAACCAAGACCAACTTTGGAAGCATTATAGTAAACTACAAATCCATCTGTGCCATCTGGCAGAGTCAAAACTAGGGCAGAAGTGAGTTGAGTCTTCAACTCCTGAAAACTCTGCAAGAATTTGATCACTAAAATTTAACCTTATTCTAAATCAATTGGAACATGTGGGATGCAATAGAATAAGACCCTTCAACAAAATGCTTGTAGTAGCTATCCAAAACCAAAAAGCTTATGATATCTGATAAAGAGATGGGTCTAGGCTAGTTTCTCACTACTTCAGTCTTTTGAGGGTCAAATCGAATGCCATCATAGGAAACTATATGGCCAAGGAAAGCTGCTAATCTTAGCCAAAATTCATACTTACTGATCTTAGTGAATAACTGATGATCTCTAAGAGTATGCAACATAACCCTCAAATGATTTGTGAGATCATTCTCATTACAAGAATTGACAAAAATATCATCAATAAAGACTATGAGAAACATGTCCAAGTATTGCTTGAACACCCTGTTCATCAAGTCAATGAAAGTTGTAGGGGCATTTGTTAGTCCAAGAGATATAACTAGGAATTCGAAGTAACCATACTAAGTTTTGAAGGCTATTTTTTAATGTCACATTCTCTAACTCTAAGTTGATAATAGATGGATCTGAGGTCTATCTTCGAGAAATAACTTGCACCCTGACGTTGGTCGATCAAGTCATCAATTCTGGGGAGTGGATACTTGTTCTTGATTGTGACTTTGTTCAGCTGACGATAATCGATGCATATTCTGAGAGAACCATCTTACTTATGCATGAATAGCACTGGAACACCATATGGAGAAATAATAGGCCGGATGAAACCATTATCTAAGAGATCTTTTAACTGTTTCTTCAATTTCTTAAGCTCAGCTGGAGCCATTCTATAGGGTGAAATAGAAATATGTTAGGTATCTTTAAGGAGATCTATTCAAAAGTTAATTTCCCTCTCGGGAGGGACTCTAATAATATCTTCTAGGAACACATCTAAAAATTCACTTACTACTGGAATGATTCAAGGCTCGGGGTCTATGAATTTAATTTCTTGACTCGGACAAGATGGTAAACACACTCCTTAGATATCATCTTTTTGGGTTTAAGAGATGAAATAATCTGATCCTTATGCACTAAAGTACTACCCCTCCATTCAATGAATGGTTTATTAGGAAACTAAAACCACTCTATTTCTACAATCAATTGAGGTATAATATGAGTAGAGCCAATCTATGTTGAGAATGACATCAAAATCCATCATTTCTAACATCACGAGGTTAACTAAGGTAATTTTGTGGGACACCATAATAGGGTAATTTTTGTATACCCGTATGGCTACAATGGACTTCCCAAATTATGTGGCCTGGTTTTCCACATCTAAAATACACATCACTACCAGCCTTACACTCGCCCTGATGATTCCTACCATATTTTTGGAAAAGCGGATTAGTGCGACTATTGTTCACACTACCTTGGGACTTAGAACATGGAACTCTATCTTGACTATCTTACCTAAACATAGGTACTGGTGCACTAGTTGAAGTTGGAGTCAGGGATGAAAACTTCTGATGGAACTGAGAATGGTCACCGCCTTCTGACCTTGGCTGAGAAAAGTTAAAACTACCTGTTCTGGCCCTTTTATTCTCTCTATCCCTCTCTTTATGCTTCTCCTCCTCAATTTGAAGAGCATAAAACATGAGTCTAGATAGGTACATATCCATATTAATATAGTGGTCCTACACTCCTTAACCATACTATCAGCTATACGAAATACAAACTTACTCATTCTAGACATGTTATTCACCACCATAGTAGAAGTACACCTCACTAACTAGATGAATTTAAGTGAGTAATCCTTAACACTCATATTACCCTACTTAAAATTTATGAACTCCTAAACCTTAACTTCCTTCAAATGTAGGGGAAAAAACTTGTCTAATAAAGTTGTGTAAAACTCCTCCCACTCTATAGGCCCTGCATAAACACCTTGGTCCTCCTTCCACTACTCAAACCAAGAGTACTATATCCTACATTTGGTATGTAGCCAACTCTACAATCTCACTTGAAGTGATGCCCATGGTATTTGTCACTATATGCACCATGTCTAAAAACTCCTACGGATCCTTCTCCGACTTGGATCACAAAAATAGAGGGGGATTCATCTGAGTAGAATCTCGAATCCTAACTGAAGATATGTTTTCCACTAGATTAGATAGGGAAATGTCCTTTTAGTTGTTCTAAGAAGTTACACAATGGGCTAATATAATGACAACGGCCTTGAATTTGGTGTGAGAGACATGCTTATTTAAGGGATCTTTCTTATCAGGTGGTACAGGCTGTTCCCCGTTCTTTCTTCTATTATTTCTTATGGGAGCCATTATCTGTTAATAAAATTAGGGATGAGATATAAAGATAAATTGAATAGAGCTCATTCTCTTTTGCATAACATAAACACAGAAAGAAGGAAAACTTTCCTAAAATATCTCATAGCCTCTTGCCCATAAATGTTGCTCGCTTTACACCGATGCACAAGACTCTACTTAACGTAGATTTTAAACTCGCTAAGATACTTTAAAACCTTTGGCTCAATACCAAGTTTGGTCACGACTTGAGGCTACTCTCTAGTCACGACAATGGTGCTAACACCCACAAGTGACCAAAAGCTAACACATGAGATGGTACCTACTGTGAGCACTAAGTGTCGATCCTAAACTGGTGGATCATATCTCATAATCCTACACTGGATATGTAGTTCTGGATCTTAGGGACTGGAACTATGGATCCAGTCCTAAATGCTACTCCTAACTAAACTAATATTTGTACTGAACTGAATTGAGTTTAACTAAACATTACTTCTGATGGTGCTCAATATAATTATGTTAACTGAGTAAAATAATACTAATACCCATGGTTTAACTAAATCATTACTTAAAAATGTGAAATTATGTAAAACAGATAGGTATCAGGTGTTCATAATGTTCCAATATTGAATGAACAAAAATATGATATCAAAGTTTAATACTATAGTATGAAATCATGGTTCAAAGATTCACAATATGAACATTCCATCAAATAAGTGAGAATCATGAAATATAATACGGGAATATTTTAAGTATAGGGAAAAAAACATGATTACATGGCTAAATTCATTAATTGGGGATTTAATATGAAATTAACTTGAATATGACAAAGAAAAGTGAAATTTAAAGCGTGCAGCAGCCTAAATTTTCATAGGATCATACATAGACATGAATTGAGTTCAAATTACCAGGGAACACATAATTTAACCAATCTTGACCATATAAAATTCCATAGTAGAGGAAAAAATCTTTAATTTAATTAGAATAAAGTTTTTGGGCTCCATGGGTGAAAGGGTCCCATGGATGAACACCCCGCATACCTAATCAACTGAATTCTTGAAGATTTCTTGGATTGGAAGCTTAAACTCTTGAATTATTGTGGAAAAAAAGATTGATTTTGTTCATTGGGAAAGAGGATGGTTTTGTGAGAGAAATTTGAAGTTAAAGGGGCAAATAATGCCTTTTTAGAAGTCCCAAATCTTTTTAAGGATGAATTGGGCTGATAGCAATGACTTAAATAACCCTTGGGCACTTTAATCATAAAGTTGGGCAAAATACCCTTGGTGCGTCGTGACCTTTGCTTTGGTCAAGCCATTATCGCGCCGCAAACCACCACTTGCGAATCCACCCACATGCCACGCGGCTATTGTAAAGCTTCACTATTTAAGCTATTCAAACACATCTCAAACCTCATTCTAAAGTCCCAAAACTCTCCCGAGACATACTTTTTACCTCCCAAAACATGAACCAAATTGAAAACCAACATGTTGGGGTTGGGAAGGCCAAAATAAAAATCTACAAAGTTTAGGGGTTTTGAAAATGACTAAGTCTTCAACACTTAGTTAAATTTTCAAGCCTTATACACCTTAAGCATGAAACTAAGAGATGAATCAAGCTTGGAATATTATGGGGTATTATATTTATACTCCTCCACCTTTCACTCATCCACTTCTATACCTTTGATCATGCATAAATCCTTATAGGGCGAAGGTCGATTTAGTGGTTTGTCAACTTAGAAGATGATCTCTTTATCATCCAGTCTCATTGTTAGAGTGCCCTCTCTAACAACAATCAGTTCTTTTTCCATCACTAACAATATACTTTTCAGTATAATTAGTACCTTATTATCTGCGCTATAATGAAGAATAACAAATTCAGTAGGAATAATGAACTTACCAAGCTTAATAAGGACATTTTCAATGATTCCTTGGGGTTATGCTCTTGTTCTATTTACCACTTAGAGAACCACAGAGCATGGCCTCAGCTTCTCCAATCTAAGAGTGTTGAACACATCAAGGGTTATTAAATTTATGCTTTCCTCTAAGCCACTTAAAGTTTTGATCACATCACTTTCACTAATTCTAATGGGGTAGGTGAAACTCCCTGGGTCCGTAAGCTTTTTTAGCATCTTAATCATTATTATAGAACTACATTCCTTTTTTAGTTCAACCATCTTAATATCTCCCAGCTTAGTTGTAACACCCCAGATTCTGGTCCATTGAAAATTCTCTAAGTTTTGAGCATATTACCATGACTATGACTCATCATATGAGTCATAAAGTGTCTACACGGGTCTTAAGACCCCAATCATAGCCTAATTGGTGTGCTATCCTGAAGTTTTTATTGTGACTATGACTATAGGTTTTGAGTTGTAGGTACTCTATACGAGTCATAATATATAAATCGTAGGGTGACTAATGTATACCTTAAATGCTTTAGTCTTGGTTATGAATAAGACCTTATAAGTCATAGGGTCTATTAACAGGTTATATAGAATGAGTCGTAGGGTTAATAGAGAAGGTTCCTTCAGCTATTATCTAGACTATGACTCATGGTGACAAGTCGTAGTGATTCCTTACAGGCTGTATAAAGACCAGTAGTCACTAGCAACAAATTTTCAACTTTTAATGAAGGGCACTCTTGACATTTTCATTTTTACCCCACTTAAGATCCATGACTATAAAGAACCTTTGGTTATTATTTTCAACACTTATTAGGCATAAACACTCTCTCAAACTCTCTCGATCCCTAAGGCAAGAATAAGCTAAGGTTCCTCAAAGTTGGTCATCCAAGGGCTCAAGATTTGATTTCTCTCTACAATTCTCTATACTTTTAGGAATGTTACTCCTCCCCTAATATTATTTTATGAAAAGCATGTTTTTAAAATAGTTTAATAATATAGTTTTGAATGTGGGTTTTGAAAAAGGTTGAGGGTTTTGGAATGGTTGGTCCTTAAATTATTTTCCCATAGTTTTTATGAGTTATACATGCTTTGAATTGAATGCTTTTTATACTAATGGTGTTCATGGGTATGGGAATTATTGTAGTGTGTTAAAGGCATTCCCCCAAATTGATGTTTTGAACATGGAATTGGTTTTTAATAATTATGTTCCCTCAACCCACTTATGTAAATGGCTCTGCATTATGAAATTATCACTTGGTTTAACTTACTCATCTATGCTATTGCATTGCATAAATGTTTTAGCAATGAACATGGATTTTGAAGGCCTTCTTAGTAATGGTTTAACTGAAATTGAAACTTTGGGGGTCGAGGGAATCCCCAAAATTTAATGAACAATAGAGGTCGGGGATTCTCCCAAGATGATGGAATATAATTAATTTGGCATAAGTGTAAGCTTACAAGCGTAAGGGTATGACAATACCTATGGTGTGTCATAATGTGTATTTCTATAGTTTAATGAGGGTTCTCTGAAGCTTTTTTAATATAGGCTTAAAGGGGGTTATGTTCCTAAGTTGTGAAGGTTTGAGTCTTGAAGGACTTGTACCAAAAACTAACATTTGCCAGTGTGAGGGTTGGTCTTGATGATAGTGTTCTTATGACACACAAATATATATATATATATATATATATATATTTGTATCTTTGATTGATGTGTGGTCGGGGAATTCCCTAGTTTTCCTTGATACCTCCAATTTTCGTGGCAAACATACATTGGGGCCCTTTTAGCTGGTATAGTTGAACCCATATAGCCCATGAGTTCCTATTTATGGTGATTGAGCTACATAGTCAAGGCTAATATTTTACTGGCATGATAAACCTTGTTGCCTACCTAGTATGTTATGTATGTACAATGCATGCATGTGGATTTTTACTTAGCATTATG
Source organism: Capsicum annuum (assembly GCF_002878395.1). Classification (NCBI taxonomy): domain Eukaryota; kingdom Viridiplantae; phylum Streptophyta; class Magnoliopsida; order Solanales; family Solanaceae; genus Capsicum; species Capsicum annuum. Next base: position 165,171,995 of record NC_061117.1, read on the forward strand.
TTATCCCTTTCTTGAGTTACATGATAGAGCTCAACCCACTAACCATCTCTAGACGTTGTATCCCCATACGATGCAGGAACTAGAGACACTTCTACTTTTCTTGTGCAGTAATAGGATTTTTGAGTTGTCAGCAGTCAGCTTGAAGTGGTGAGCCTCCTTCTTCCAGAAGATCATAACTTCTTGATTATCTATTATCATAAACTTTTCTTTGGACTTATTTTTGTCTATCATTGGAAGCATGTCCCGACTTAGATTTATTTAGTTAGGCTAAAATCTTTATGGGTTATTATGGACTAGGTATGTCATTTTTATTCTTATACTCCTTTGAGATTACATTATTTTATCTTGTTATAAGTTTGGAATTCATCTAATGCTAGCTGTATTATGTTCTGTTTGGCTAAGCAAAGGGGGTGGTCTTCGGTCCTTGATAGACTTGAGATTCCCATCGTGGCTAGGCTTTAGTTTGGGTCGTAACAAAGTTTGTATCAAAGCATAGGTTCATCGTCAATTGGGCTTCCATGAATTCATGTAAAGTAGAGTCTTTTATGATTCTGTAGTCTGCCTTAATTATAAGGGAAAGGCTACGAGTTATTTAGGAATGTTTCCCTTACTTGTGCTTTTTTTTTGGGCTACAAATTCTAGGATGTTAAGGTCTCCTCTAATTTCTAATTTTTTGTATTTTAGATCATGCCTCTCTGAAGATTTAATGCTTGCGGAACTTCTTCTATCCCACCTGAGGATAATGTGGATGAAACTCATCCTACTTATTGAATTTAGACCCTATTTAGGGTCCCGACTCCTGGTTGTACTTTCTCTCATGGAGTTCCATCAGTCCCTCCCAGTCTTTTTCAGGCTTTTCTATTGTTTATGATCATGCCATATATCCCTAAGGAAACATTTCTAATTTTTAGTTTCGTTGGTCTATTTATTTGTTGACATAGTGTGTGACTTTTCAGTCAAGTCATCCTGATTATGTTAGTTCTGGTGCTCCATCTTTTGAGGCCACTAGGGTTGCCCAGTTTATAAGGCTGAATCCCTCTACCTTTACTGACATTATGGTTGAGGAGGATCATCAAGGGATCATAGATGAGATAGACTAGATTTTTTGAGCGATGCATGCTTCAGACTCAGAAGGTGCAGAGTTTCCCCTATATCAGTTAAAAGATATGGCATATTAGTTGTATGAAGAGTGATAATAATTGTGAGGAGATAATGCTAAGCCAGTTATATGGGATGTCTTCTCTGGTGCTTTTGTTTACCACTTCTTGCCTCAAGATTTAAGAAAGGAAAAGGCTGAGAAGTTAGTGAATCTAAGATAGGGCAAGATGAGCATAAATATTTATGCCCTAAAATTACATCAGTTGTCTTGCTATGCTCTAGAGTTGATATCTTTTAAGAGGTATAAGATAAGGAGTTCTCTTTGGTCTTGTTCGGTACTTGGTGTTAGAGTGTAAGGCTGCTTTATTGAATAATCACATAGATATCTCTAGGTTTGTGATGCATATACAAGTGGTTAAAGAGAAGAAGAATAAGAAGAAGAGAAGAAGAAAAAGAAGAAGAAACAAGCCATAATGGGGGAAAGGAAAAGTAAGAAATTCAAGTATTCCGAGCAAAGTGGAGTTCCCCAAAATAGTAGAGTGATGGTAGGCAATAGTGTAACAAGAAGCGGGGATATTTTGGTTCTTATTCTATGATTAGGTCTCCATATCTAAGTCATTCGACGATCATCACTTTTAGAGCAACAATGAGTTTTAGGCACTAGGTGCCTAATCTCAAGCTAGTAGGGACAAGTCGACTCCATCATATCCTGATAGCAAATTTTGTAGGAAGTAGCACCGTAGTTTTTGTGATGAGGGGATGAATAAGTATTTCAGATATTACCAATAGGGCCAAATTTAGAGGAACCATCCTTCTGGTGATGATGCTACTGGGCATAATAAGGTTTTGATTGTTGCTTCTTTAGCTCCTATGCTAAAGGGTGCTATTTCTAGTACCGTTATTATCCAAAATACTTTATATGATCTAGCCACCCATTAAGAATATGAGGCATCTCCTTATATTATCACTAGTACATTACAACACTTCTCTGATGACGTGTATTGCTTATTTGATCTAGGGTCTTCTATTTATTCTATGACCTCTTATATGGCTATTAATTTTGGTTTATTCCCAAGTGTATTTCTGATCCCTTTTCTGTGTCTACCCCGATTAGTGAATCTATTATGGCTAGAAAAGTCTATAGGAATTGTGCGGTATATATCTATAGTAGGGAGACTTGGGTAGAATTGGTAGAGTTTAAAATGGTCAATATTGATATAGTTTTGGGAATGTATTGGATTCATTTATGCTATGACTCTCTAGATTGTCGGACCTATAAGGTCATTTCAAATTTTCTAATGAGTCTATTATAGAATAGGAAGGGAGTTTTCTCATATCTAAGGGAAGGTTTATTTCTTATCTTAGAGCGTGAAAGTTAGTTTCCAAAGAATGTCTTTATCATTTGGTTTGGGTTAAAGAATCAAACTTGGATGGACCTCATTTGCAATCCGTTCCTGTGGTTAATGAATTTCTTGTGATATTTCTAGTAATCCTCCTGATAGAAAAATAGACTTTGGGGTTAATCTTCTCTTAGATACTCATCCAATCTTTATCCCTCCTTATAGAATGGATTTTGTTGAGTTGAAAGAACTTAAGAAGTAGTTGAAAGATCTTCTTAATAAGGGTTTTATTTGCCCTACTATTTCTCCGTGGGGTGCTCCTGTTCACTTCGTGCACAAGAAGGATGGTTCCCTTTGGATGTATATAGATTATTGCCAGTTGAATAAGGTGATGGTTAAGAATAAGTGTCCTCTTCCAAGAATTGATAACCTCTTTTACCAGCTTCAAGGTGATAAGTACTTTTCTAAGATTGATCTTTGGTCGGGTTATTATCATTTAAAGATTAGGGAAGTGGATATCCATAAGGCTACTTTCTGTACTGATATGGACATTATGAGTTCTTATTTATGTATCTTGGGTTGATTAATGTCTCGACGATATTTATGGATCTCATAAATTGGGTATTCTATCTGTTTGTGGATTTATTCGTCATTGTATTTATTGATTGCATCCTAGTTTATTCTAAGAGTAAGGAGGACCATGCCAATCACCTTTGTATAGTGTTACAGACTTTGAAAGATTAGCAGTTGTACGCTAAATTTTCTAATTGTGAATTCTAGTTGAATGTTATGACCTTTCTTTGTTATGTTATTTCTAGTAAGGGGATCATGGTAGATCTACAAAAGGTAGAGGCGGTAAAAAGTGGCCTAGACCCACGATTCCAATTGATATGCGAATCTTCTAGGGTTAGGACAGTTATTATAGAAGGTTTGTGGAGAATTTCTCTTTGATTGCTACTCCATTGACTAAGTTTTCATAGAAGAAGGTAAAGTTTCTGTTGTCCAATGTTTGTGAGGGTAGATTTTAGAAGTATAAAAATAAGTTGACTTTGGGTCTAGTTTTGACCCTACCCAAGGATACTTATGGTTTCATTGTGTATTATGACAAATCTCATGTGGGACTGTGTTATGTATTGATGTAACATGGCAGGGTAGTGGCTTATGCTTCTAAGTAATTGAAGGCCTATAAAAGAAATATTTGACTCATGATTTAGAATTGATAGCTATAGGTTTTTCTTTAAAGATTTGGCACCATTACTTGTATGGAGTTCATGTTGATATATATTAAGATCATAAGAGCTTGTCATACCTGTTCACCAGTAGGAGTTGAATGTCAGGCAAAGGAGATAGCTTTAGTTACTCAAGGATTATGATATGAGTCTCTATTATCATCTAAGGAAAGCTAATGTGGTTGCTGATTCTCTTAGTAGGTTATCCATGGGGAGCTTCTCGTATGTTTATGAGGAAATGTAAGGTTTAGTGAAGGATATTCACTATTTAGAAAATCTTAGAGTTCACCTTTTTTATTTTAAGGATGGTGGGGTGATCGTTCAAAAGATAGTGAGGTCTTTTCTCGGTACTGAGGTAAAGGAGAAATGGGTTTTGGAGCCTACCTTGATGCAGATTAAGAAAGACGTGGGCTAGCAAAAAGTATTGGCTTTCTAAATTAGTAGTGATGGTATCCTGAGATACCAAGGGAGACTGTGCGTCCCTGGCGTCAATGGATTACAAGAAAGGATTTTGGCTAAGGCTCATAAGTTGAGGTACATTATTCATCCTGGTTCAATAAAGATGTATCATAACTTGAAAGAGATCTATTGGTAGAATAACATGAAGAGGGATATGGCTAATTTTATGGCTAAGTGTATGATATTGAAGCATCCCAAGTTTGGACCCTTAGAAAATTTCCCAGAGTCTTGTTCTTTGGACCTATTACAATTGATGGTACGAGCCGTAATCTTGGGTACGAGTGGTGAAAAACTATCGTAAGCTGACCAGTGTTAGTTGGTGGGATGGTCTTGGACACTATAATGGATATGACTTGAGGGTTTAAGTCATAAGGCATAGGCACGAGTCATATAGGTGACTCATAAGGTGGTCAGTGTTTGATCCTCCCAGTGTTAATTCTTCTAGGGATATGGATGATGGGTGTAGATCATATATTGAGGTTACGACTTGGTTCGATAAGTCATCTATTGGATAGTGTCTGATCCATGATTGAGGATTGGTTACAATTGTATGGGTATAAACCGTAATCTAGGTTATGAATCATAAGAAGGTCGGTCGTAACCTTGGGTCGAGTTTTTATGGGATTTAAGTTAGGGTATTTTGGACATTTCCCTACGTTCCCTAATAAAGACCCATGACTTCTAATAAACTTAGGAGGTTATTTACCCTATTATTTTATTCTTAAACACTTAGAATCTCTTCCAAAACATATCATAATTCTCTCAAGAACTTTTAGGGCAAAGAGCTAGGGTTTCTGCTAAGGGATTACTTTGGGGCTTGTCTTGGTGAATTCTTTCCATCAATCTTCTTGGTTTAAGGCATGATTCTCTTCCCTACTTGTAATTTCAATTAAATTTATGGTTATATGATTGATTTCATGGTTTTACTTTTGCATGGTTTTGGTTTTCAATCCATAATTTGGGGGTTTTAATGTTAAAGGCATAGTTATGATTTCTTATGGTTTTAATTATGCTTTTTATACATTAATGGTGGTTTTGGATAATGGAATTGCATGTTAATGGTTTAATGGCAATGGAATTTGGTTTTGATTATACTATACCCCCAAGGTGTTTCATAAATGCTTGTAAAGATATATTTATGGCATTGACTCTTTTAAAAGGGAACTCTTGCTTGTTTTTAGCTTATAATGAAACTATAAATAGTTTAAGTGGTTTATAAAGGTTAAAGACTAATTGGTTATGCCTGTAGAGAGCATGGTAGTCTACCAAGAGGTTAATACGATAAATGAAAAGGGCACCGAGAGTCCCTTTAATCTAAATGGTTTTGCTATGGGTAATGCTTACAAGTATGGTGGTATGATGATACCACTAGTTTATCAATTAGCCTTGGTTAATAAATAAATAACTGGATTATTTGGACTTGGTTTTAATTGGGCATTAATGGTGAAAAGTGTAAGCTAAGTCGTGTAAGGTGGCTATCCCGGGGGGATCAAAATTGGAAACTCATATTTACCGATATGAGGGTTCTTTAATGTCCATGTACGAGCATCATGTTTATATTGGAGGGATGTACTATTCATCCCAAGGTTATTTCCTAGTCATGCATCTACACGCATTAGGAACCTTTTAGCACGTGAAGCTGCACCCATATGGCTCATGGGTGATAGGACATCTAAGTTACATGGCCCAGTTTAAGATTTTAAATGGCATGCTAAACCCGGTCACTTATCCCAGCACTTGTATATAAGTATGGTTCTTTGCATTGGATGGTTTTCACTTGGTTTTTATAAATGGCATTACTTTATCTTTATCCTTAGATTCATGCTAGTGTTCACCCATTAACCTATCTACTGGTGGCTATATACCCAAGCTATGCAGGAACCAGAGGTTCGACCTCCTTTATAGTACTTGATTTGGGGATAGCTTATTAGGCTGAAGTAGAGATCTTCCATCCTTTTGGAAGGCATCATTTCATAATTAGACATTCATAGACCTTTTATTTTCTTTTTAAATATTAGTTTTGGCCAAGGTTGGGGGCATATCCTAACCAGATATTTGTATTTCCTTGGATAGAGGATTTATGGTTCTTCTGGGTTTGGAATGGGTGGGATCGATATTGGTGTCATCTTTGGCATTGGAATAAGCTGGGAGGCTGGAATTATCAGACATAATTTCTCCCTATTCCATTGCATTACAATTTGGGTTTGACTTTCATATTATGTTTTGATATTCTCTTTGGTTTGTATAGTATGGATAGTTGTTTTGATATAGACAGACTTAGTTGTGCTGATCATGGTTATGACCCTATCCTAAAGTCTTCATGAGAGCATTGTACAATCTAGCTATATACTCGAAATTCATCTTATCTAAGGTTGTATAAGGTGGTTAGGTTAGGTTAAGTGAGTGGTCCCCAGTCCTAGGTGGACTTAGGATGCCCATTAGGATAAGGCCCCAGTCTGGGCTATGTCAAGTTAGTGTCAAAGTCTATGTTCATTGTCAATTGGGCATCTATAAAGCCGTGTTGAGAAGAGTCTCTTTTAGGGTTGTTTAGTATGCCACACTCATAAGGGAGAGGTTGGAAGACATTTAGGAATGTTTCATTTTCTTTGTATTTTTTCTTTAAGCTTGACTTCTCTATCCTGGAATCTCCTCTAATATTTGTTTGTCCATCTTTCAGATCATGCCTCCTAGATCAGGAACACAAGGAAATTCTTCTATCCCTTCTAGGGGCAACACTGAAGGAGTACCTTCTACGTATCGAGTACATCTTTGATCTTATGGTCCTGTTCTCCTATTCCTTCGACTGCTTCTTAGGTCCCTCAGGGCAATGTGATAAATAAAGATTTTCATTAGTATAAGCATGATATTGCCCAATTAGTTGCTGCTCAGGTAGGGTGAGGTACGACCAGCATTGTATTTGCTGAGGATGCTAGTCTTGGACAATTTATGAAGATGGTTCCTCTAAATTTTATGGGAGAAGATAGATAAAGACCTATATGGCTTTCTTGATGATATGGAGAAGATCTTTTGGCTAATGAGGTCTACTAATATGAAAGAGGTAAACTGTGCAGCTTATCATCTTAAGAGATTGCTTATCTGTGGTATGAGGAGTGGGATAGAGATAAGGGTGATGTAGAAAAGGATAGTTTGTGAGAGGCCTTTTCTGATGCCTTTATGGATCGGTTCTTTCCTTAAGAATTAAGGGAATCCACAATAGAGGAGTTTGTGAACCTCACACAAAGAAAAAGGTTTATGAAGGAGTATGCTTTGAAGTTCCATTAGTTTTTGAGGTATGCTCCTGATTTGGTGACTGAGATGAGGTTGAGGATGAGGAAGTTTGCTTCTGGGATGATTAGAGATCTAATTTTAGAGAAAAATACAATTTTGCTCATGAGGGATATGGATATTTCGAGGCTAACTATTCATATGTAGCAGGTTGAGGATGAGAAGAGAAGGAAGGTATAATATGAAGACAGGCAGGGTAAGCTGGGTTGTCTTTCTGATCAGGGATGTGCCCAGTCTCAAGGTCATAGAGATGGCAAGAAATTACAGAAAAAGAAGTGAGGGAGTTCTTGTTCCTTCTCTACTTCTAGTTCTACTTACCCTCAATAGTTTGTCGAGAGGTGTCATCATGGTGGTGATGACTCTTGAGCATAGGGATCCTTGTCTCAGGCAAGTGGAGGTCAATTATATTCTTTGTTGTCCTCCTTGTCAAGTTTAAGGTCGTCCTCATTGGGGATTCTTTGAGGAATATAGGGATAAGTTCTTCAAGTGTGGCCAAGTAGGCTATTAGCTTAAGGTTGTCCATCTAACAAAGTTGCTATAGGGGTGAATAAGATTCTGATAGCTTTATCTTCTGGTCCTACACCTGGTGGTGTGGCATCTACTTCTGTTACTGCTCCTAATTACAGTGTTTTTTAGAATAGGTTGTATGCTTTAGCGTCACGTCAGGAATTGGAGGCATCGTATAATGTTGTTACTGGTACGTTATAGATTTTCTCTCGTGGCATGTATTGTTTGCTTTATCCAAGTTCTACCCTTTCCTATGTTACTCCTTATGTAGCTGTGTCTTTTGGTTTCGATCTAGAAGTTATTTTAGATCCAATTTATGTTTCTACCCGGATAAGTGATCCGGTCATTGCTGAACGGGTCTATAGGGGGTGTGTGGTATCTGTGAGTAGTAGGCTGACTTTGTTGAATCTGTTTAAGTTGGGTATGGTAGATTTCAATGTAATCTTGGGCATGGATTAGTTTCATTCTTATTATGAAAATTTGGATTGTCGAACCCATAGGGTTATGGTTGTTCCTTAGCACCTAGGGGGAATTTTATTTCTTATCTTAGAGCTCGAAGGTTAATCTCTAAAGGTTGTCTTTAACACTTGGTTTGCATTAAAGATTCTAATTTGGAAGGTCCTCCTTTGGCTTCGGTCCTTGTGGTTAATGAGTTTCCTAAGGTTTTTTCGGATGATCTTCCAGGTGTTCCACTATATAGGGAAATATAGTTTGGTATTGATCTGCTTCTGAACACTCATCCAATTTTTATTACTCCGTATAGAATGGCTCCGGCTGAGTTAAGGGAACTCAAGGAGCAAATTAAGGATCTTCTAGACAAAGGATTTATTTATCATTGTGTTTCTCCATAGGGTGAACTAGTATTGTTCGTGCGCAAGAAGGATGGTTCTCTTCATATGTGCATCGACTACAACATGTAGTTAAATAAGGTAACAGTCAAGAACAAATATCCTCTCTCTCGGATAGATGATTGGTTTGAACAGTTGCAAGGTGCAAAGTTCTTCTCTAAGATAGATCTTTGGTCTGGGTACCATCAATTGATGATCAGGGAGGTGGATATCCCTAAGACTATTTTTTGCGCTAGGTATGGGCATTATGAGTTTTTGGTGATGTCATTTGGATTGACAAATGCCCCAACAACATTTACGAATCTAATGAATAGGGTGTTTCGATAGTATTTAGATCTTTTGACTATTTTATTTATTGATGATATTCTAGTGTATTCGAAGAGTGATATAGATCATGCTAATCACCTCCTTATGGTGTTGGAAACCTAAAAAAAATAGCGGTTGTTTCCTAATTCTCTAAGTACGGGTTTTGGTTGAATATTATGACTTTCTTAGGTCACATCATTTCTAGTGAAAGGATCATGATCGATTCACAGAAGGTGGTTGTGGTGAAGAAGTGGCCTAGACCTACGACTATATCTAATATTCGGAGCTTCTTAGGTTTAGCCAGGTATTATAGGTTATTTGTGGAAAGCTTCTCATTGATAGCTCCTCCTTTGACTAAGTTGACTTATAAGAAGGTTATGTTTTCTTGGTTGGATGCATGTGATGGGAGTTTTGAGAAGTTGAAGGATAAGTTGACTTCGGCTCCAATTCTGACTTTTTCGGAAGGCAATGACAGGTTTGTGGTTTATTGTGATGCATTTTGGATTGGTTTTGGTTGCGTGTTGATGTGGCATAGAAAGGTGATAGCCTATGCTTCTAGGTAGTTGAAGGTGCATGATAGGAACTATCCTACTTATGATTTGGAGCTGTTGGCCGTTGTGTTTGATTTGAAGATATGGCACCATTATTTGTATGGGGTCTTTGTGGATATCATTTCTGATCATAAGAGTTTGCAGTATATATTCTCATAGAAAGAGCATAATCCCAGGAAGAGGAGATGGCTTGATCTTCTCAAGGATTATGAGTCTTTACAACCATCTAGGTAAAGGTAATATAGGTGTTGATGCTTTTAGCAGGTTGTCCATGGGTAGTTTGGCTCATATAGAAAAAGAAAAGCAGGAATTGGTGAAGGATAGTCATCCTTTGGAAAATCTTGGCGTTCGTCTCTTGGATTCCTCCAAGGATGGTGGTGTGAAGGTGCAATAAGTGGTTAGATCATCTCCTAGTGTATAGATTAAGGAGAAACAAGTGTTGGCATTCTGCCTTGATGAAAATCAAGGGTAGTGTTGGTAAGCAAAACGTGGTAAATTTTAAGATTAGCAGCGATGGTACTTTGCGGTAAGAAGGGAGGTTGTGTGTTCTTGATGTAGATGGTTTATGGCAAAGGATGTTGTCTGAGGTGCACGAGTCGCGCTATATTGTCTATCCTAGTTCTACTAAGATGTACCATGATCTTAAGAAGATCTATTGGTGGAGTGGCATGAAGCGGGATATGGTTGATTTAGTGTTCAAGTGTTTGGTGTGTCAAAAAGTTAAGGTTGAGCATGCGAGGCCTGGAAGGTTGTAGCAAGAGATTAATTACATGAATGAAAGTTGGAGGAGATTAATATGGATTTTGTTACCATTCTTTCTCGGTCTCAGAACTAATTTAATTTGATTTGGGTCATTGTGGATAGGATAATGAAGTTTGCACATTTCATGCCAGCAGACTAGCTTTTTGCCGGAGGATTATGCAAAGCGTTATCTTCAAGAGATTGTAAAACTTCAAGGGGTGCCTATTTCAATTATTTTTTGATCATGGTATGTAGTTTACGTCACACTTCTGGTGGTCTTTCTAGAAAGGGTTGGTGACAAAGTTGAGTGTGAGTACGTAACCCGCAGTCGAATAGGCAGGCAGAAAGAACTATTCAGACATTGGAAGATATGCTTCGATCCTGTGTGATTGATTATGGTAGCAGTTGGGTGGAGCATCTACCTTTGGTAGAGTTTGCTTATAATAATAGCTATCATAAAAGTATTGGTATGGCTCTTTTTGAGGCATTGTATGGTAGGAGGTGTAAATCTCCTATTTATTGGTTTGAGCTCGACGAGGCTGATTTGTTTGGTCCTAATTTGGTTTGTCAAGCAATGGAAAAGGTGATGGTGATTTAGGATAGGATCAAGGATTCCTAGAGTCATGAAAAGTCATGTGAATGTTAGTTCATCCACATCCCTCTTTCAAGGATAATATTAGATTTCAAGATTTTTGGGTTTTCACCTACCAAACCATTTTGGGCATTTCAGGGTTTTCACCTACAAATCCCAACTAATTAAACCAAATAATAATGAAACCCATCATCAACAGGCTAGACTCTACAAAAATACATCACAACCCTAAAAAAATTTCCCCTTAATTCAACATAAAATAAAATAAAAAAGTTTAGCTACTCATGAAGTAAAGAGAAAGAAATATACCCAACGGTTTATTAAAAACATCCATCCTTCAATTTCACCAAATTGAAAGTAAGAAATTCTAATACAATTGTTTCCAAAGTTAGGGTTTATAAATTCAAATTCTATTTCTGTAAAACCCCACAAAATTCCCTCGTAGTATGAGACTTAGAGCATGTTCAGTGAAGTGTTAATCTGGCCCTAAAATGCTGAGAAGTGTATTTCCTAGTGAGAAGCATTTTGAACCATAAAGAATTTCCCCAATATTGACCTTTTTTCATGTAGAGAATTGAATAAGCTTTCCGTCGATACCAAGTTCTCCCAAATTCGACACTCGGATGAAGAGTTAGAGCCATTTTAGTGAGACAGTTTGTCACCAGGCACTTTGGCGCATCGCGGAGCCAGCCCAAATGGCAATCATCAAAATCTATTGAACCTCCGTGATTACGGCACATCACGCCAAGGCTTGATTTCAGAATTGTCAATTTCCAGTGCACTAATACGATTACACCGAGTCGCGGTGCCTTTCCAGTTCGCAACCAAGGTGGCAACGCGATTTCCACCGCGTCATGCCATAAAGTAGTTTCCCGATTGTCTAATTTCTAGTGAGGTGGCAGAATTATGGTGCATTGCGCCAGCATGTAAAATCAAGATTCTTCAAGTTAATTCCAAGGGTGAAAATGGTCTTTTCCCAACCCCCTATATATACTCCTTAAAATGGGATTTGGCCTCATTTCACCAAAAATATCATTATTTTCTCTCAATTCTATTCAAGAACAAGAGCTAGAGACTCTTTCAAATCAAAACCCTTTCTTATTATTCAAGGGAAATCAAGAATTTCTCCAAGGGCTTTCAAGAAAGAGTTTCTATAAGGTATGTAGATGTTGATTCTTGGATCCCTTTCATCCAAGAAGCTCAAGAACCCTTTTTTTAAAAATTCAAAGATTTTATTTTTATGAGTTTCCATGATTCATGTGAGTTGAAATTCATGTTCATGCAATTATTAAGTTTTGATTCATGGTTGTTCATAAGGTTTTCAGGCTTTAACCCTAGTATGTGATACCCATGTGATGTTCATGACAAACCCTTTTCAAGTTGCTTGTTAAGTGATGTGTTCATGTCATTTAAGTGTAGAAATTGTTGAATAATCAAAGCATGCTCCCCATATTCCTAATCAAATTCTTATGTGAATGAATTAGAGCCATTATAGCATGTTGACTAGAAATCCCCAATTATGTATAAGCCCATGCATGCCAAGTGTTTGTTGAAAAGCGTTAGTTAATGAATTGTGGCATGATAGCATGAAATTCCCCAATTATGTGCTCTTTGATACATGCTAAGACTTTAATACATGCTAAGTCTTTAATGAATGAATTGTAACATGATAGCATGAAGTTCCCTAATTATGTGTTCTCTGGTGCATTCCAAGACTTAAATATGTGCGAAGTACTTGATGCAAGTCCTTGTTGAATGGAGTATGATCCAATAGAATGTCCCCCTATGTTACTACATGTTTAGGATTCCCAAATGCTTGAAGAGATATTGTAGTGATTATGATGGTGAACGAATGTCCATGATCTTGATAATTCAAGAATGGTTGTGCTTTACTTTTATGTTATCGAGTCCTGGGGGTATTTATACCCAACAATTTAGCTGCTGTCTAGAGCCCAAGTCAGTATTCAAGATAATTAAAGTGGAGCCATGATTGTCAGAACTCAGCGAGTTATAGAACTCTATATTCTTAGAAAGATACAGAATTTAATAAATCTCAGTAATTTCTGTAATCGCCATAATCTCCGTATCGCTAGTAATCTAGCGTCAGTTCTGTACTCAGCTCAAATCTAGTAGTATTCATGTGTTCAATTCTGTCCTCTGTAGTATTTGAGTTATCTATCCTGATCTCACTGTCGTTCAGTCAGATACCGAGATTCAGTAGTATTCCATCAGATACGAAACCAAGTGAATTCAGCTTAACTCAGTCAGATCATTTAAGAAACATGATCAGTATTAGATTCATCTTAGTTTGTGTTCAGTTAAGAATCAGTTCAGAGTCTTTCAGTTGGGAGTAGGAGCTAGCACCAAGCGAGGGAAGGGATGGCGGCTCCCCATCAGAGAGGAAAAGTCATTAGTAGCAATCCCTGAACCCCCAAAATACGTACCCAGCGCAGAATGCAGGAGTCACCCGTCAGGAAAGTCTAGTCACCCGTTAGATAGGCTTGACTATTATATTTCCTTAGGCTTGACTTCCTACGAGGGTCACCCTTCAAATAGGCTTGACCAGAGAGGTCTTTACCCATGGTATGGTATTGACACCCTTCCAGGTAGGGTTACCGGTTGTACCCCACCAGTTAAGATTCGGGGCATATCGGTTAAGTGACTACTTCCCATAGTTACAGTTTCAGTATCAATCTTCAGAAATTAAGAATGTCAAATATAGTCATCTATCTCAGTGAGGAACTTAGATAGTTCCATTGATTCATGGACCACCCATCAGATAGGCTTGGTCCTATATAAAGTTATTCAGTATTAGATCCTGAGATCACCCGTTAGATAGGCTTGATCTCACTCACATTTTCAGTTGAGTAATCTTGTTATCAGATCTAGAGATCACCCATCAGATAGAATTAATCTCAGTCACATATTCAGTTGAGTAATCTTATTATCAGATCTAGAGATCACCTATTAGATATTCTTGATCTCAGTCTCATATTTAGTTGAGTAATCTTGTTATCAGATCTAAAGATTACCTGTCAGATAGGCTTGATCTCAATCTCAGATTCAGTTGAGTATTCTTGTTATTAGATCTAAAGATCACCCATTAGATAGGCTTGATCTTAGTCTCATATTAAGTTGAGTATTTTTGTTGTCAAATTTGGACCTGATCATTTCTTATCATTGGTAGTAGAATCCGAAATCATTTGTTAGAGAGGTTTGATCTCTGATGCAGTCAATCAAGAGTAGAAATCTCTGAATTCAGTCATTGATGTGAGTATATTAAGTTAATTAGCTTCATTATCCTCAGATTCTGAGATCACTTGCTAGATAAGACTGATCTCACCTCAGTGATCATTTATCAGTATTCAATGATTTAGTTGTTCAGTATCTCAGTATTATTAGTGAGTTCAGATGTCAGTAATGCAATACCCAAGTTTCAGTACTCAGAGTTGTGATGATTGTGATTATGGTTTGTTCATTCATACATGTGTTCTCATTCAGTACTCTCATGATTATTCGGTTAAGTAATTTTTTATGGATAAGCCCTTGCATTTAGCCTTATCTCTTTTGCATTCTCAGTACATTCCCATACTGACACATTTGTAATAAGGTGTTTATTTGACACCATAGGTTCAGAGGCTTGAGATCCAGAGTACCCTTAGAAGTTCAGTTTCAGTCAACAACAGTAGATGTAGTAGTGAGTCCTCTTCATTCGAGGATGATCCTCTTATCATTTTTATATAAGATTTTGTTTATTTTTAGTAGAAGGAGTTAGTTGGGGGATATGTCCCATCAACTACATAGTTCAGATAGTTTAGAGGCTTTTTGAATGGATGTATCAGTATTCAGTTTTCAATTTTGAGTATTTTTAGATGTTTTGAACCTTATGGTCAGTTTCTACATTTATTATCTATGTTATACATTTTTTAGGTACAGATATCAGTAGAGGGTTGGCTTGTGGTACTTTGGGATCATGAGCACCGTGTGATGTTCTGGCTCTAGAAAATCGGGTCGCTACAAACTTAGTATCGAAGCCTAAGGTTTAATAGTTTCCTAGGGAGTCTGAAAAGCCACATCTAGTAGAGTGTTGTGCATGGGTATGTTGCGCACCACATTTATATACAAGAGGATATAATATATTTTTAGGTGCAGTTTTCTTTCTTTCAGTATTCATGTCGTGCGAGTGAGCATGAGCTTGAGTTGATCCTCAATCTAATACACCTCTTTCTTCTATGTATAGAGTATGCCTCCTCGCAGAGATAATGTCCGTAGGGTTGATGATTATCCATCTAATCCAATAGATCCTGAGAATGAGAATGTGTCACATGCAGAGTTTTGAGTTGCTTTTCAGGCACTAGAACAAGCTATGACTAATGTTTAAGGTAACCATTAGGTTTTGGCCCTACCCTAGAAAGATAGGGGTTTAGTCACAACCAGAATTAGAGATTTTATGAGAAAGAGCCCACCAAAAATCTTTGGCTCAGTAGCAGGTAAGGACCCATAGCTTTACTTTGAGGAAGTAGGGAAGATTACCCAGATTATGCATGTTTTGAGGAGGAGAGTGTAGAGTTAGCATCCTATAGGTTGAAAGATATTACTCATAACTGGGTTGTAGTGTGGGAGAAGGGTAGATGGGAGGATGTAGCCCCAATGACTTGGCAAGAGTTTCAGGGAGCCTTCTTAGATAAGTTTTTTCCCACTAGAGAGAAGAGAGGCTAAGGTAGAAGAGTTCATGAACCTAAGGCAAGGCTCCATGACATTGAAAGAGTATTGTCTTACCAGTTATCTAAGTATGCTTCTGACTTGATAGCTGACCCTAGAGCTAGTATGAGTAAGTTTGTGACTGGTTTGTCCGAGTTAGTATTGAAAAAGTGTAGAACCACTATGTTCAATAGAGATATGGACCATTCTAGGTTGATGATGCATGCACAACAAATTTATGAAGATAAGATGAAAGAAAGAGAGAGAGTGAGTAAGAGAGCCAGGGCAGGTAGTCATGGTTTCTCTCAGGCAGGGTCCCAGGGTAGTAGACATTTTCAGCATAGTCAGAAGTTTTCATTCCTAGCTCCATCCTCAGCTAGTATACCCGCACAAAAGTTTGGGGATGTCAGTTATAATAAGGGTCCAGGCTCCAAAGCCCTGAGTAGTTCTAAGGTTGTTCATACAAATCCGCTTTGTGAAGAGTGTGGCAAGATCCACCTACGTGTTTGTAGAGCAGGTAGTGATGTGTTCTTTGGGTATGGTGAGCCAGGCCACAGAATGCACAATTTTAGAGCGCTAGCTCACAGGGATAGAGAGTTTCTTCAGCAGAGTGACCCTTTCGGTGCCAATAGTGGCCAACGTCAGAACAATCACTATGCATTTCAGGCTCTCTATGATCAGTAAAGGTTCCCTGATATAGATTCGGGTATGTTATAAGTCTTTCATCTTTGTGATATGCATTGCTATATCCTTTGCTTCCATTTTGAGCTTATATTTCAACATGAGTCATTCATTAGATTTAGATCTCAGTTGGTCAATCATGACCCGGTTCATAGGTGCCCCGTGCACCACCCCAGTATTTCAGTGAAGTGTGTTTACAGTGACATAGCGTCCCAAGAGGGAGATACCCATGATATTATGATGCTCTTATGTTATTAGACTCATTCATTTGCATGTTCATACTCTCCTTATAAAGTTAATATCTTTCATAGCCAGTCATGCTTTCGAGAGTCAGTTTAGTCAGACATTCATGCATTAGATATGCATGTTCAGTAGAAAGAGTTTAGCTTTTCAGTGTGTTCAGTCATGCATACTTGAAATCAACTTAGTTGTGAATCCATGTATTAGATATGCATGTCTATTATGAGAATTCAGATTATGAGTAGCTTCAGTCGAGTATTCCATGCATCAGATATGTATGTCCAGTGTGAGAGTTTAGAACATCAGTAGTTTCAGTCGCATAGTCATGTTTTAGATGCTCCCATTCCTTGAGTAAGTTCAGTCGATCAGTATTCTTAGCCTATCAAGCAATATTTGAGGAAGAATGTTTCTCGAGGGAGATATTGTAAGACCCCACAAAATTCTCTCATAGTCTGAGCCTTAGACCGTGTTCAGTGAAGTGTTAATTTGGCCCTAAAATGTTGAGAAGTCTCTTCCCTAGTGAGAAGGATTTTGAACTATGAAGAATTTCCCCAATATTGACTTTTTGTCATGTAGAGAATTGAATAAGCTTTCCGTCGATACCAAATTCTTCCAAATCCAACACTCGGGCGAAGAGTTAGAGCCATTTTAGTGAGACAGTTTGCCACCTAGCACTTTAGCACGTCGTTGAGCCAGCCAAAATGGAAATCATCAAAATCCAGTGAGGCTCCGTTATTATGGCGTGTCGTGCCAAAGCTTAATTTCAGAATTGTCAATTTCCAGTGCACCAACGTGATTCTACCATGTCATGGTGACTTTCCAGTTCACAACCAAGGTGGCAATGCGATTTCCACGCGTCGTGCCATCAAGCAGTTTCCCGATTGTCAAATTTCCAGTGAGGTAGCACAATTATGGAACATCACCCTAGAATGTAAAATCGATATTCTTCATTTTAATTCCAAGGGAGAAAAAGGTCTTTTCCCAACCCCTATGTATACTCCTTAACATTGGATTTGGCCTCATTTCACCCAAAATATCATTATTTACTCTAAATTCTCTCTAAGAACAAGAGCTACGGTTTCTACCAAATCAAAATCCTTCCTTATTCTTCAAGGGAAATCAAGAATCTCTCCAAGGGTTTCAAGAAAGAGTTTCTCTAAGGTATGTAGATGTTGATTCTTGGGTCCCTTTCATCCAAGAAGCTCAAGAACCCTTATTTCGAAAATTCAAAGATTTTATGTTTATGAGTTTCAAAGATTTATGTGAGTTGAAATTGATGTTCATGCTATTATTAAGTTTTGATTTATGGTTGTTTGTAAGGTTTTCAAACTTTAACCCTAGTATGTGATACCAATGTGATGTTTATGACAAACCCTCTTTAAGTTGCTTGTTAAGTGATGTGTTCATGTCAATTAAGTGTAGAAATTATTGAATAAGCAAAGCATGCTCCCTATATGCTTGATAAGATGTTTATGTGAATGAATTAGAGCCATTATAGCATGTTGACTAGAAATCCTCAATTGTGTGTAAGCCCATGCATGCCAAGTGTTTTTTGAAAAGCCTTAGTGAAGAATTGTGGCATGATAGCATGAAATTCCCCAATTATGTAGTCTTTGATACATGCTGAGACTTTAATACATGCTAAGTATTTGATGAATGAATTGTAACATGATAGCATGAAGCTCCCTAATTATGTATTCTCCTGTACATGCCAAGACTTAAATATGTGTGAAGTTCTTGATGCATGGCCTTATCGAATGGAGTATGATCCAATAGCATGTCCCCCTATGTTATTACATGTTCAGGATTTCCAAATGCTTGAAGAGATGCTGTAGTGATTGCGATGGTGAACGAATGTCCATGGTCTTGATAATTTAAGAATGGTTGTGCTTTACTTTTATGTTATCGAGTCCCCGGGGTATTTATACCCGACAATTTAGCTGTTGTCTGGAGCCCGTATCAGTTTTCATGATAATTCCAGTCGATCCATGATTCTCAGAACTCGGGGGGTTATAAACTCTGTATTCTCAAATAGATACAGAACTTAAGAAATCTCAGTAATCTCTATAATTGACATAATCTCAGTATCGGAAGTAATTTAGCCTCCATAATCCAATAAGTATGGAAAAGTAAATAACCCAACGCAAACCCCTATTAGCCTGGAGGGTACAATCAAGGAAGCTAAGTAATCGAATAGCCATAAATTACCGAACTTGAACTATAACTCATATTTATAAAATATATCAATGGACCATATCAACAACCCATATCGATAAACTAAATCAATAGACTATACAAATAAACCAATACTATGAACCATACCTTTACACATATATATACACTAGACTAAGAACCATAATTATAAGTCATATCGGTACCCACAACCATGAACCATACCAATATCGTATCTATTAAGTCATGCCAATGGCTATGTAAATAGCCATATCCACATGTTATATCAATAGTCCTATCTATAAGCCATTATTCATATCTATTAGCCATATCATTAATCATATCTATAGGCCATATCATTATTGATATCTGTACGTCATATCATTAGTCATCCTCCATGATTAGTATGAATCTTTCAATATCAAACCAACATACTGTAACACCTCGAATCTGGTATCCAGAATGCTATATGGTGCTCATGACCCTGAAGGACCAAAAGCTAACCCATGACTAATATCTGTACTTGAACACTACATAATATACTGTATAAATATGGAAATAAAGGCTATAAGGCCATAAGGTTCGAAACTAATAAAATAATCACTGAATGATATGGTATCAGAATACCAAAACAAACCTAAAATAAACTGTCTGAGTATGATAGTCTGAAAAGCCTCTAACTGACTGAACTATTTGAATAAGGAGTTGATGGGAATAACCCCAACTAACTCCAAATACTAAAATAAATTAATTATTGAGAAATTAAGTAATGGTCATGTCCTTAAAGGATGAGGACTCACTGCTAACTCTGACTGCTGAGACTAGAATGCTACTAATGCTCTGGAGCTCGTGCTTCTGAACCTATAGTATAAAACACCATAGCAGAAATCCATCAGTATGTTTGAATGTACTAGTATGCATATGAGGTAGGCTGAATGCAAAAGGGTTCACATGCATGAACTATACTAACTGACTGCATAATATGAACATGAGAATACATGCTTGACTACATAATAACTATAACTGAGTTCGTGATAAAATGATTACTTAGTCTGAGTATTGATAAAATAAGATACTGATATCTATATAATGAAAATAACTAATCCTGAGAGACTGTATCTGATAGCCTAGGTTTAGATAGAACTAGCTGAGTTTTGTACTATTCTGAGTTAACTGTATCTGACAGTGCTGAATTCTGTAGAAATATCTAAGTTCTATTACTGAGACTGAATGACTATATTTGACAGTCATGATTTTGTACTGAAACTATGAGATGTCATACCCCAAATAGTGCATTATAGCTGAGTTGGGATCCAATCCGTAACCCTAATTGAAAGGGTATCAATACCGCGCCACTGGTAAGGACAAGCTGTGGGTGATGCTTATCTGATAGTGTCCCCAAAAGAGAATGGTGGGACCTCATCTTACCGTGTTTATCCACATCATCAACCCTCATCTAACAGTGTTTAACGACATCATCAACCCTCATCTGATAGTGTTGATGTCTAAACATATGCTGGCTACATAGTTTTGGAATACAAAGATAACTTCTAAGAATCACACCCTCATCTGACAGTGTGTATTCCCATCCTTGGGTTCACTCGGTTGTAATTACTACTCCCATCTGAATAGACACTAAACATAGATTACAGAACTGAACTGGACTTAATTAACTAAGTTCCGTTGACTGACGGAATTCTACTAAGATTACTGAATTTCTGAGATTACTGAGTTTACTGAGTTTTCTTGAGTCACATAACTGACTGAATTTCTATGAACATGGCTCAACTGAGAGTATCTTGAAAACATGACACTGGCTCTAAGCATATAGCTAATTGTCGGGTACAAGTACTCTAGGACTCGATTGTATAAAACTGACAAAGCATGACTTTCTTGAATACATGACCAACATCACAATCCATAATACAATAAGTTGGAGATTTCATGAAGTAAAAGTTCTAAAGCACCACAAGGGTTACACAGATATGCATAATTTATTGACTAAGGTATTTCATCAAATACTTGACATGCATAAACTTGTACATGATTGGGGATTTCATATTATCATACTAGTATGACACTTTTCCTTAACATAGGAATTTAATCGAACACATGGGGAGCATGCTTTGGTTATACAATCATAAACACATCTAGTAATCATGGATACATCAATCAACATATAAATTTAAGGGTTTATCATGATTATTATGAAAATCACCACATACTAGGGTCAATCATTGGAATATGTAATTTAAAATATGAATGAAAACCCCACAACATCATGAACATGAATTTCAATTCAATTTAAATGATAAACAGTCATATATACACAAATCATAGATTTTGAAAAGAGATTCTTGAGCTTTATGGGTGAAAGGGACCCATGAATCAACACATGACATACTTGGGTTGTGAGTTTCTTGAAGTTCATGGACTTGAAGAACTTGGAGTCTCTTAGTTTTTTGAAGAATGATTTGGATCTTATTCTTGGGGATTATCGTTGAGAGAAAACTCTAATTTGATGTTGTAGATGAAAAATGAACTTATGAGCCTTGATATGATATTATTAGGGGTTAAAACAGGTGGAAAAAGACCCAAATACCCTTTTAAAAATGACTTTAAAGTAACTGAACAAACTATACGACGGTGTGTGCGACGGTCCATCAGTCCTGATCGTCGCACCTGGGCAGAATAGGGGTTCACTGCCTCTGCTGCGATGGCTTGGATAACGGTCCATTGCTAGTTTGATGGTTTGTCGGCCTGAGCCATTTCCCTTAGGTAGAAGGTGGTCTCACTGCCTTCGCTGCGACGGTTTGGGCGACAGTCCATCAGCCCTCATTATCGTACCTGGGCAGTTTTGATTGCTTTCTGTAAAACGGCCATAACTTTCTATCCCGATACCGGATTTGGACGAAATTGGTATCATTGGAAGGCTAATTCAATTTCCCACATGACAAAAAGTGAGAATCTTAAAAATTCCATACTTATAAAAGTGGATTCATCTGTTAAATAAAGTTTCTAACATACTTGGGATGATTTCAATCTAGGTAGAAGTACGGGGTATTACACTTACTCATTAACTATTCAATCTCCTCAAGTCCCAAACCAAACACTTATAAGGGTATAATATGCATAATAAATCTAACAAGTTATCTCCATTCTTGACCTAAGGTGGGCTAGAGGGCCCCACTTCTAATCCCCAAAATCCATTTTTTAGGAATATTCTAAATCAGACTAGGCTAAGGTATCAAAGTTCATGAATAGATGTTTAACAAGCCCTAACTAGCCCTAGGATAGCAATTTCTCCCAACTGTGAGAAACTAAGTCAATTATACCTAAAGTAATATCAATTAAGGAAATTTCACCTAACTTGAGCAATAAAGGTAAATTCCACCCTAAACATGAGTTACAAAGGCATTTTCATCCTAAACAAGAACCACAAAGCTAACTACACCTAACATGAGTAAATAAGCTAGTTACACCTAATTTATTATATCAAGATAGCCTAAGAAGTCCTACTAATCAAATTATTTCAATCATACCTCCAATACCTAAATCCACCTCATATCTAGCATAAGAAAATAATCATACTATGAAATATCTAAATCTATGAAGAGGGTAATGTTACCTACCTGGACGCTAAATAAAAGCCCAAAAAATCTGCTTAACCACCGATTTCCCTTTCTGAGAAGCTTCTACAAGGTGCCACACTATAAAAATCATAATTTACTCATCAAAATGAGAATGATGATACCCATAATGCACTATCATGCTTCAGGTCCAAAATTGCATAAAAATCCCATGTGGGGCCCACTTACAAAATTGCACATTGAAAATCAACCCAATGTTCCTCTATGATCAAGGAACCTTTACCCCTCAAAAATAGGTAAATTTTGAGCTTTAATGGTGCTATAATCAAGCCATAAATATTCTAGGCATTTTAGAAATAGATAAAGGATTTAATCCTAAAATAGATGGAAGCTTACAATGAATTCAAAGGAGAAATGCGTAGATAAACTTTAGCCAAGCTCCAAAACCACCCATAATTGATTATCCCAAGAGTGTATAGTTTTTAGGATTTAATATTATAGAGAATGGAAGAAGAATATTGAAAATCAGGCTAAGTGAGGTATTTATATTGTTCCTAGGTATGTGGATGCCACTAAAGCGATCACTGGGTCGCTTTAGCTGTCGGTGCTAAAGTGCCCAGCTAACCGCTAAAGCAGTTCTACGCAGAGATGAAAGGTTTCTAAAATGGCCAATTGGCACTAAATCGATAAGCGGTTTAACAGCTTATTAGCCTCTAAAGTAGCACTCGACGAGTTGGTCAGGGATACTAAAGATCCCAAAGGGCTGCTTAACCGCCCTTTACTAAAGCGCCTAAAAGGTCACTTTAGCGGTTGTACCATATTTTCTTGAATTGGCTAAAGAATTGGAATATTTTGAGTCACCACCAACCATTGAGATTCATCCAGAATCTCGTATACGCAAATGAAATATTCTACCTTATAAAATTTGATATTCTGGACTAAATGACGTAGTCAAAATTTCCATCTGAGGTCGTTTCAATAGAAAGTGGATCCCACAGCCACTTGACATTTTTCTTAACATCAGACCAACAGCTCAAAATGAGTCCAACAGCCTCGGGACCCAAACTAAGGGTCTACCAACCTAAAATTAATGTTTCAGAATTGTTGGAATAGTTAGAATTGGCATACGAGGTTGTTTACTGAAGGTTTTTCCCGGTAGCCACTTTGAACCTGCGAAGACTTTAAAATAAGGTTTTGGCTCTAAAAACCCAAATGGACTGCCTGGTAACTAAATTGTAATTTCCAGCAAGTCATAAATGACTTAGGGAAGCTATAGGAAAGCTTTAAATAGCGAAAATAAGCAAAAAAAGAAAATGTCCAGGAGGGTCATTACTATATCCACTACTGAAAAAACTTTTGTCTATGAAAGTATAGGATTCAAATTCAATTGAAGCCTCAAGAAGGTGAGGATACTGGGTCCATATCTCGCTATCGATCACCTAAGTAGCCTCTGTGCCACCACAAAACTTTAATAAGTGAATCTTTCTAGTGCACAACCGCCAGACATCACTAGCCAGTATAAGCACAAACTCCTCTACAAAGGTGAAGCACCCATCCAAACAAAATGAGTCCCATCTAAGCACGTGAGATTCATTAGGAATATATTATTGAAATGTAGAAATATGGAAAAGCTGATGAAAAATAATAAAATCTATGGCCCGACATGAACCGGGGTCTAATTATGTTGCCCATCTCAAGTCCAACAAAGACTGGAGACCACCCTTTATACCTAATCCAACCAACTAATATACAACCCATGTTGGATGAATTTCCAACACATAACTTGATAGAGTATTTAGAATCCAATGAATTTTGGATAAGTCTAAATCCAAGACCAACCCAACGAAGTCATATTATGTAACGCCCCGAGATCCTATCCTGAGATGTCACATGGTGCTTATGGACCCTAAGGACCACAAGATAACCTTTTTTTGATATCTATACCTGTACACTACATAATATCTGAAATAAATGCAGAAACTTGCCATAAGGTTCAACACATCGATACATACTCAAAACTGAAAAACTGAATACTAATACATCCGTCTGAAAAGCCTCTAACTGTCTGAACTGTGGAGTTGCTGGGACATGTCCCCAACTAACTCAGTCAACAGAAAATAAACAAAGTTTGAAGCAATAGTAGTAAATTGAGACCACTCGCTAGATAAGACTTATCTCACCTCAGTACTCATTTATTAGTATCAGATGATTCAAATGTTCAATATCTTAGTATTAGTGGTGAGTTCAGATGTTAGTAATGCATTACCCAAGTTTCAGTACTCAGAGTTGTGATAATTTTGCTTATGGTTTATGCATTCATGCATGTGTTCTCATTCAGTACTCTCATGATTATTCAGTTAAGTAATTGTTCATGTATAAGCTCTTGTATTTAGCCTTACCTCATCTACATACTCGGTACATTACCGTACTGATGCATTTGAGCTATGGTGTTTTATTTGACACCATAGGTTCAGAGGCATGGGATCCAGAGTACCCTTAGCAGTTCAGTTCCAGTCAGCAATAGTAGACATTGCAGTGAGTCCTCTTTATTCAAGGATGATCCTTTTATCATTTTTGTATTTGATTTTGTTTATTTTTAGTAGATGGAGTTAGTTGGGGACATCTCCCATCAACTCCACAATTCAGACAATTTAAAGGTTTTTCGGACAGATGTATCAGTATTCAGTTTTTAATTTTGAGCATTTTTAGATGTTTTGAACCTTATGGTCAAATTTCACATTTATTATCTATGTTATGCAGTGTTTAGGTACAGATATCAGTAGAGGGTTGGCTTATGGTCCTTTGGAATTATGAGCACCGTGTGACGTTCTGATTCCAGAAAATCGGGTCCTTATAATTTCTCTCCAAGAGTCTACAATGCCAAAATGGTAAAGAGTTTGAGACCTTTAAGGGATGTAGGGTCAGCAGTTGGAAATAACAAAACTACCAATGGGCCTATTAATGCGTTGTTGTGATTGCATCAGATTTTCCGCGATTGCAGCTACTACAATTGCAATTATATACACGCGATCATGGTGGCTGAGTCATCTTGACTAGCCACGATCACAGCTCTCAAACTGCGATCGCAATAAATGAGCCTAATTTGTGCAGGGTCATTTGCTGTGAACTTTTCCTCTCCTTTTGATCCCTTTTCAACTCAAATCCATATTGTGCACTTTTCCTCTTCTTTTGATTCCTTTTTAGCTCAAATCCACATATTTCTATCTCATCACCTGTGTGCCTACAAATATGGAAAGTAGTGTATTCAAGTAACTCATTTGTCTCATTCAACCCTTTAAATTGTAGTAGTGACGACAAATTTAGGAAGGAAATTAGTGGTAAATTCACCACCTATCAACACCCCCAACTTAAACCATTGCTTGTCCTCAAGCAGCAGTACCTCTTACTCAATGAAACAATGCAAACTTTAATCCCATTTATTTTTCCCTAATGATCAAAATAATCTCAAACTTGGTTGCTGCCACCAATGGCTCTTTAAACATGGGAAAACCTATTCTCGCAACACCCCTCAACATGATATACAGTCTTAAAGATGCAAAGTAATTTAAAGATCAATAATGCAACAATGCAACAATCACTAAAACTCTAAAAGTGCCTCTCTATTGACCACAACTAAACTCGACTCCTTTTGCATTATTTTTTGGAAGATGACAATGTCACTCACCTCAAGTTGTTCAGATATATCTTCATAAGAAGTATGTACCACATAAACCGAGATATCTAATATGAAATAATGGGGATTTAAGTTCTAGACTCTCTCTCTCTCCAATAAAGACTCTCAATGCTAACAAGTACCATGCCATAAGATTGCCCTTATTTTCAATTGCCACTACAATGAATATACTTGATTGGAGATCTCAAAGGGATTTTTAATCTTATAATATAGGTGCAGGGAATGGTAGGATAACATTGAGGAAAAAAGTGATTTAACCCTCTTTGAACATCTACATCACACAATTTTAACCAAATTGTGACCATGGACCACTTCTTTTGTTTTCACACTTTACACATTCCAAATTTAGGATCCTTGATTTCCCAAAATATTTTAGGGAATCATTCTTTCACTTATTTCTTTTGTAATCCATGACTCATTATTCTTTTCATGATTTCTTTCTTTGTTCACTTTTTTATTTCTTGGCTCAAAGGTATCCACTTACACTACTATGGTCAAAAGTCAACACTTTCAAACTTACGACCCCCAACTTTGGTATTTAGCCTGAATTTCATTTTTCATGTTCAAGGAGGGTTGGGTTTAAGATAGAGATAAATTTTTGAATGGTATAAGGCTTGTAGCGTGGGTTCCAAAGAAAGGCTTGAAGGGTCAAATTGGGGAACTAAGGGTCCTATTCTATGCATGGGTAGGCTATTTAGGCTTAGAGTAGGTTCCCATTTCATAAATATGGCCTAGGATTATTTGACCAACCAATTGTAATTCAAGATTAGTCTTGAGAGACCAATGGGGCAAGTTCTAGATGGTACAAGTAATGCATAAGATTTAGACACAAATGCTCGCCGCACATGGCATACAAAATCCTTAAAGAGTGTCAATTGCCCTTCCTACTAGAGCCAAAATGGAGTAATCAAAAAATTTAATCATGCCAAAATCTTGGAGTCAAAAAGAGAGGTAAAGTATTTTTAGAATATTGCATACATTCGTGCCCTTGATTTTTGAAAATTTATTGGACAGAAAGGGGTGTTTGCTTCATATTTCCACCATGGACAATTTTCTTTTTATGGCACCCAACGAAGTTGATGTCTCACTTTTGTCATTTTTAAGATCAAACCATATGGCTACTCAAATTTCACCATAGGTGTAAGTGCGATGCCAAATCCAAAATGCTATGTTACGTTTATAGCTTTGATGCTACGGGTACTTAGACTTCCCCTGTATCCATTTCTCAAAACCTAATCATGATAATTTTCCCTTAATAATGTCGTTACTCAATCTATCATACAAAAATGCTCATCAGATGTCATTACAAGCACAATAAAGATAAAGTAAAAACCTAGAAATAAAACAAAATGACCAATCCATGAAAATATGGGAACCAAATTCACCCATAACAAAAAAATAGAAATCATCAAAAATAATAACTAAATATCTAGAAATATTAGAAATAAATGCCCAAATAAAATTAATGCGAAGACAGGCATCCCAACTAAAAAGCTAGCAGTGTCCTTACTGCATAAACAATCAAGCATAAAGAGAGATAAGGGTGATCCCTGAAACCGCATCAAGTGCTGCTCTCTTATGTAGACTCTGCACCATCTCCATTATCATCAGAACTGGACAACTCAGCAAGTGCCATATCATCGCTCTCCATTATGAAATAAGGTATCTTGTCTTGAGGTTTTAAGACCTTTCACAAGACCTTTACCCCATTCCACATCTTGCAAAAGAACTTATCTCTCTTATTCTCTCCTTTCTTCATCTTTTTATGGGATTCCTGAAGCTTTTTATGGGACTCTACCAATGATGAGTAGGTCTTCTCGAGCCTAGAAATGGTGGGTCCCTACGTTCGCTGGTCCTTCAACTAATTCTCATAAATTGATAGGGCCACATATAAATGGCGGAAGGTGGAGGGATCCACTGGACCCTGAGGTAAACCTGACATAAGATCCCTAATAGCCCTGAAATCACCATAAAACTCCTTAAAGGGCCTGACTGCGGATGCACTTGAAGAATTTAGTTCCTCACATGTCTACTTTCCCAAATTGATATATGTTTTATTTCTCTTAACTAGTGCACCCTCACCCCAAATTCTCACAGGGTAGATGCGTGTGCTAGGGAACACCCAAGTATCTCTAGGATACTCCACGACCCTAATCCTCTTGCAATGCTCAGTAATTAAAGAGGGGAATAAGAGATGTGTACCACCATGGTTCTTGTAAAACTTTATGTCTGAAATTAAAAGTCGAGCAACATTCAAAGAAATGTTGTCTAATATCCAAGAAACCATGCTAGCCCACAAATATGGAACCTCTATTATGTGGGTGCAAGGGGAACCCCTATGGCAAATGATAGTCAACCAAACTCGAGCCTTGATAGTGAAGTCATTCATAGATATATTTCTCTTGGTAGCATCCCAAGAGACTCCCTATCTCAGACATAACCTCTCTACTATCCAACTTCTCGTCTCATACCCTTTTTGCTTTGAACTCATCCATGTTTGCATTCGGGAGCCTATAGATATCATTGATTTGCTCTGCCCTAAAGTTCTCCTCTTTCCCTTGGATCCTAGTGACTTGGTCTGAGTAATATATGATGCTAGTAGTAGAGTTGAACTCTAATACCCACTGCTCATTCACCTTGCAAGGATCTAGGGCCAAGCACTGCCACCCGATGGCCACTAGCCTATCATGAAATGCTGGGAGCTTTTTTGACACTTAATACAAGAAGATTCCCCTTTTTGTGAGAAAATTTGTCTTAGGAAGATCATCATAGTATTGGTTATAGCACTTAGGGGCCATGAATCAGATTTGGTCATAGTGTTCCATGATATCAACCTTAAAAATAGGAGAACAACATACAACATTTATTACGATATTTTTATGCACAAACTATTATATGTTATCTACTAAAGCTCATAGGATTGGTACTAGGTGGTGTTTGGATAAAAATTTGAACTGTAGAATTTTTTGACCCAAGCTGGAATTCATTCTCAGATATAGCGATCACGAGCCATAAAGCTGCGATTGTGGTACCATGATCGCGGTCCCATTGACCGAGATTGAAGTGACATAATCATGGTCTCGCTAACCGCGATTGCGGTATCTGAAACCAGTTTAATGCTTGAATTTTATCAGTCCAAAACTCCACATTCTAAGCCAAAACATGTTCCAAAACAAGAGTATAACACTAAAATCATAGAACGAGCTTACTAGGTATTCGATGATACCCTTAGAATGTGAAAATAACTAGGTATGATTAGTTCGAGCACTTGGGGTGCACCTTTCATTTTACTCAATTTCCAAAACATTTTCGGGTACTCAAGACTTCCCTAAATGTGTGCACACTGTTTCTAGTAGCTAATCACCACACAATTATAGTTGAGCAAGTATAAATCATAATTTTAGGTCTTTCCTATAATACTAATTCTATGGCCTATTTTTAACAATTAAAGCATGGATTCGAGGCACTTATCAGATGAGTGATGCGAAATGGATGCAAGAATGCTTTTGAATGTCCAAAGTATGGGAAGGAATGAGTGAAATTTTGAGAGAAGAGTTGAGAAGTGAGTGTGAGAGAAAGTCAGCATGATGGTCATTTTCAACTGATATGACCACGATCATGGGCACGTGTCCACAATAGCAATAATTGAGGGCATTTCTGTACCTCTATTTTCCAATGTTTAGCTTATTTCTCAATTTTAAAACACATTCCCCTTTTTAGTCCACTATGAAAAAATCTCGCACTTTCTCCTTCTCAAACTCATTCAACACACTCCATAGTGCCACAAATGCATGGATTAATCAAATGACAAAATTTAAAATCTACACTATGAAATTCAAAAAAAAAGATACGAGTCATTTTTCATGGAATGATGGATTGCCTCCCATCGAGAGGCTAATTTAACGTCATGGCACAATGCCCCGTCAACTATCATTTCTATTTCTACATGGAAGATGTGAATCGATGTCCCATCTTGCAACCAAAATGAATTGAGAAAATGTCAAGCATAAGATTCAAATCTTCTAAAAAAAGATTAAATAGAATTGAGGGGGTAATGATGCTGCCTCTATCTCGCCACTTTGAAGACTTGAACCTTTTTCGCAACTTCACATCAAACTTCCAAGTAAGCGCATTGGGTATTGGTGAAAACATCAAGACACCACTAGTAGAACATCGTATTTTTAGCTTCTTTTCCTTCAAGTGAAGGACGTCACCTCTCCCCTTTGGAATGAAAAGATCCAAAATATAAGGATTTTGTATCTCATCTACCAATTTTGTCATTTTCTCAAATGATTCAACTTTCATCATATCCACCAAGTATAAGTTCAAAAAATGGTTGGAATGAGGCTGTCTTCCCAATTTTAAGGCTGCATCTTCTTGAAATTTTCACCCGTAAATGAACTAGAGCCTCCAAAATAGATTTTCTTAGCTTTTTCTTTCAACTTTAGCACCATTTCCTCGATTTTGTATCTGTCACTTTTTTTAGTTTGGTTGGTTGGTAAATCACCAAGGGTTCTTCAACATCAACATCGTCATCAACCACATGGCTTGATGTCTTTTATTTATCAATGTCATTTTAAAGATTGGGAAACTCCATGTTACTTAAAATGTTTTTCATCTTACCCATTTCTTGTATCTTGTTAATCTCCCTTCCGAATGCCTCATTAGATTGATGCATTTGATGCACGTCCTCCTTAATACCCGATCCAAAAAAGTTTGAAGCATTACTTAGACACCATGGTATTCAACATGTTTTTCTTCCTTCCTCCCATTATGAGACCTATCAAACTCATAAGAGGAACTAGCATTTTTTTTAGCATACGGAGAGGAGGGGACATTTGGTCAATCACTTTAATACCTATCTCGATCACCATATAAAGAAAAATCATACTCCTAATAGGATCGAGATGGCACACTCATCTCTTCCAGGGGAGCATATCTACAATCTCACCAAAAGTGGGGCCCTTTATAATATGAAAATGAATCATCAATATAATATTTCAAAGCAATAAACTCACATTCATTCCAAGAAGCCATAGTGACAAGTAAACAAAAACAAAAATCTACCTAACACAAGAAACAAGAGAAAACCACAAATAAATATTTACAAGTTTGAATCAAAGAAAGTAAGTTAAAATTCCAATCTAACTCAATATGCTAAATTGTTCATTGACGACGGGGCCATTTTTTTATAATGCTCAAATTAACATCAAATTAAGTGCAAGGCATTCGTTTTCAGTATAAACCCAACAATATTCAGGGATGAATCCACAAGGAATAATCTAAATGGCGATAAAGCAAGTTTGAAATGGTACTTGCTTGCGAAATCAGTTCTAAGGTACAAATATAGTTGGGAATTTTAAATGTTTTCAAAAAGATAACAAGTTAGGGCAACACTTGCAATTAAATATGAGAAGGATTGTGGGATTATGTCTACTTGAGGGTAAGTTATGCATGGGAACATGATGATTTGGTGCAAATTCTAGTTATTAATGATGCGGTAGGCTGGGTCGAAAGTTCTTGAGGCTATTTTTCCAACAAAACCTTAAGATATCACTTGTTGACCCTTTGAAGTACCTAATGAGTGTGTCAATTTCATTCACCTAATGCCTCAATTGGGCATCCCTATTTCTAGGAAGATGCCCAAGACATAGCTAACTCTCTATTCACCCTTATTTCTAAGATAGGAAAAAGATAGCTAACTACATCCATTATTGTCCACTATTGCTTTGTCCCCCATATCCCTCTTCCAAGGATGCCATGGGTTCCAAAAGTTCACCCATATCCCTCTTTTAAGGATGATGTGAGCTTTTAAGAGTTTGGAGTTTTCACCCACTAACTCATTTTGGGAATTTAGGGTTTTCACTGATAAATCCCAACTAATTAAACAAAGCAATAGTGAAACCCATCATTTAAAAGCTAGACTCTATAAAAATACATTACAATCAACACATAATTGAAACTTTGTTCTACATAATCCTAAGACAAATATGTTTAGAAAATCATAAAGTAAAGAGGAAGAAATATACCCAAAGGTTCATTGAAAACATCCATCCTTCAATTTCACCAAATTCAAAGCAAGAAATTATAATATAATTGTTTCCAAAGTTAGGGTTTGTAACTTCAACTTCAATTTCTCTCTAAAAGTATACAATGCCAAAATGGGAAAGGTTTTGAGACCTTTAAATGATTTGGGGTCGGTTGTTGAAAATTACAAAACTTCCCCTAGGCCCATTCCTGCATTCTCACAATCACATCAGCTTTACCACAATTATGGCTACCGCAACCATAATTAGATACACGAGATTGTGGTGGTTGACCCATCTTGATTGGCTATGATCGTGGCCCATAGACCATGATCGCGGTAACTGAGCCTTATTTGTGCAGGGTCTTTAGTTATGCACTTTTTCTCTCCTTTGATCCCTTTTCAGCTCAAATCCACATCTTTCTATCCCATCACCTGCATACTTGCAAAATATGGAAATTAGTGTATTCAAGTAACATATAAGTCTAATTCAACCCTTTAAATTATAGTAGTGTGCCCGAATTTAGGATGCAAATGAGTGGTAAATTCACCACTCATCAACCTCTTGTCTTACTTGCCTAAGAACCTCCATAGGCACCCTAGAGACCACCCCGATGATCATGCATACCACCTCTAATGGGGGATAAAATACCCTGATAGGTGGAACACTTTGAGATAAAGTAACAATTGCTCCACGATTGGGGCACTCTATCGAGAAATGACCAAATTCTCAATAACCATAATATGCCCCAAGAGATGAGCAAAAATTAAAAGATTTGACTGAGCCAAAAGAATCATCATGACTAGAATAAATAAAAGAAAAACCTCTCAAGGACTAACCACAACCCTGGCTGCAATGATTACTAAAGCTAAATTGGCCTCCGTTGATTATGTGAAATACCTCCTGAAAGAGTCTACTAGAGTGACCCAGATGCTGATATGGCTGACTTAAAGGGACCTACCTTGATATCTACTGCCTCTAAACCCTAAAATACTATAGATCACACTATATCTACCCTAGTATCATGGCCTTCTATCGCTGCCTCCTTAGGCCTCGTGATGTATCTCCTTCATAAGTTGAGCATGATTAGAAACCTACCTACAAAAACCAAACTCTGTGTAGACATGCGAAGAGAAAGTCTTAATCCTCAAACAAAGTAATGGAACCTCTCATAACTCATAAAATCAAGCCTCACACTCCATAATAGTCATGGATCCCTATACCAATCTAAAAAAGTAATCCCTCAAACAATCATTCAGACTGATAATGTTCAACTTATATGTCGATTTAACTGCAAGGAGGTCGTCGTCTATATATATACCCAACTTTGGAGTCAGGGATGAATCCACGAGAAACTGTGTGAGTGGTGACTAAATTAGTTTAAAATGATAGATATTAACTTAATTCAAACCAATAGTACAAAAATATAAAAATGGGGGGTTTGAAAGATGTCACACTTAGTATTTTTTTTGGGATTTTGTAATATTAATTTGGGGCTATGAATAATTGGAGTCTAGGAAATTAGGCACGGATCTTTGGATTATGCTTTCCAAAGGGTGACATATACATGAGCGTGTGATAACTTGATGCAACTTCTAAGTGTTCGTGATGTGGTAGGCTCGGTTAGAAATCCTCGAGGTTAGTTTGTCAATAAAACCCCAAGGGTGTCATTAATTGACCCTTTCGAGTACCTAATGAGTACTTCAATCAAAACCACAAAATACCACAATTAGACACCCCTATTTCTAGGATTGTTCCATAAGTATAGTCAACTTCACAGTCACCTTAATGTCTAAGATAGTGAAGATTAGTCAACCATAATAATAAATTGTATATTATTACCTTAGTTACCACATCCCTCTTTCAAGGATGATGTGGGTTCTTAAAGTTCACTCAAACCCCTCTTTCAAGGATGGTTGGTATTTGTGGCTTTCAAAAAGTAATCCCAACCAATGTTCAAGCAACAACAAAACCCATCAATCAACTCATTAACATATGCATAAATAATTCACAACAAACATGCAATTACACCTTATTCTAGAAAAATCCTAAGAGGAAAAACTAGCTACTCATAAGATAAATAAGTAAAGATTTTACCCAAAATCTCCATTGATTTTATTTGAGAAAATCTAAGTGAATGTTACTTCATCCAATGAAACCCAACAAATCTTCAATGGGAGTTCACTAATTCTTCACTTGGAAGTGACTCAAAAATATTCTTCACCCAAAATTTATACAATCGTTTCTTCTCCAAATATGGAGGCTACAAACCTTAGAAAAATGTCTAAAAATTAGGGGAGAAGGAATATAATGAATATTAGGGTTTGAGTCTTCCTTTTATCAAATTTAGGATAAGCCATGTGCATTTACATTTTTGACCTTAGGTTGCATTTTTCCGCTAGATCGCCATCGTATAGGTTTGGATGCAACCACGGCTACCATGACCGCAATTAGCTTGCATGACCGCGGTGGGTTGACCTTACTGACTAACCACGATTGTAGTTGTAGGACAATGACTGTGGTAACCAAGGCTATGTTGCTTCAGGTCTTCAGTTGCACTATCTTGCTATCTTTAGATCCTTTTTAGCTTCAATTTGTATCTTTCTTTCTCATAAATAATGTGTCTACAAAATATGGATATTAGTGCATTAAATCAAAATTATGTCTCATTGATTCATTCAAAATTTAATAATGTGCATGAATGTTAAGTGCAAATGAGTGGTAAAATCACCACTTATCAACACCCCAACTTAAAGCTTTACTTGTCCTCAAGGAACACTACCCCTTATATGAGACATTACACTTTTATGCCCAATTTTCATGCCTCAAAGATCACAATGACTATAAGCTTAGTCACTACCATAGGTATCTCATTGCTCATGGGCTAAGATATTCTTACTGCAACCCTCATCATAAAATGAAATATCTAAGGATGCACAAGACTTTAAAGAGCAACCAATACTCTAAAAGTGCCTCACTTTTGATCAAAACTAAGCTATAATCCATTTGTCTCATTGCTTGGGAGATGAAAAATCATCTACCTCAACTTGTTCATATGCCTCCTAAGAACAAATAAAATTCCACACACCAAGCACCAAATACCGAACAAGGAATTTAAGTGCAAAAACTCTCTCCCTCACAAAATAGCTCTCTAGGTAAATAAGTGTCAAACCATAGGTTTTCCCCTATTTTCAATCGCTACTATAGAGAAAGTAAATGGTTGAATACCTCAAAGGACTTTTTGACCTTGTAATGTAGGTTCGGGTTAAGGTAGGATATCATTTGGGAAAAACATGGCTACACCCATCCTTGAACATCTACATCAAACTATTTCATACACTTTTTTGACTATAGGCCACTCCTTTTTTATCTTATCTCTTTTCATATGCCTAGTTTTGCTTCCTTTGTTCAAAATACAATAAAAATTAGCTTTGGAAGACTAACGGGGCAAGTTCTAGATAACACAAGTATACAAAAGATGATTGCAAATAGCTCACCACACATGGCATGCAAAATTTGCCAAGGAGGCTTAATTTCCCCTCCTGTTAGAGATAAAATTTGAGTATTTATCCATATTATCAAGTTAAACATTTGTGGAATCATAAAAAGAGAAAGATTTTTGTTACAAGGTTGCTTACATCCATGCCCTTGATTCTTGAATTTTTTTTGGATGGAGGGGGTTGTTAGTTTGGCATTTACACCATGCTCAATTTGGTAACTTAAGGCTACAACCAAAGCTTTAGCTTCACATTTCAGCTTCATATGAGCAAACCAACCATATGACTACTTAGAGTTCACCAATGGTGCATAATGGGATTCAAATTTACAATGAAACACGTACTCAGTCTTCCCTAGCATGAATGACTTAGATGCTACGAGTACTATGAATTCCCCTGCATTTAGGGCTCAAAACCCAAATACAATGCCTTAACCTTAAGAATAATGTCAATTAATCAATCATAGGTCAAGGCTCATCATCCATCATCATAATAAAAATAAAACTAAGGTCAAAAGAAAAATTTAAAATAACTACATGATAATCCATGAAAACGTAGACACCTGGGCAACATCAGGGTACCTAAATATAGCATCTCAAAACAAAATAAAAAAACATCTACAACGTCATCACAACAACATAAAAATATCTAGAAACACATCAAAATAATATAAATATAAGGAAAGGCATCCCCTACTAAAAGAAAATCAGTGTCCTCACTGCATGTGTAATAAAGCAAGAGTAAAAGGGGTCTCCATTAATTTGCATCAAGATTTGCCCTCTCATGCGGACTCTGCACCATCACCATTAGAATCATCAATCTACCAATCCACAGGGGCCTCGTCATCACTCTCTAACCTAGGTGAAGGTAGTTAATCATTGGGTTTCAGAACCTTGAAGATGCCCTTTACCCCTTTCTATAGTTTTCTAAAGAATTTATCTCTCTTCTTCTCTCTCTTCAGCATCTTCTCTTGTGACTCCCTAAGGTCCTTGTGTGATATAGCCAGGACTGAATAAGATCTCTCCAGGATGGCATCTATGGCTCCTTGCTTTTTTTGTTTCTCCTAATATATCTTATAATCAGATTGAGCTATATATGAATGGCGAGCATTGGAGGGCTCTCCCAGTCCTGGAGACCGTCTAAAGAATTGCTATATAACACCCGCATCTGACTTGATAAGTCATCAAAAGGGTTGGATAACGAAGGTCTACATGAGTCTGTGTCCTCCTGAGTTGACTTGCCTAAGTCCACCTTCCTTTTCTTTCTCTAACTAAGGGAACCCTTACCCCAGAATTTGAGTAGGAAGATGTGGCGGCTTGGGTGCACCCAGGTATCTAAAGTGTACTCCTCCACCTCTACCCTCTCATAAACCTTAGTGATAAGGGAAGGAAAGATAAGAAGTTTACCTCCTTGGTTCTTAAAGTGCTGCCACTCTAATAGAACAATATCTCCCATGTATAGAGTAATGTTAGAGAGAATGCAAGCCATCATACTCACTTGAAATTTTATGACAATAGTCATAAGAGTGTAGGCGATACTCTACTGAATATGATATTCAGCCAAAGCCTAGCCTCAGTTGTGAAGTCATTCATTAAAATATCCCTCTTTGTTGAAGCCCAGAGAACTTCTTTTATCGTACATAATATGTTTTCCATCCAAGTCCCTGGCTCGCATGCTTTTTCTTGGAACTGCCCCATGTCAGCATTCAGAAACCCATATATCACATTAATCCGCTCTGTTCTAAAGCTCACTTAGTTACCCTAAATTGTCATCACAAGGTATGTAAGAGAAACTATGCTAAGTTTAATGTAGAACTCAAGTATCCAATGCTTATTTGCATAGCAGGGGTCTAGGGAAAATCACATGCACCTGGTCGTAGTGAGTCGGGCATGAAATACTGGGAGCTTCTCGTCTACTTTATCAAGGCTAATTCCCCACTCCGAGAGTAATTTCATTCTTAGCAGGTCACTGTAGTAGAGGTTTTGACATTCAGCGTCCATGAACCTTGTGTTGTTAAAATCTCCCATCCTTGCAGCTTAGTACCTATAAGCATTAAAATCCAGACCATCATTAGCATTAAACACAAAAATCATGCTAGATTAATCAGATAAGCTCAAATGGTAGTTTTGTAGAAGGTTTCACGATTAGAAATGGGTATGCAAAAATTTTTTCTACTGTAGATGTCTACCCTCAAGTATGGCAATCGTGGAGCAATGACTATGACTGCAATGCCAAAGACCATGGTTTATAGTTCTGCATATGCACATCACTCAAAACATATGATTTAACCCTAAATTTGTGTTCTAACTAGGCACATAAACATCATGATCAAAGAATTTAAGCCTAGAATTCATGGTTATAACCCTAAAACCAAATGAATTATCATTGAACTAATTGGGGAATTGAATAGAGTACATGACGTACATGTTAATTTCAATTATTAAGGCCTAAATCAGGGTACTCAAGACTTCCCCCTTTTTGTGTACACCAACTACAAATTCTAATCACCATAATACTAAAAATAGGCATAGATTTTGTGTTAACAACACAATTTCAGCCCTCTCCCTAAATTACAAGTTAAAAGCATAAAATTACATTAAAAATAAGGGAGTATGAGATAACATACCAAGTATATGGTGCAAAGTGATTGAAATAAACACTTGGATGCTCTACACAATGCAAAAAAATGGAGAGAATTTGAATAAGGGTGCGTGTAAATAAATGGCAGTCGGTTGGTCATTTAAGCTGATTAAACAGCGATTGCGGTGTTTGTTCTACGATCGCGGGCATGCAGCCGCCGCGATCATAGAGGAACGGGCTGCGGTTGTGGTAATTTAGACCAAATATTAGGTCTCCTGTAGTCCTCTGTTCAGTCTAAATATGCCAATTTCACAGTCCCCTTTTTCAATTTCAATTAAAATTTCTCATAGCACTACTTTTTATGGATTATGCATAAAAAAATGCAAAAATAAAATCTAGTCTATCATGCATAAAATAAAAGGATACGAGCCACTTTTGTGGCTTTATGGGGTGCCTCCCATTGAGTGCTTAGTTTAATGGCTTAACAAGATGCCTCCTCCACTTTCTTTTATGCTTACACTTACAAGATTTGAATCTCTGTCCCACCATTCATACACTATGCGATGAGTGGCAGAGGGACAGAAGATTTAGATATTCCAAGATGAAACTTGGAAGATGTGAAAAAGTGATGAGGGAGCGTCTATCTTGCAATTTTGAGTACTTGAACATTTTAGCCAATTTCATATAGAATTTACGATTTGGATCCTTGGGTATAGATAAGCACATCAATAGGTCACTAGTTGTACATCAAAAGCTGAATTTCTTAGCCATTGATGGTGGGGATTCTATGTGATCCTTTGGAATGTTAAATCCTAAAATGTAGGAATCACACTTCTTTTCCCAACGATCCATCATTTGTCTAGGTGGATGGATTCTCATCACATCCCCTAGGCACAATGTTGAAAAGTATTTTGAATGAGGTATATACCCTAATTTTGGAATTGTTTCCTCATTAAAACCTTCACCTCAAAATGCACTAGATTTATCATAAGAGATTTTCTTAGCTTCTTGTTTTGAATCTAGAACCATTTCCTTTATATTGTAATCTTCAACATCATTTGATTCTGTTGATTGGGGAATAACTGAGGATTCTTCGCTACCAAGGTCATCTTCATAACTTGGTTTCTCTTGTTGGTTGACCTTCTCTTGGAATGTAGGCAATGTAGTGGTATTTGCAAGGTTTATCTCCATGCCTACTTCCTCCATCTTGACAATCTCCCTTCCAAATGCCTTGTTGTATTGGCGTATGTCTCGTACATTATCCCTCATTGTATTTACCCAATCAAAAATAAGTTGAAGCATTGATTCAAAGCTATTAGACCTAATATGTTACTCTTCCTCCTTCTCCACATAAGACCTATCAAACTCATAAGAAGAACCAACAATTCAGTTAGCATAATAAAGGGAGGGGGAATTTGGGCAATCACTCCAATGTCTCTCTCAACTACCTCACAAAGAACAAGAATACTCCTAGTAGGATTGAGATAGTGTTCTCACCTCTCTCCAGGGAGAATATGTGCAATCTCTTCCAAAGTGTGGTCCGTCACAGTATGGACATGGATCTCCAAGATAGGACTTCCAACTATCAAAATCATATTTATTGGAAGATGCCATAGAGAAAAGTAAAACAAAAGAAAACATCTACCTAACACAAGAAACAAAAGTAAATCTCAAACAAATATTTACAA
Source organism: Capsicum annuum (assembly GCF_002878395.1). NCBI lineage: Eukaryota > Viridiplantae > Streptophyta > Magnoliopsida > Solanales > Solanaceae > Capsicum > Capsicum annuum. Next base: position 165,211,820 of record NC_061117.1, read on the forward strand.
TCTCGAATTCAAGTAATTAAGATAAATTCCAAATTAACTTAATATGCCAAATTGTTCTTCAGCAATGACACCATTTTTTGATAACACTCAGCTTACATGTTAATTTAAGTGCAAGGCGGTCGTCGTCAATATATTTACCCAACTTTGGAGTCGGGTTCAAATCCACAAGGAAAAATGTAAGTGACGACTAAATTAGTTTGGAATAATAGATACTAACTAAATTAAACCAATATAACAAAAAGATAAAAATGGGGGGTTTGAAAGATGTCACACTTAATATTTCTTTTTGGAATTTTCTAGTATTAATTCGGGGCTATGAATAATTAAAGTCTAGGCAATTAGGCGGGAATATTGGGATTATGCTGTCCTCGGGTGACATATGCATTAGCATGTAGTAACTTGATTCAACTTCTAAGTGTTGGTAGTGTGGTAGACTAGGTTAGAAATCCTTGAGGCTAGTTTTTCAACAAAACCCAAAGGGTGTCACTCATTGACCCTTTCGATTACCTAATAAGTGCTTCAATCACAACCACCTAATACCTTAATTAGACACCCCTATTTCTAGGATGGTTCCCTAAGGATAGTAAACTTCACAATCACCCTTATGTCTAAGATAGTGAAAATTAGTCAATCACACTCATAAATTGTCTATTATTGCCTTAGTTCCCACATCTCTCTTTTGAGGGTTATGCAGGTTCCTAAAGTTCATCCAAACCCCCCTTTCAAGGATGGTTTGTGATTTCAAGATCTTAGGATTTTCATCCATCAAAACCATTTGGGTATTTGGGACTTTCACCCATAAATACCAACCAATTTACTCAAGCAAAAATAAAATCCATCAGTCAACATATTAACATACACAAAAATAAATCACAATCCACATACGATTACACCCTATTCTAGAATAATCCCAAAAGGAAAAACTAGCTACTCATAAGATAAATAAGTAAAGATTTTACCCAAAATATAAATTGATTTGATTTGAGTAAATCTAAGTAAATGTTACTTCAAACTATGAGATCCAACAAACCTTCAATGGGACTAATTCTTCACTTGAAAGTGAATACAAAATATTCTTCTCCCAAAATTTATACAATATTTTCTTCTAAAAAATTGGAGGCTACAAACCCTAGAACAATGTCCAAAAATAGGGGAGATGGAATATGATGAATATTAGGGTTTGAGTCTTTCTTCTTTCTTTTGCCATTGGGTTGCATTTTTCTGCTAGACCACGATTGCATAGGCTTGGCTGCAACCGTGATTAGCTCATGCGACTGTGGTGGGTTAACCTTATTGACTGGCTGCGATCATAGTCCTCTGAACGTGACCACGGTAACTGAGGCTATGCCTGCTTTAGGTCTTCAGTTTTACTTTCTTGCTTCCTTTTGATCCCTTTTATCTCCAATCCATATCCTTTTATCTCATCAATGTTATGCCTGCAAAATATGAATATTAGTGAATTCAATCACAATTATATCCCATTTATTCCTTCAAACCATGGTAATATGCATGAATGTTAAGTGCAAATGAGTGGTAAAATTACCACTCATTAGATACTGTGAGGCATATATTTTTCCAAGAAGAACTTAGAGAATTGGGTCTACGTAAAAGGAGAGATCCCCCTGGCCTAGAATCAAGATGACCTCTCCACCAATGTCGATCTACCATGTCTAACTAAAATGTAGTGTACTCCTAACCACCAGTCTCAACTAGGACCAAATTCTAAAGCCTATCCTCACAAGCAATAAACAACTCATATGCATCCTCACTAGGTACACCAAACAACCAAGGCAGAGCTAATCTCAAGAATCTACCTAACATCTTCTGCACTATAACAAATATAGAAATCTTAAAAAATAAAGGCGAAGAGACTACAAATGCAGGAGGGACCTTAACTCTGGGAGTTGTAGCCACGGGTTGTTCCCCCTTCTCAATACCACTATAATCTATAGACTGTGGACCATCAAACGGCCACCACTAACCAATCCTAAAATCACAACTGAAGAATCTTTAAGCACTAAAGAAGAATAAATCTCAGTTGACCTAGGCTGGTCCTCGGCCTACCGATGGCTGGAGCAGAAAAATCTCTAGATCAGGAGCAGAAATAAGGTCTTGTAAAGGCCCCCTTCCTATCCCCTAGTTGGGGACACATATCTGGGATGTCAACAACATCAAGGATGTAAATGAATAGCGACAGGATCCCTAGCCTCTCATTTCACATTGAGGTAGACATGTCCTATCCATCTGCGAAAAAGTGAAACGAAAGAAATATTTCAGAAACCAACTGAGACTCTTAGCATGAAATGAGTGAAAGAAGTAAAAAACTCCTAAGAATGTCCTATAGCATCCCCAAGATAAAAAATGAAAGTCATTGTTTTGATCTACGGGACTCTACTTGATACTTGCTCTTGTACCAATAATATTGGTAAAACCTATGATTTGATACTAACTTATCACGATCTGATTTATGAGTCGTGATGGCACCTACTTTATCTCTGAAGCAGGTAAGTTGAACCATAGATTAGTGCTAGATACAATGGGCCAACTTGGTGGTAAATGACGTAAAAGATGAAAATAAGCGATTAAAAATATAAGTAGTATTAAAATAGTCATGATAGTGTAATAGATAGATAGATAAGAGATCAGCAACCATCCGAAGACTCAATAATTTTTGCACAAGAGCTACTACAAATGAACGATAAGTAATAAATAGTAAAATATAATCGGTATACAAAATGAAAGACAAGACATAGATAAATAGAAGGAAAAAAGGTAACTTCAGCTCCAAGCCCTCACCGAATCTCCGAAATCAACCCTGCATATGTGTTGAATCAGTGATGACAGCTAATACTAGGATATACACCAAAAAAGGTATAGAAGTATAGTATGAATAGTTAAACAATGTGTACTCAGTAGGCATCATCGACCTACTGAGAAAAATTATAATGTAAATACAATAAAATATAAGATAAAATAAGCTAAGTCAAGGAAAAAAGGGAAAACCTAAAACCAAGTTCCACCATCACTGTATAAAAATAAATAAATAAATATATAAATAAATGTATATAAAATAACAACTAAAGATCACACAATTGTAGCTATGAGATTGTCCCCATAAGCCACTAAGTGTGAAAAAGTAAATAACCCAGCGCAGGCTCCCATAGGCCTAGAGAGTACAATCAAGAAAGCTAAGAAGCCGAATATACATAAATTACCAAATTATCAAACCATAACAAAGAATCCATCTGAACTGTATCATATTACATATAATTGCCAATGCCGGACATGAACATGTTGATAGTCATATCTATAAGTCATATGAATAGTCATATCTAGAAGACATTAACTGTATCTATAAGCCATATCATTAATCATATCTATAGTCCATATCATTAATCATATCTATACATCATATCATTAGTCATCCCAAAAATTAGCATTAATCTTTCAATATCCAACCAACATACTCATTAAATATTCAATCTCCTCAAGTACCAAATAAAATTTTAATAAGGGTATAAAGTGCATAAATAAATCTAGCAAGTTATCACCAGTCTTAGCCTAAGGTAGGTTGAAGGGGAACACTTTTAATCCTTAAAATATATTTAAAAATTCCTCCAAACTATGAGCAACTAAGACAATCCTTCCTAAAGTAATAGAAACTAAGGTAAGTTCTCTTAACCTGAGCAACTAAGATAAATTCAATCCTAAAGATGAGTGACTAAGGTAATTTCATCTAGGTTGAGCAACTAAGGCATTTTCATCCTAAACATGAACCATAAAGCTAATTTCACTTAAGACATAACTAACTAAGCTAGTTACGCCTAATATATGGTATTAAGATAGTCTAAATGGTCCAACTAACCTAACAATTACAATAACAAATCCAATACTAAAATATTACCCCATATCTAAAACAATCATTCAGACTGATAAAATATCACTTCCTCTTTTTCCCTAGAATATATATCAACTTAAAATTAATTAGTTAGGGTGACTTATAAGCTTGATTAACATATATTGATGTGATTAATAATGGATTAAAGTTATGAATCTATCCTTTGTTAATCTTTAATTTCTTGAATTTCGACCAGACCTCCAAATTGCCTAAGGGATTGATTTTAGCTCAAATATTGTTGGTTTTCACATAATTCTTAAGGATTATTATTCCTTACTGGTTTATGAACATTTGAATGGTCTAAAAAATTTGTTTATCATATGTGGGACCCACTTGGGGTTTTTGGTGTCATATTTGGACCCAAAGTACAATGGTGCAATATGGGTATCAAAATTCTTGTAATGATGTGTTGATTGTGTTTTTTTAGCTTGGAACCTTGAAGAATCTTATCAAAATGTAAAAGCAAAGGTTTAGTAGTTCATGGGATTTCTTTGAATTTGAGGTAAGTTAGGCTTACTCCTTGTTAGATTGAGTTGTGTTTTGATATAATTGTGATATCTTGTTAGATTATGATGGGTTTTATGTACAGGATTAATGAATTTCAAGACTTTTCTTAGTTTGACCAATTAAGCTATATGAATTTTAGAAGTTGAAAAGCTTGACTTGTCTCCCATTATATTAGGTGGAATAGACTTTATTACTTGTGTTTAGCATGAAAATGCTTAGAATACTAAACCTTACAATAAAGATACAGTTTCTCATAATTACAGTAAATTATCCTTGGTTTCTTATACTAGGGAAGGCTTTCTTGGTTCCATTGTAATTAATAAAGGTTCTTGAGAAGAATATCCGTCATAGGTCTTATGGTGGCTCGGTTTACATCTAAGAGTTGATTTAGATTTCTTAGCCGAGATCAGGATAGAAATTTACTTAGAATGCATTTCGGGGATTTATATATGGCCTGGTTGATCCACCATAAGACATGACTTGTAATTAGTTCCCTTGAACCATTAAGCCTAATAATTGACTAAAGAGTGCCCTTTTAAGGCCCTAATGATGATTCTTGGTACTTTTTGATTATGTGAAATACCGTTGAGAATGAAGCCCAAGTAATTATGGCTTTGTATGCCTTGTTGGCTAAAGCTTATGTCAAGCTACTAATTATGTTATTACGATTATCTATCGGTTGGGCTAATAAACGTTCTATTAAATGTGCCTTTAACTATAATATGGGCTAAGTCATAAATGATATTATTGACCACTATATAAATAAATTATGGATCATTTATTGATTTATGGATTGTTCATACTTATTAGGAAACATATTATGGCCAATGAATATGCTACTAATGGGCCATTGATCATGATATTGCTTATGGTTATGCCCGTTGTCTAAGTTACTAAATTATGGATGTTGTAATGATAAGTCCTTGACTATACTCTTGATTAAGCCATCACTGAGGCTAGTGTCCGGGTCATTAACACTGTGTCCCAAGTTATGATCATGCTTAATAATTATGCTAATAAATCATATTGAAAATCTTCCTTATTGTCTAAATTAGAAATGATGATGTTAATCGTTCTAGAAGGCATGCTTATTGAATTTGTGTAATGATAATCTATAGATTATGCTGGACTCATGTTATGCTCTGTTTAGTAACCCAACTAGTGATTATGTTAGAAAGTCTTCTTGTTGCTAATATTATGACTTATAATACTAAGGGTTCTAAAAGGTATATTTATTGACAACATGAGATGCTATTTTACTAACCGTGTTGAACCCATTAATGCTTTGTAATATCCATGGTATATATATATATATATATTCACATATTTATGGATAAATTATCCTTGATAACGAATGATGAGATATAATAGTATGATCATTATTACTTCTCATTTACTTTAGTCCTTGTAGGTCTTGCACTTTACTTTAGCCTTGGTGGGAATTGTTCTTTATTAATGATATTGATGGCCTATTATGATGATATGAGGATACTCGATAAGGTTGGAGGATATCTGGATGATAATGATACTAGGTTTAATTCCAAAGGGTATGTTGATGATATTGATACCAGGGTCGAGTCAAGAGAATATGTTGATGATATTGATACTCGGTTCAAGTCTGGAGAATATTTTGATGATATTGATACCCTGTTCATGTATGGAGTATGTGTTGATGATATTAATACCTGGTTTGAGTTTGAAAGATATTATGATGATATATTGATACCCGACAAGGACAGAAGATATTATGATGATATCTTGATGCCTGACAAAGATAGAGGATATTATGAAGATATATTGATGCTTGGAAAAGACGAAGGATATTATGATGATATATTAGTTCCTGAAAAGGCTAGAGGATATTTTGAAGGTATATTAATACTCGGTTCAATTCCGGAGGATACTATGATGACATAATGATGCTCGACAAGGCTAGTGGATATGTTGATGATATTTATACCCGACTTGAGTTCGGAGGATATGTTGAAGATATTGATATTCTATTTGAGTTTGAAGGATATTATAATGATATATTGATACCCGACAAGGATGAAGGATATTATGATGATATATTGATGCTCAAAAAGGTCGCAGGATATTATGATGATACATTATTGCTCGATAAAGCTAGAGGATATTATGATAATATATTGATACCTAGCAATGTCGGAGGATATATGATGATATATTGATTTCGGTTTGAGTTCGGAGGATATTATGATAACATAATGATCCCTATCAAGGTTGTTGGATATGATTATTGATGTACCTATGTGTGCACCTATCGGTTGAATTCGGCTAGCCCTTTGTAAGAAAATTATATGTTTATTTATGTTATTATGTAGTTGATATAATATTGATATTAGAGGTACAGGTTAGAATCTACTAATTGGTTGAGGTATAAAGTGGTATAGTTTTTGATTTAAGAATGAAAGATGCTTAGTGGTGGATATTTCTTAAGTGACTAATAGTGACTAGTGGATTTATGAACCTTAGTGGTAAGAGGACTAGTGGAATTGATGGCTATTAACAAGGATGATTATTTTATTATGGTGGTTAATGATATTGGGTTTTGCGATGGTGGTGATTAGTTGCTACTAACTACTAATTTTATGATGTTGATTAATCGTTTAATTAGGATTTGTGGATTAATGGCGCTAGTTAATAAGAGATGTTAGTTGAGAGATGAATAAGGGTACTCATAGTAATTAGTGGTCTTTTGTTAACTGGTGAATAGTGGGATTATTTTTGCTAGAAATGAATATTTTTTAATTGGAGAATATGTTCTAGTGGTGAATCTTGAGTCGACACTACTTTTTTCTAGTGAGTAAATAATGGTTAGTCATTGATCTATGAATAGTGGCTAAGTGATGAATAGTGGATAGATAATAATTAGAGGTTATATGATGACTAGCAAGTAATTGGTTTTTAATAAGCACTGTCTATCTAATAAAGAGTAAATAGTGTGTAATAATGAGATAGGCATCTATATGTTTGTATGGTCACGGTTACGAGTATATTGGTATATATTATTCAATTATGATTATTAGTGATGATTATAAAGATTGGCAAATGACCATTTGATGGAAATTATGGAAAGCTATGGATAATGAGAAAGTTGGTTATATATATAATGAAAATTTGATTCTTTACTTTATGCTTTCTTGGTTGTAGTCTCCGGTGGTATGGGATGCCATGATGGGTGTTTTACTTTATGTACTAGTTGGTGTATATGCACCAACTTCTTACTTTTGTTTGCTTGTGATTGCACTTGTGTTCCTTTATGATTTTGAATTATTTATTCCTTAGGCTAGACAATATTGGCATACATTGATACCTTGTATTATATTGTTATTTCCAATATTCCATGCTTGTTATGTGCAGCGATATTGGCATGTGTTTATTCCTTATGTTATACTGTTATTCCTAATTGCATAGTTATTATATATAGTGGTGACAGAGATGATGCAGGTTCATTCTATACTTGACTTAGTTATGATTATCTTGCACTTTATCATTCTTATATCATGATTTTGCTTAGTCGGCCGATGATGCCTACTGAGTTCCCATTGTTTTGGTACTCATACTACATTGTTGTACCTTTTTGGTGAAAATTTAAGTATTATCCATCTTCGTTGATAGTGGTTGATGCATTTATTGATTTTCAAAGATAAGGTAAGCTCTAGGAGTTTGAGTCACCTAATTTTCTTCCATCTTTTGTATTCATTCCTTAGTATCTGAGACAAATGTATTAACTATTCTACACTTGGATTTGTATTAATACTATTAGTTGCTCTTATGCTATCTCTCCCAGGTTTTGAGATTGGTATCTATATGATTTATTACTTTATCTAGAACTCTCGTGCTAGAAATTGATGTTCTTTAAATTTTTCCTATGTTGGGCCTTTCTCACAGAATTAATCCATTACGTTAGCTCTGGGTTATGATATTGTCTTACCTAATGGTGAGAATTGGTAGGTTCCATCATAACTCATAAATAGGATCATGATAAATAGGTATCAGAGTCAAGGTTTCATCGGTATTGTTGGTACAAGAGCAAGTGTCTAGTAGAGTCCCACAAATCAGAATGTTGAGATCCATTTCCTATCTTTGAGAGGCTATGGAACATTCATAGGAATTCTTCACTTCTTTCACTCTTATGATGCTAAGAGTGTGAGTTCGTTTGTAGAATGTTTTCTTGAATTTAACCCTACTTAGAATGCCAGGACATATGCCACCGGTATATGAGATGAGGGTCCCGAGACCGAACCCAGGGATCCTACTTCTATTATTGAATGTAGATGAGCTAGAGGTCATGCATAACCTAGAGATTTATCCCTAGTTATGGGCCAAGTTAAGCCACTTTCCCTATACCCTATTCCTATATCAGAGCCAGAGATTCTTTTACCACAGTCAATAGTTGACTAGAAATCAGCCCAGGCTCAACTGGGGTTATTTATTCAGTAGTGCTCAAAGGCGCATTAGATAGTTGTTGAGTAGTATTTATGGTGTTTCATTGGATGGTGCACATTATGATGATGAAAGTGGTAATGAGGCAGGGTTACAACAAGTAACTGTGACTCCTAGAGTTGAGATTTCTCATGCATTAATAGTTGCCCAATTAGTGGTTTCTTAGCCTCCTACATCTTTTGATGAGTTCAAAATGTTGGGCAGATTCCTGAGATTAGCTTTGCTGAGATTTATAGTGGTCTGGGAGAGGATGGACATGAGTTCCTAGCTGCATATGAGGATAGAATTCATGGTTTGGAACTTGTTAATTTTTGTTCTGCTCAGATTTCTTAATTTACTTGTGGACTTCCTAGTCATAATTTGCATGATTTCCCTAGACGTGAGGCAATTATTGGTTCAACTTAGAGTGTTTCTTCATTATTGTAGTTCACCTCATTAGTTAGAGATAGTTCTCATGGTCGTAGGGGTAGTTACTAGGGTACTCGAGGTGGTCCTAAAACAGTTAGGACAAGAGGTTGGTTAGGTTCCTATCCAAGTGGTGGGCATGGTTAGTTATATGTTGTACTTAATAGACCCGAGGCTTAGACTTTAGAGACTTTAGATGTTGGTGTGATTTTAATATGGCGCCAGTCAATCCTTGCTTTATTAGATCCCAGATCCACTTATTCTTATATATATATATCTGCTTATTATGAACCACAGTTTGAGTTTTCTTTTGATTTATTATCTGTGCCACTACATGTATCTACTCCTATGGGTAATTATTTAATAGTGGATTGATGTATTCTGATTAGATATTATGATTGTCAGTGATGTTGATACTTATGTTGACCTATTTTCTGATTATAGTGGATTTTGATATGATTTTTGGCATGGACTAATTATCGTATTATCAAGTAGTAATGCAATATTATGCCTGGGTTGTTGCCTTAGCTATGCCCAATGTACCCTTCAGTCATGTGGAAGAGATTAGTTATCCACGAGACAATGAGGATTATATCTTAAGTTTGTGATTCTGGTGTGCTCAAACTTTTGATTACTTCATCTTCTACTCTTGTGCCTAGTGGTGTGGCTCGGCGTATGCTTTAATTTTTGGTACCGCACTGGCCAAAATAATGTTTATGCTCTTGCATCTTGGCAGAAGTCTGAGGCATCACCTTATATCATTATTGGTACATTACAACTCTTTTCTCGTGACATGTATTGTCTGCTTGATCTGAGGTCCACTTTTTCCTATTGTGCCCCCATGTGGCTGTATGTTTTGGTTTTGATCCTAAGGTTGTTTCAGATCCTTTTCTATTTTTAACCCTGTAGGTGACTCGATTATTGCTAAAAGAGTCTATAGGGGGTTGTTGTATCTGTTGGTAACATGCAGACCTTAGTAGATCTTTTTAAACTAGATATGGTGGATTTTGATGGTATTGTGGGGAAGGATTTGTTACACTCTTATTATGCATCCTTAGATTCTCGGACTAGTAAGGTTGTCTTTACGTTCCTTAGTGTACCAGTTATAGAGTGGGAGGGTGGTTCCCTAGTTCCTAGTTGGAGGTATATTTCTTATCGTTGAGCTTGAAGATTAATTTCCAAATGGTGTCTTTATCACTTGGTCTAGGTTAAAGATTCTAACTCGAAGGGTCCTTTTTCTACTCGGTTCCGGTGGTGAGTTTCATGAGGTCTTTTTTGGATGATCTTTCTTGTGTTCCTCCAGATAGGGAGATTAAGATTTGTATTAATTTGGTTACAGACGCTCGTCTAATATCTATTCCTCTATATAGAATGCCTCTGGTTGAGTTGAGGAAACTTAAGGAGAACCTTAATGATATTTGGGATAAGGGGATAATTCCTCCAAGTGTATCCCTATGTGGTGCATTAGTGTTGTTCATGCATAAAAAGGATAGTTCCCTTCAGATGTGTATAGATGATGTGTGAGCAGATGCTAACACATTTGAGGCTTTGAATGAGGAATAATTGCGATGTCTTAAGCAACTTTTGTTGTTTTTGATTGTTTTTAGTGTTTTAATGCAGATACAAGTGATCGGGGAGGAAACCAAAGGAAAGAGGAATAAATTAGCTGAAATTTGGTGTAAATAAGCTGAAGTGTGGCTAACACCATTTCTGATGCGCTGTCAAACATGGGACAGGCTGTCAAAGTTGCCGTCAAGATTAGACAGAACCTGAGGAGTTGAGATGAAATGTGATGTTGTTTCAAAAGCGCCATCAAATCTTTAATGAGGAGTCAGAATTTCTGTTAACCTGAAGCGGATTATGCAGAGTTCCAATGAAAATGTGATGACATTTTTCATGCACCGTCGCATATTTGACATGCCATTAGAATTACCGTCAGAAGAATCAGAAGACAGCAATTCACTGGAATCTTTGACGACATCTTACACTCGTCGCCAGACATCTGACACGCCGTCAAGATCGTTGTCATCTAATTCGAAGAGAAAATTGAAACCTTAAGTTTTTTTCCTTATTTAGAATTAACTATTTAAAGACTTGTTTTAGGGTTTTTATTGATTATCTATCAGGCATTAACCTAGCGAAGATAGGCACGTAACATTGCTCTTTTACATCAATTATTCTTCTTGTTTTTATCAACTATATTTGGGTTTTTACCTTGTGATTCACTCAAAGAAAATACTTGTTGTTTTCCGTCTAATCCTAAGTTATCTTTATCATTATGAATTCAACTTGTGATTTTGTTCATCAAATTATGAGTGGCTAATTCTATTAGCCGGGGTTATGGGATCCATGGATTAGGGTTTGATATGATACTAGGTGTTTAACAGATTCAAAAAGTAGTGGAACATCTTGAAATTCTATTGTTTTAACTGAAATCTAGTGGTTGCAAACATTAGGTTATGCCTTAGGTTTTATTTTCTTCTAATGGATAAATAGACTAGAGGATGTGAATTATCAACAGGGACTCAGAATCTACCAACCTTCTGTTTGATGATTAATGTCGTAACTAGATTAATCTACCTGAGATAAATCCTATTGGAAATAGATAAGTTATCTAAGTTAGAGGGAATTGGATAATAAATTGTCTGGTGAGGTCGAGAGATAAGTCAGATAGTATAATCGTCAAGGATATTTGGCTATTCTAATCATTTCGAGAATTTTTAGCATTACCTAGTATCTGTCAATTCCCGAAACCCTTGGTGAACATAACTCTGGTTTCCCATTTATATTAATTACCAACATTAATATTAAAACCCTATTTTACATTTTTGTATCATTTGTTTGAATTTAACTTATAATTTCAAACTGGTTTAATTGCCACTCATATTGTTCGCTGTGGATTTGACCCCGACTCTAAAGTTGGGTAAATATATTGACAACGACTGCTTTACACTAATTTGAGGTGTAAGTTGAGCATTATAAAAAATGACGCTGTTACCGGGGAGCATTTTGGCGTATTGAGTTGGTTTGGAATTTTAGCTCAATTGCTTGAATTCAAACTTTTAAATATTTATTTGTGATTTCCTCTTTTTTTTTTGTTAGGTAGATTTTCTTTTTTTTTGTTTATTTCTTACTATGGCATCATGTAATGAATGTGAGTTTGATGGTTGGAAATCTTATCTAGATGATCCATGTCCATATTATGATGGACCCCACTTTTGTCAAGATTGTAGATATGCTCCCTGGAGAGAGATGTGTGTACCATTTCCATCCTACTGGGAGTATAATTGTTCTTTATATGGTGGTCAAGATGGACATTGGAGTGATTACTCAAATCCCCCCTCCCCCTATTACGCTAACCCAAGTTCTAGTTCTTTTTATGAGTATAACAGGTCTTATGATCAGGAAAAGAAAATATAAAGTATTGGAAAGAATGACATTGAAGCTATGCTTCAACTAATGTTGGATCATATAGACACAACGAATGATACCATATATGACATGGATCAAGATATTAGGGCATTTAACAAGGGAAGAGAAAGGATAGAAGAGATGGATATCGAGGTCAATAATCCAAAATAGTTTTCTACATTATGTTTAAATGATATCTTGTCTGTGGAATTATTTAAAATAATGGAAGAGTGTGAGGATGAAGAGTAAGAATCCAATGTTGATGATGAGCCTGATGTTGAGCAACCCTCGGTGATTTCCCAACCAACCAAACCATTCATGAATGAAGATGCCAAGTATAAGGAAATGGCATTAGAGTCAAAAGAAGAAATCAAGCACAATCCTCGTGAAGACTCTAGTCCATTTCGGGGTAAAAAATACTAATAGGGAAGTTATTCCAAAATTGAGAGTTAGTCCTCATTTGAATCACATTTCAACATTATGCTTAGTGGATGTGATGAAAGTCAAATCACCCAAGCAAATGATGAATTTTGAAAATGAGGAGGAAGATTCTTGCATTTTGGAGTTTATCCTTCCAAAAGGGCGTACTACAACCCCAATATTGAAGGCCAAGGAGCTTAAAGATCGATGTCCATTTAGTGGCAGTTTAAGATTCTCACTATTGCAAAATGATCCTACACGAAAGTTTGATGCAAAATTAGGTAAGAAGTTAAAGTCTTCGAAGTGGCGTGATAGGACATTCCTAATCATGCCCTTACATTTGCCCAACGTGCCTTGAAGATGTATTGATCAAAAGTTGGGCTAAAATTTTAAATCCTCCAAGTGGAGACATAAATAATTATCAACAAGGTATCTTGACAAAGTCTGAGTGGTCAAGATAACTGAGTCACGCCGTAACGTTAAACCAGGCACTTCTTGGGTGGTAACCCAAGGTATTTTGTGATTGACATCAGATTTTTGCACCCATGGTGCCACACGTATGTTTCTAACTTTCTTGTTTTGGTTTAACGCATTGTAGAAATTGCATGATTTTAAGTTGAGGGTGGGGCTACTTATAGGTATGATGTCCTCCTGGTATTTTTGTTGCCATGCCTCTTTTCCCCGGAGTCTTGTTCCTAGTAGAGCCGGCATGTTTAGGCATATTGTGTTTGTTTTGTGTTGTATTGTGGTTAGCTGGAGAAAAATAAGTATCTAGAGCAGTTGACATATTTTTGTTGATTTTTAAGACTGATAAACACCTCTCCGCTGGTCTGTTTTATAACTATGTGATATGCATTTATATGTGGTTACTGTGAATCTTTTTATGGCATTAGTACTAGGGACATGATAATCATTGCTAACAATTTTATGAACCGAATGGCTAGTAGCTTATGATGTACCATTGTGCCATGTGTGTATGAGGTCTTACTCAATTTCCTATTTGTGTTGAATCTAGAACTTGCCCGATTACTCTTCCCTTGGTTGAAAGATAGGGGATAGGAAAAGATCATAGGCCTTTTTGATTTGTAAGTCACTTTTTGGCCTAAATGACCTTCCCTATATGCATGATATCTCTTGATCTCTATTTTGATCTTGAATTGACCATTTCTTTCTATAACACCTATCACCTTCCCATTTAGATCATAATGAACCTGTTTTGGCCCTGGTCCTCCTTGGAAACTGTGTACCTTAACTTAGATAAACAACCTAAGTTGAGGGTGGCTATCATAGGGGTGCGTGATGTAAACTAGGAATGAAGAAAGGTAAAATAAAAGGAAATGAATAAGTGAAAAATAATAAAATGCTGGATGGTGTGGAAGAAGAATAAGAAAAGAAAAAGAATGTAAAAATCAAAGCCACATCCATCCTGAATAATGTGTGAACAAGAAAAGGAGAAAAAGAAGAAAAAGATTAATAAGTGAACCCCAAAAGTTAAGGTTCTACCAAGGAGGCTTAGTCACTCTAAATGCCATTGAATATCATACCAACCCTTAGCCTACATTACAAGCTGAAGAAAAGACCTATAGTGATCCTAACTTACCTGTATGGACACCTTGGTAATGAAAATAAGGGCAAGCATATGGTATTTGACATACATTGATTGGAATTTTTTTCTGAGAGTGAGTGTCTCTTGACCGTCCCTGCATTGACATGCTTGATTTCATACATGAGTTAGGAGGAACTTTTTAGTTGTAAGGGCACACAGGTTCTATCACTAGCTGCCTACTTGTTTGGGTAGTGTGACTTGTATATATGCATGGTTGGTGTTTCTAACTTGATGCCAAATCTTGATTCCTTTGTGTCACATTGTGGATCTTCATTTATAAACATAGTTGGGTTTATAAGTAATTGAACTTGGAGAGTGCCAGATGTTTTGAGATAAATTTGAAAATTAACTGCCATGGGTATCTTATGTATTTCATGGTTAAGCATCGTAGTGTTGTGTTTTGGTTGCTTGAGGAAAAGCAATTCTTTAAGTTGAGGGTGTGGTATAAGCAGATGCTAACACATTTGAGGCTTTTAACGAGGAATAATTGCAAAGTCTTAAGTAACTTTTGTTATTTTTTATTATTTTTAGTGTTTTAATGCAGGTACAAGTGATTGGAGAGGAAACCACATGAAAGGGGAATAAATCAACTGAAATATGGTGTTAATAAGCTGAAGTGTGGCTAACGCCATTTCTGATGCACCGTCAACATGGGATAGGTTGTCAAAGTTGCCGTCAAGGTTAGACAGAACCTGAGGAGTTACATTGTTTCGGAAGCGCCGTCAAATCTGTGATGAGGCATCAAAATTGCCGTCAACCTGAAGTAGATCATACTGAGTTCTAGTGAAGATGTGATGATATTTTTCACGTGCCGTAGCATATTTGACACGCTGTCAGAATTTCCATCAGAAGAATCAGAAGAAAAACAATTCACTGGAATCTTTGATGACATCTTGCACACGTCGTCAGACGTCTGACACGCCGTCAAGATCATCGTCGTTTAATTCGAAGAGAAAACTGAAACCTTAAGTTCTGTTTCCTTATTTAGAATTAACTATTTAAAGACTTGTTTTAGGATTTTTATTGGCTATCTATCAGGCATTTACCTAGGGAAGAAAGGCATGTAATATTATTCTCTTACATCAATTATTCTTCTTGTTTTTATCAACTATTTTTGGGTTTCTACCTTTTGATTCAATCGAAGAAACTACTCTTTCTTTTCCATCTAATCGTAAGTTATCCTTATCATTATGAATTTAACTTGTGATTTCGTTCATCAAATCAAGAGCTGCTAATTCTATTAGTCGGGGTTATGGGATCCATGAATTAGGGTTTGATATGATACTAGGTGTTTAAGGGATTGTAAGAGTAGTGGAACATTTTAAATTCTGTTGTTTAAACAGAAATCTAGTGATTGCAAACATTAGGTTATACCTTAGGTTTTATTTGCTTATAACGGAGAAATAGACTGGAGGACATAAATTATCAACAGGGACTCGGAAGCTACCAACCTTCTGTTTAATGATTAATGCCGTAATTGGATTAATCTACCTGAGATAACATCCTATTTGAAATAGATAAGTTATCTAAGTTCAAGAGAATTAGATAATAAATTGTCTGGTGAGGTCGACAGATAAGCCAGATAGTATAAACGTCAAGGATATTCTACTATTCTAATTATTTCGATAATCTTTAGCATTACCTAGTATCTATCAATTCCCGAAACCCTTGGTGAACATAACTCTGGTTTCCCATTTATATTGATTACAAACATTAATACTAAAACCCTATTTTATATTTTTGTATGATTTGTTTGAATTTAGCTTGTAGCTATAATTTCAACCTAGTTTAATCGCCATTCACATTGTTCTCTGTGGATTCGATCTAGACTCTAAAGTTGAATAAACATATTGACGACGACCGCCTTACAATAATTTGAGGTGTAAGTTGAGCATTATCAATTGACTATCGACAGTTGAATAAGGTAACAGTCAAGAACACGTATTCTCTTCCAAGGATAGATAACTTGTTTGATTATTTTCAAGGTGCCAAGTTCTTTTCATAGATAGATCTTCAGTCTGGGTATCATTAACTTAAAATTAGGGAGGAGGATATCTCTAAGATGCTTTTCATACTTGGTATGGGCACTTTGAGTTCTTTGTTATGTAATTTGGCTTGACTAATGCCCCGACGACATTTATGGATTTGATGAATAGGGTTTTCAGGCAGTTCTTGGATCTTTTTATCATTTTGTTTATTAATGACATATTGTTGTATTCTAAAAGATAGGTGGATTATGTCAATCATCTCTGTGTGGTGTTGCGGTTCTTTAAAATTTCTCTAAGTGTGAATTTAGTTGAACGTTGTGACTTTTGTTGGTCATATTATTTCTATCAAGCGGATCATGGTGAATCCATAAAAGGTGGTTGTGATTAAAAGGTGTCCTATACCTACGGTTCCTACCAACATTTAAAGCTTCTTAAGTTTGGCTAAGTGTTATTGGAGATTTGTGGATGGGTTTTCTTCGATAGCTGCTCCATTAACTAAGTTAAATTAGAAGAAGGAGAATATCTTTTGGTCAGATGCATGTGAATGATGTTTTAAGAAGCTTAAGGACAAGTTGACTTTGGCTCTGGTTTTTACATTGCTTGAAGTTAATAAGAGATTTATAGTTTATTGTGATATATACTAGGTGGGACTTGGTTGGATTTTGATATAGCATGGGAAGGTGATTTTAAATGCTTCTAAGCAGTTGAAGATGTATGAGAGGAATTATCTTACTCATGATTTGGAGATGTTGGTGGAGGTTTTTTCTTTAAAAATTTGGTGGCATTATTTGTATGGAGTGCACACAGACATCTTTTTTGATTATGAGAGTCTACAATATGTGTTCACTTAAAAGAAGCTAAATCTAAGGCAAAGGAGATGGTTAGAGCTTCTCAAGAACTATGATATGAGTCATCACTATCACTCTGGCAAAAAGCTAACGTGGTTATTGATGCTCTTAGAATATTGTCCATGGGAAGTTTTGTTGATGTGGAGAAACAAAAGGGGTAATTGGTGATAGATATTCACCACTTGGCCCATCATGGAGTTCATCTCTAAGAATCTAAAAATGGTGGGGTAATGGTTCAGGAAGTGGTTTAGTCATCTCTAGGTGCGGAGATCAAAGAGAAACAAATGCTAGATTCTGTCTTAATAAAAATCAAGAGTAATGTTTTTGGGAAAAAGGTAATGGTATTCGAGATCAGGGGCGATGGTACTTTTGATACCAAGGTAGATTTTTTTTAATATATGAATGATTTGTGACAAAGAGTTTTGGCTAAGGCGTACAAATCTCTCTCTATGTTGTTCATCTTGATTCGACAAAAATGTATCCTAATCTCTTTGAGATATACTTATGGAATAGTATGAAAAGGGATATGGCTGATTTGGTAGCCAAGAGCATGGTGTGCCAACAATTAAAGGTTGGGCGTATGAGGCCTTGTGAGTTATATCAAAAAATTAATTTAACCGAATGTAAATGAGAGGTGATCAACATGGATTTCATTACCAGTCTTCCTCGGTCTGGGAACAAATCTGATTTGATTTGGGTCATCATGGATAGGATGACGAAATCTGCTCACTTCTTGGCAGTGAGGACTAACTTTTTAGCAAAGGACTATGCAAATTTGTATCTTCATGAAATAGTAAAGCTCCACGAAATGCTTGTTTTGATTATCTCTAATCATGGTATGCAGTTTTTATTTCACTTTTGGTGGTCTTTTCAGAAGACATTGGGTACTAGTGTGAGTCTGAGTACTGCTTTTCATCCTCAGGTGGATGGATGAGTGGAAAGAACTATTCATGCATTAGAGTATATGCTTCAGGCATGTATGATTGACCATGGTGGCAATTGGGTGCATATACGTTTGGTAGAATGTTCTTACAACAATAGCTATCATTTTAGTATTGGGATGGCCCCTTTTGAGGAACTATATTATAGGAGGTGTAGATCTTCTATTAGTTGGTTTGAGCTTACTGAGGCAGATATGTTTGGTCTAGATTTGGTATATCAAGATATGGAAAAGGTAAAGGTGATTTGAGATAGGTTTAAGGATGCCCAAAGTTGCCAAAATCCTATGCGGATCAAAGGCAGAGAGACACAGAGTTTGAGGTTGGGGATAACGTATTCCTAAAGGAATCTCCCATGAAGGAAGTAATGTGGTTTGATTAGAAGGGAATTCTTAGTCTTCGATTTGTTGGACTTTATGTGAATTTTCAGAGGGTTGGTAATGTGGCTTATGAATTGGAGTTGCCTTCTGGTTTGAGCTACATTTATCCGGCATTTCATGTATCTATGTTCAGGAAGTGTCGTGCTTATCCTTCTTTAGTGGTTCCTTTGAAGGGAATAAGTATCTCTAATTATCTGTCTTATGAAAAGGTCCTAGTCGAGATCTTGGATAGGCAGGTTCACTTGTTATGGACAAAGGATGTAGCCTCGGTAAAGGTTTTATGATGTAACCACAAGGTGGAAGGGGCTATATGGGAAGCGGAGGAAGACATAAAGTCCAATTATCTACATTTATTTTCTTTTCTTGGGATTCGTGTGAAAGGTATGTGGTCTTCAACATACTTTTGTTTTAAAACTTTATTAAAGGAGAGATTAATATCATTGCATCTTTATCTTCTAATGTGGTTAAATGTTTGATCAATATTTTTTAATACCAATAAATCATTCTTGTGGTTACCTAACTTATCTATCATTCGAGTATGAATGTTCCTAGTAGGGGAGATGAAACACCCTGGGTTTTTGGCCTTTAGAAAATTTCTTGGATATCTAGTCTCAGGATAGGATACGACAAGGGGAAATGAATCGTAAATTGGGATATGAGTGGTTTAAGTTAGTTGTATACTGACTAGTGTTGGTTGATGGGTTGGATTTAGTTTCCAAAAATAATAAAACTTGGGTAGTATGAGTCATATTGAGGGATACGAGTTTTCTGGATACTTTATTTATTTTTACACTTGCTAGACTAAGTTGGGTCTGAGTACGAGTGGCTCTCCATGAGTCGGAAGATAGGGTATGAGTTGTACCATGCACTCGTACGGTGGGAAATGCTTAATCCTCTTTAGATTCTATTCATCCTGGGGAATAGATCATGGGTACTAGTCGTATGCATCGAGGCAATGTGGGTTAGGGTGAGTGGTACCTTGGACAGTGTTGGGCCCAAGGAAGATAGCCTTAGGTCTGAGTAGTGGGTGCCACTTGTATTGGAGGGTATGACTGGTATGTATAGTCGTATTCCTATGACGGGATTTTAGTGTAGTTTAACTGAGGATAATTTGGACATTTCCCTACTTGACGTAATAAGGCCGCACGACTTTTAGCTTACTTTAGAGGTTATTTTCCCTTTTATTCTACTCTAAAACACTTACAAAAACACTCTCTTATCCTCTCTAAAGTTCTTAGGAAAAGAAAGCTAGGGTTTTTTCTTTAGGATTAATTTAGCACTTATATTGGTGGTTTCTCTCCATCATTTTCTTTCTTTAAGGCATATTCTCTTACCTCACTATTAGTTCCACTAAAGACATGGTTTTATGTAATGTTTTCATTGTTTTATTACTATATGGTTTTGTATTTTTAAATATAATATGGAGGTTTTAGTTATAAATGCTTGGTTATGGTTTTCCCATGTTTTAATTATGCTTCTATATGATTTAATGGTGGTTTTAGATAATTTATTGCATGGGAATAGGTATTTGGTGTTAGCCTTAGTATTGGCATTGGTACTGAGGATGATGTTGGTTGACTTTATTTTTGGTTGTTCGATCCTCTTTCATTTGGGGATTATTTATAGTTATTATGGAACTCAAATGGTTATGGTTTAGATTATGGTTTGGTTAGTTTTTGTTATCGATTGGGTATTAGGCGGTTGGACTCATTTGGTGGTCGTGGATATACCTATCCCAGAGTCGTGGATTATGATATAACTCTATCTTTTTATCTATTAAGAATTCATTCGACTCATGATATAAACTAGATGGTTGGGTTAGGTATTGGGGTGTTCCTCAGTCCTTGTTGGACTTGGGATGCCTATTATGACATAGCCCCCGGTTGGGTCATGTCAATTTGGTATCATAGCTTTAGGTTTATGGTAAATTAGGAGTCAACAAAGTTGTGTATAGTAGAGTCTCTTTTAGGGTGTGTAGTATGACATACTCATAAGAGAGAGGCTATAAGGTATTTAGGAATATTTCACTTTCTTGGTATTTATTTTCAAACTTGGAGCCTAAGTCATAGAATTTCCTTTAATCCTTGTTTGTTAAATTCTCAAATCATGCCTCGATGATAAGGAACACAAGGAAATTCTTTTGTCCCATGTAGGGACGATGTTGATAGGGTACGCCCTACACCTAGAGTTGGCACTCGATCTCACGGTCTTATCCCTAATTGTTCTGGAGTTCCCCAGATTGCTACTAGTCCTTCTAAAAGTGAGGTGACTTATGCAAAATTTCGTCAATCGATTTATCTTATTACTCAGTTGGTTGCTGCTCAAGCTTAGCGAGATGCATGTGTTTTATCTGCTGAGGACATATAAGGGTTGGACAGTTTATGATAATGAATCCTCTTACTTTTACCATAATAAAGGTGGATGAGGATCCTCAGGCTTCTTGGATGAAATAAAGAATATATTCAGGGTAATATCGGCTACAAATGTGGAAGGTCTAACCTTTACAGCTTATCAGCTCAAGGATGTTGTGTACCAATGGTACAAGTAGTAAGATAGGTATAGAGGCGATGTTGAGGAGTTATCCTTATAGAAGGCCTTTTTATTGCTTTTTTGGATCACTTCTTTCCTCAAGATTTATAGAAGTGAATATGGAGGAGTTTGTTAATCTTAAGTGAGGAAGAAAGACTGTCAAGGAATATTCCTTTAAGTTCTATAAGCAGTCAAGGTATGCTCTGAACTTGGTGACTGCTATGAGAGCTAGGATGAAAAAGTTCACTTATGGGCTATCTCCGTATTTTATCCTTGAAAGAAAAACTTCTTTGCTGATCAAGGATATGGATATTTTGAGGTTTGAATAAAAATAGAAAATAAGCAGAGTTCGGGGAACCGTAGGGTAAGAGGAACAGGTTTTCTGAGCAAAGTGGTGCTCAGTAGCAAGGTGGTTGAGACGGAGGCAGATGGCCGAAGAAGAAGTAGGAGAGTCTTAGTTCCTTCTCTACTTCTAACACTCATTACCTTAAGCAGTTAGATGACAGTCGTCTGCAAGGTGGTGATGATTTTCGGGCATAAGGTTTTAAATCTCAAGTGAGTGGGGCACAGTCCGCTCCTTCATGTCCTTCTTGCCAGTTATGTGGTTTTTTTTATTGGGGCTTTTGTTATGAAGAGAGGGACAAATATTTTAAATAAGGTGCTTTAGGAGTAGTTAAAGATCCAATTTCTTCATTTTTTCTGCTCTCCTAGTGGTGCATATGCAACATTTGCTCCTATTTCTGATACCGGTACTAGCTAGAATAAGTTATATGCTCTTGCATTTTGGCAGGAATCTGAGGCATCACTTAATGTCGTTATTGGTATATTACAACTCTTTTCTTGTGACGTGTATTGTCTACTTGATCCGAGGTCCACTTTTTCCTATCTCACTCTATATATGGTTGTATGTTTTGGTTTTGATCCTGAGGTTGTTGAAGTGCTTTTCCTATTTCTTTATCGGTAGGTGACTCAATTATTTCTAAAAGAGTCTATAGTGTATGTGTGGTATCTATTGGTGACAAGCACACCTTGGTAGATTAGTTTGGGTTGAATATGGTGGATTTTGATGTTATTCTGTGGATGGACTAGTTAAACTATTGTTAAGCATCCTTAGAATGTCGAACTTATAAAGTTGCTTTTAGGTTTCTATGTGAATTGGTTATAGAATGGAAGGGTGGTTCCCCAGCTCCTATAGGGAGGTTAATTTCTTATCATAAAGCTCAAAGATTAATCTAAAAAATGTTTGTTTATAACTTGGTGCAGATTAAAGATTCTAAATCGTAGGGTCATTTTTTTCTCTTGATTTTGGTGGTAAGTGAGTTTCCTGAGGTCTTTCTGAATGATCTTCCTAGTATTTCTTTGGATAGGGAGATTGTGTTTGGTTCCATACACTCATCCAATATCTATTCCTTCGTATAGAATGGCTCCGATTGAGTTGAGGGAGCTCAAGGAACAACTTAAGGATCTTCTGGATAAGGGGTTTATTGGTCCTAGTGTATCCCCATGGGGTGCACTTATGTTGTTCATGCTCAAGAAGGATGGTTCCCTTTGGATGTGCATCAACTATGTATAGTTAAATAATGTAACAGTCAAGAAAAAGTATTGTCTTGTAAGGATAGATGACATGTTTGATCGGTTGCAAGGTGCCAAGTTCTTTTCTAATATAGATCCTTAATTTTTATATCATTATCTTAAGAATTGGAAGGAGGACATCCCTAAGATATCTTTTCGTACTCAGTATGGGCACTTTGAGTTCTTAGTTATGTCATTTGGCTTGAATAATTCCCCAACGGCATTTATGGATTTGATAAACAGGGTTTTTAGGCAGTTCTTGTATCTTTTTGTCATTGTGTTTATTGATGATATCTTGGTGTATTCTCAAAGTGAGGTGGATCATGGCAATCACATCTGTGTGGTGTTGAAGACATTAAAGGAACTACAATTGTATGCCAAGTTCTCCAAGTGTGTGTTTTTGTTAAACGCTATAACTTTTCTTGCTCATATTATTTCTACCAAGCAAATCATGATGGATCGAAAAAAGGTTGTTGTGGTTAAAAGGTAGCCTAGACCCACTACTCCAATCGACATTTGGTGCTTTTTGGTATTGGATGAGTATTATAGGAGGATTGTGGAGGGGTTTTCTTTGATTGCTACTTCATTGACTAAGTTAACTCAGAAGAAGGTAAAGTTCTCTTGGTTAGAAGCGTGTGAAGGGAGTTTTGATAGGGTTAAGGATAGGATGAATCTCAGGTAAAGGACATGGTTGGAGCTTCTCAAGGACAATTATATGAGTCTTTACAATCACCCAGTTAATGCTAATGTGGTTGCTGATACTCTTAGCAGGTTATCTATGGAAAGTTTATCTCATGTAAAGGAAGGAAAGCAGGAATTTGTGAAGGATATTCACCGCTTGGCCATTGTTGGAGTTTGTCTCTTGGACTCTAATGATGCTGGGGCAATGCTTCAAGGAGTGGTTAAGTCATCTCTTGGTTCAAATATCAAAGAAAAGCAAATACTAGATCTTGTCTTGATAAAAATCAATAGTGACGTTGGTAGGAAAAAGGTAATGGTATTCAAGATTAGCAGCGATGGTACTTTATAGTACCTAGGTAGGTTGTGTGTTCCAGATGTCAATGGTTTAGGATAAAGGGTTTTGGTTGAGGTGCATCAATTGCTCTATGTTGTTCATATCGGTTCGACAAAAATGTATCATGATCTCAGGGACATATATTCGTGGAATGGTATGAAATGGGATGTGGCTGATTTTGTAGCCAAGTGCATGGTGTGCCAACAATTCAAGGTTAAGCACATGAGGCATGGCTAGTTATATCAAGAAATTAATTTGCCCAAATGGAAATGGGAGGCGATCATCATGGATTTCATTACCGGTTTTCCTCGGTCTCAAAACTAATTTAATTTGAATTGGGTCATTATGGATAGGATGACAAAGTTTGCTCACTTCCTGTAGTGAGGACTAACTTTTTGGCGGAGGAATATGCAAAGTTATAGATTAATGAGATAGTGAGGTTGCATGGCATAACTGTTTTGATTATCTCTGATCATGGTACATAATTTTCATCTAACTTCTAGCAGTCTTTTCACATGGGATTGAGTACTAGGGTGATTCTGAGTACTGATTTTCATCCTCATATGGATAGGAAAGCGAAAAGAAATATTCCAATATTGGAGGATATGCTTCGGGCCTGTTTGATTGACTATAGTGGAAATTAGGTTAAGCATCTACCTTTGGTATTGTTTTCTTACAACAATAGCTATCATTTTAGTAATCAAATGGCCCCTTTTGAGGCATTGTATAATAGGAGGTGTAGATCTCCTATTAGTTGGTTCAAGCTTGGTTAGGTGGATATGTTTGGTACGTATTTGGTTTATCAGGAAATGGAAAAGGTGAAGGCAATTTGAGTTAGGCTTAAGGCTGTCCTAAGTTACCAAAAGTCTTATATAGATCTAAGGCATAGAGACTTGGAGTTTAAGGTTGGGGATAAGGTGTTCCTAAAGGTATCTCCCATAAATGTAGTAATATAGTTTACAAAGAAGTGATAGCTCAGTCCCTAATTTATTGGTCCTTATGAGATTTTGCAGAGGGTTAGTAATATGGCATATGAATTGGAGTATCCTTCCTTATAGTTTGAGATCCATTCATTTGGTATTTCATGTATCTATGTTGAGGAAAAGTCTTGGTGATCCTTCTTCAGTGGTCTTTGGGGGGCATGGGTATCTCAGATTCGCGGTCTTATAAAGAGGTCCAGGTCGAGTTCTTGGATACGCAGTTTTTTTGGTCATGGACCAAGGATGTAGCCTTGGTTAAGGTTCTATGGAAGAACCACAAGGTGGAAGAGTCTACATAGGAAGCCGAAGAGGACATGAAGTTTAAACATCCACATTTGTTTTCTACTTCTGGTATTCATTCAGAAGGCATGTGTTCTTCAACATACTTTAATTTTCAAACATTATTAAGGGAGAGCTTAATATATTTGCATCAATGTTTTCTAATGTGGTTAAAGGTTGGATTGATATTTTATAATGCAAATGAATCGTGCTTGTGGTTACCCTACTTTGTCTACCATTCGGGGAAGAATGTTCTTAGTGAGAGAGATAGAAACACCCTCAGTTTTTGGCCCTTTGAAAATTACATGGATTTCTGGTCCATTGATAGGATACGACTAGGGGAAATGACTCGTACACTGGGATATAAGTAATATAGGTTAGTCGTATGCTTACCAGTATTGGTTGATGGGTTGGATTTGGTTTCTGAAATGGATACGACTTGGGTAGTATGAATCATATTGGGGGATATGGGATGTATAGTTACTTCACTTAATCTTAGACTTTGTAGACTAAGTTGGATCTGAGTATGAGTGGCTCACCATGAGCCCTAAGACTGGGTATGATTCATACCATTAACTCATATAGTGGATCATGTCCAATCTTCTTTACATTCTATTCTTCCAGGGGTACGGATTATGGGTACCAGTCGCATGCATGGTTACGACGTGGGTTAGGGTGAGTCGTACCTTGGCATGGATGTGCCCAAATTAAATGGCCTTAGGTACGAGTGGTGGGTACAACTTGTATTAGAGGGTAAGACTGGTATGGATAGTTGTATCTCTCTAACGTGATTTTGGTTCAGTTTAAGTGAGGGAAATCTGGACAATTCCCCACTAAACCTAGTAAGACCCTGACTTCTAACTCACTTTGGAGGTTATTTGTGCTATTCTTCTCTGATCCTTTCAAATATTCTTGGGCAAGGGATGTTAGGGTTTCATCTTAATGGTTAATTTGGGACTTGTGTTGGTGGTTTATCTCTTTCAGATTCTTGGTTTAAGGCATGTTCTCTTCCCTCATTGTTAGTCCCTTTAAAGGCATGGTTTTATATAATGTTTTCATGGTTTGATTATTGTATAGCTTGGGGTTTTCAAATGTAATATGAGGGTTTTGGTTATAAAAGCTTGGTTATGGTATTCCCATGTTTTATTTATTCTACTCTATGCTTTAATAGTGGGTTTGGATTATTGGTAGCATGTGACTGGGTATTTGGTAATTGGCTTTCCTTTTTGAAATACTGTACCTAGAATGTACTTGATAAAATGGCTATGAGAATGTTTTCACTACGCTATTGGATTTTTAATGGAACTATTATGTGGTTTGAACTTTTTAATAGAACCCTAAATGGTTTAAATGGTTTGGAATGGTTAAATGGAATAGTTTGGTTTAATATACATCCTTGTAGGGTACAATGGATTCCCCCAAGAAGACATAAGTAACACTTGCAGGGTACATGGGACTCCCCAATGTAAACTTTGTAAATAGGTACACGGGAATACCTTTACCTTAAAAGGTCTGGAAAATGACAATACTTGCAAGTTATAGTCGATATGACGATACCACTATTAATAGTCTTGGTAAATGATAAATGGTATAATGGACTGGTTTGTTGGAAATGGTATTAATTGGGCAATAATGGCGGGCTGCGATAACTAATCGTGAAGTTGGGAGTTTAATTATCAAACTTTAGAAACTCATGTTTGCCGGCATGATTGGTAGGTCACGGTGACCTTGTATGATACTATAAGGTACATGGGAATTGTCACGCCTCAAATCCTATTGGGGCGGACTAGCACCCGTAATCGAGGAGGCTCGGGAGAACCGACTCATAACCTTATACTTCCCATGCATACCTCTATCACAACCCGAAATTCAGACAGCATCATGTCGCATATAAAAGGAAATAATCACCTGTATAAGTTCGAGCAAACATATATATGTATATACAATACTTGGCCGTTGGAGCCATCACGTCTATTAACAAAACGCCACCTTGACTGTACATTAGGTCTACAAAGCCTCTAGATAATACACAGAGTTTAAATAAGGTCGGGACACGCCCCGCCATATAACTAACTTCTATACAATACCAAAAGTGACTGGATATGACACGAAAAGCCCCAAAGCAAACTGGAGCTCACCAAAAGCAGCTGGATATCCTGGCTCCTACTTGTGCGGAGTATGAGATGAGGTACCTGTGCCAGTAGCATGAAATGCAGGTCCCCCGTGGGGGACGTTAGTACGAAATATGTACTTAGTATGTAAAGCTGTAAATAATCACATATGATATAGGAGCTCAGTAGAAATCAGAAATAAGTGAATAAATAGTAATAGGAGTGGACCACACTTACTAGAACTTGTGACAACCTGTACATTGTGTTTATTCAATCACTTTACCTTCGTTCTTATCATCTTTGTAATCATTACTGTACTATACTGTGACTATTAGGCTGCCTCCAGTACATATCAACTGGGATCCACCCATGATAGGCTTATGCCTCTGGGATACCACCCATAAACACATAAATAGGGATCGAACCATGATAGGCTTATGCCCCTGGGATACCACCCGATAAGAGAGAACTTCCATCACTTAGTTCAATTAATCTTTGAGATTGTAATTTCGGTCGCCACCGTATTTTTGATACTTTGAAATAATGATACATCAATAAGAGACATATAAATACACCATTAATGCAATAACAATGAAGTAAGAACTCATTGGCACATCAATGAAGTGTTTTGGAGTCATCAATGTCATAACAATGAAGTAGGAACTTATTGGTATATCAATGAAACGTTTTGGAGTCATTAATAGCACATGGATCTTGTTTGAGTAAGCAGATACCTTCTGACATTCATTAGTGCAATAAACATGTAAGATTTGGAAAAGAAGTAAGTATTGGAATGTCTTGACATCATGTAGGGTGGAAACAAGTTCATAGGTAACGTAGGACATCATACAAAACCATTATGGATCACATGTTACTGAATAACTTTGGAAACTTCCTTAATAGAACAATTGTTCACTTTCATCCCAAAGATATGGTATAGAGTATGTTTTACATACCTGACTGTCAACCTTCAATACTAGTCCCAAATGGACTTCCTATCTTCTAGGATTACTTATCTACAATAAACATATATAGCAATCAAGTATTAGTGACCAAACATCACAATTCAATTATTTGAATTCACCAAACTAGTGGTTAAGTAGTAAGCCTTAATTACACCATAAAGGGTGTCACTTTAACCCTCTTATACTCCAATTATATTCATATGCCATGCATATTCATACAACATCCTCCAATATCGAGTTTGGATTCATTTATCCTTCCAACCAATCCATTAAACCAAATTGAGCCATATACATAAATAATCATCAATTCAATAGTATATCACCATATCCACCTTCCATAACTCAATTACCATATCCACCTTCCACAATTCAATACAACCAAACCATGCAAAATAGTCCATAATACTATTTTCATCACCTTTCAATAACAACCAATACATATAATCCTCTATCACATATATACATATGAAAAAGAACAAAGGAAAACAATATTCATACCTTAGAATTCACCTCTTGATTGTGTAATCCTGTTTCCACAAATAATAGGTTCCGTTCGAAGCTCTCGAGATGACGAACACAGTTATCGGATTACTTTGGACTTTTTACGGTTGAATCAAAAGTAATTTAAAGGTCAAATTTGACTAGGTTTTGTTCTTTCTCAATGATTGATGATGAAAATGATTTTTTGAACTCAGATAAATGTATATATGCACATATTCCCATCCATAATATAATAGGAAATGACCAAAATTCCTTTAAAATTTAAATAATATCAAATCTGTCCTTTGGTGGACTGTTTTGTTAAGCTAAAGTAGATCGACCATAAATCTTTGCTTCGATATCGGATTTGGGTGAAATTTGTATTTTTCGAAGGATAATTCAAAGGTCTTTCATTTCATATATAGTAGGCCACCCAGTTTGTCTTGTACAAGGAATTATGGTCGTTTGAAGTTGACCCTAAAAATCTGTTTTGATAGGCTGAAGTAAAAAGAGTATAACTCCTTTCTCAGATGTTGGATTTGGATGAAACCAATTGAATTGGCAAGAATACTCAAAGATCTTTCTTTTCATAGGTCGCAGATCTCCGAGTTCAATATATTAAGGTAGTTATGATCATTCGAATTTGACCCAAAAATTCGGTTGGCCTCAGTAGTTTGTGTGCAGGAAATTTTCCTGCACATTTACTATTCCCAAATATCCCAGCCACCGTTTTATAATTTCGAACGTGCTCGATTATATCCGAAACCTATCCATTTTTAGAAATTTTTATATCGTTGGAAAGGTTATTCAATAACCTTCGCATGGAACCATCGACCGGCAAATTCCAGTATAAATAAAATAAAAAAATTAATTCCATATTAATAAGACCAATACACGTACTTTAATATTCCAATACACGTACTTAAATACGGGGTGTTACATCCTTCCCCCCTTTAGGACATTCGTCCTCGAATGTTAGCGTAGTTATTCAACCGAAACAAGTTCAAGTCCATCATTAACATTCACATCATCACATAAATACTATGCATATATAAAAAAAAAACTTACTTGTTAATGTTCTAACTCCGTTTCTTGAACTTCCTCTACATCTTTGAACAAATGAGGGTACTTAGATTTCATTGCTTCCTCAGCTTCCCATGTAATCTCTTCCCTTTGATGATTTCTCCAACGTACTTTCACCGATGCTATCTATTTATTTCTCATCTTCTTAACTGGCGATCTAGAATAGCAATAGGCACTTCCTCATAGGTAAGATCTTCCGCAACTTGCACATCCTCAGTAGAAGTGATATGTGATGGATCTTCGATGCACTTTCGAAGCATTGACATATGAAAAACCGGATGTACTGATGAGAGCTCTTGGGGTAGCTCTAATTCATATGCAACTTGTCCAAAAATTCGAGTGATCTTATACGGGCCTATATAACGTGGACTTAACTTCCCTTTCTTGCGAAATCTCATTACCCCTTTTATTGGTGACACCTTCAAAAATACCCAATCACCTATAGAAAACTCTAGCCCTTTCCTTCTACTATCCACATATGACTTGTGTTGACTTTGGGCTATTTTCAGTCATTGCTGAATTACTTTTACCTTCTCTATGGCTTGATAAAAAAGATCCGGTCCGAACAAAAGAGTTTCACCCACTTCGAGCCATCCTATTAGTGATCTACACTTCGTCCCATATAAAGCTTCATACGGTGCCATTTTGATACTTGAATGATAGCTATTATTGTAGGCAAACTTAATAAGAGGTAAATGATCATCCTAGTTGCCCTTAAAATCTATTACACAATCTCGTAGCATATCTTCAAGTGTTTGGATGGTACGTTCTACTTGTCCATCTATTTGAGGGTGAAAAATGTGCCTCTGTCATAATCTTCTTTCTTAGCCCGTCAACATCCAGCACACACAATCGGTTTTGGCACTGAGGTACTCCTTCTCGTGTAAGCTCAAATGCCTTGGTCGCACCACTCTGAACGTTCTCCTTAAGCTGTAATAAAATAGGATCTGTATATTGCTTCTCTTTCACTTCAGCTACTAATGATGATTCCATAACATTATGTATGATAAGCAGTTTATCCGGAGTTTTAAGAAGGCGAACTCCTAAACTAGCTAACTAGTGAAGATCTTTATTCATCCCTTGCCTTTCTATAGGTGCCATCATAGCCTTACGACTTAATGCATCAGCTACCATATTTGCTTTCCCTGGATGGTACAAGATATCAACATCGTAGTCCTTTAATAGTTCAATCCATCTCCGCTGCTTTAAATTTAGATCCTTCTGATTAAAAATATATTGAAAGCTTTTATGGTTAGCATATATATCAACATAAACCCCATGTAAGTAGTGGTGCAATATCTTTAAAGCAAAAATAACTGCTGCCAGCTCAAGATCGTATGTAGGATAATTTTTCTCATGTGGCCGCAATTGTCTAGAAGCATATGCTATTACCTTACTATGCTGCATCAATACACATCCTAAACCAATTCTGGAAGCATCACAATACACTGTATACCCTTCGGTGCCTTCTGGAAGTACCAACACGGGAGTAGAAATCAACTTGTTCTTTAAATCTTGAAAACTCTTCTCACAGGCATCATTCCATTAGAATTTGGATGCTTTATGGGTTAGCTTGGTTAAGGGTGCTGAAATGGATGAAAAGCCTTTAACAAACCTTCTATAATAACCGGCCAACCCGAGAAAACTACGAATCTCCGTAGGCGTTGTGGGCCTTGGCCAGTTCTTCTCAGCTTCTATCTTTTGAGCATCAACCTTTATCCCTTCACTAGATACAATATGACCCAAAATTGCCACCGACTTTAACCAAAACTCACATTTAGAGAACTTTGCATAAAGCTTACAATCACGAAGAGTCTATAATGCCTGTCGTAAGTGATTGGCATGGTGCTCTTCTGATCTAGAATAAACTATAATATCATATAAAAACTATCACAAATATATCCAGGAATGGCTTAAACACCCTATTCATCAAATCCATAAAAGCTGCGGGTGCATTTGTTAGCCCAAATGACATAACTAGAAACTCATAATGACCATACCGTGTTTGGAAGGCTATCTTTGGTATATCCTTCTCTTTGACCCTTACTTCGTGGTAACCTAACCTCAAATCAATCTTAGAAAAGCACTTCGAGCCCTGTAACTGATCAAATAAATCACCAATTCTTGGGAGATGATATTTATTCTTAATAGTCACCTTATTCAATTGCCAATAATCAATACACATCCTCAGCGAGCCATCCTTTTTGCGCACAAATAACACTGGTGCTCCCCAGGGGGACATACTAGGCCTTATGAATCCCTTCTCTAGCAAATCTTTCAATTGCTCTTTCAATTCTCGTAATTTTGCTGGGGCCATTCTATACGGAGGAACAGAGATTGGTTGGGTGCCTGGTATTACATCAATACCAAACTCTACTTTTCGTTCAGGAGGCAAACCTAGAAGATCTTCAGGAAATAAATCAGAAAATTCATTTACCACCGAAACAACGTGAAGAGTTGGTGGCTCCACTTTTGTCTCCCTTACTGTAACTAAATGATATATGTATCCCATGGAAATCATTCTTCTTGCCTTAAAATAAGAAAAAAATATACCGCTTGGAGCGCCAATTTCACCATTCTATTCAAGGACTGATTCATTTGGAAAATGAAAATATACCTTTTTTGTGCAGCAATCAATTGTGGCATAGCAAGACGCCAACCAGTCCATACACATTATAACATCAAAATCTACCATTTCTAACTCCACAAGATCAACCATCGTATCACGACCACAAATAGTTACTATGCAATTTTGGTAAACCCTTCTAGCTATAATAGATTCCCCAACCGGTGTGGAAACTTCAAATGGCTTAACTAACAGTTCGGGTATTCTTTCGAACTTTCCAGCAACCAATGAAGTAACATAAGATAATGTAGAACCAGGATCAATTAAGGCATATACATCGAATGAAAAAATAGACAACGTACCCGTAACCATATCTGGGAAAGCCTCTAAATTCTATCGATCTGCTAGAGCATACATATGATTTTGAGCCCCGCTAGAAATCGTGGCTCCTCTATCACCTCTAACACGACCCATTGGTTGTGCACCCCTTCTTGAATAAGGCATCGATGATGATGATGCAACAAATGACCCCGTAGGTTGTGCCATACCCCTTATGCCCCTTCGTGGGCATTCTCTCATCATATACCCCAACATACAGCACCAAAAGCAAACATTGGTCCCCAGCCAACATGCGTCCAAATAATACCTTCCTCATTTATTGCATGGCTCTCGAGGAGGTCTCGATTGGCTCACATTCCCTTACCCTTGGTACTCCACTATCCGCGAACTCTGACTCTCACTTCTGTGCCCAAATTGATTTCCTCTAGACCCTTGGAACTGTGGTGGGGCACTAGCTGCAGAATAAGAGGATAATAGCCTTGGTAGTCTAGCAGAAAACTGTGGTTTGAGCCCTCCTTGGGATGCCACGAACTGCCCTGTAGATCTATCCCTCTTGGAATATTCTCTTTCTAATTCCTGTGTTCTTCTCCTCTGCCTTTGATCTTTCATTTTTTGTGCAAAAGCTTAGATCCTCGCTATGTCCATATCTTTGTTCAAAGCGGCAATAGTACAATCTCTAACCAGATATGGATCTAGCCTATCCACATATTGATGAACTCTGTCATCCATAGTAGCTACAACATTAGGAGCATATCTCGACAAGGAATTAAATTGGAGACTGTACTCTCTCACGCTTATATTCTCCTGACGAAGATTTAAAAACTAATCTGCATGGGCCTGACAAATCTCGAATGGTAGATAATAATCAAGAAATACCTCTTTGAACTCTTTCCAATTAGCTAGGGGTGCATCAATACCCCTAGATCATTTCTAGTCCTCGTACCAATATATAGCCTTTCCTTTAAATCTATATACCGCTAACTCCATTGTCTCTCTACCCATTACGTGCATTACATCTATGGCCCTTTGAATTTGATCAATAAAGTCCTGTGGGTCCTCGTTAAGATCTGATCCAGTAAAAGTGGGAGGATCCATCTTAAGAAAATCCTGTGTTCGAAGGCTAGCTGCCCTATCTGTACCACTAGGACCCTTGGTAGGAATGGCTTGCCCTTGAGCTTGCCCAGAAATTAGACGAGTCAAAAGTTGCACTGCATTTCTAAGATCTTGATCAACAGCATTAATAGGTGGCTCTGGGGATATAGTTCTTCTCCCCCTTATTTCTTTTGGAGTGGAGGAAGTTTCTGATGCATGCTCAGTTGGAGCCTCACTTTCATTAGCTAGTATAGTGGGTGACTTACTAGTCCCCTCTACGGCAGCCACATCTACTTGCTTACCGGTATTCTTGCTTCTGGTAACCGGCATCGTTACTATAATAAGATAAACAAACGGATTCAGTGGTCAACTATGACTTCATATACAATATAGGCTCTATCGCACGATCTAAGACATGAAGAAAATAAACAATTCCTAAATGTCCATAGCCTCCTATTTATAGATGTGGTGCATGACACACCGATAAATAAAACTCTACGTAGA
The DNA here is from genome assembly GCF_002878395.1 of Capsicum annuum. NCBI lineage: Eukaryota > Viridiplantae > Streptophyta > Magnoliopsida > Solanales > Solanaceae > Capsicum > Capsicum annuum. Next base: position 165,246,206 of record NC_061117.1, read on the forward strand.
CAAGGCTTTGTAGAATCACTAGGACGAACTTCTCTGATACCACTTTTGTCACACCTCAAATCCTATTGGGGCGGACTGGCACCCATACTGAGGAGGCCTGGGAGAACCAGCTCATAACCTTATACTTCCCATGCATACCTCTATGACAACCCAAAATTCAGACAGCATTATATAGCATATAAAAGGAAATAATCACCTTTATAAGCTTGAGCATACATATATATGTATATACAATACTTGGCCGTTGGAGCCATCATGTCTATTAACAAAATACCACCTTGATTGTACATTAGGTCTACAAAGCCTCTAGACAATACACAGAGTTTAACTAAGGTCGGGACACACCCCACCATATAACTAACTTCTATACAATACCAAAAGTGACTGGATATGACACGAAAAGCCTTGAAGCAAACTGGAGCTCACCAAAAGCAGCTGGATATCCTAGCTCCTACTTGTGCAGTGTATGAGAGGAGGTACCTATGCCTGCAGCATAAAATGCAGGTTCCCCATGGGGGACATCGATACAAAATATGTACTGAGTATGTAAAGTTGTAGATAATCACATATGATATAGGAGCTGAATAGAAATCAGAAACAAGTGAATAAATCGTAAGAGGAGTGGACAACACTTACTATAAGTTGTGACAACCTGTACATTGTATATATTCAATCACTTTACCTTCATTCTTATCATCTTTGTAATCATTACTGTACTATACTGTGACCATTAGGCTGCCTCCAGTACATATCAACTGGGATCAACCCATGATAGGCTTATGCCCCAGGGATACCCCCCATAAACATATAAATAGGGATCGACCCATGATAGGCTTATGCCCCTGGGATACCACCCGATAAGACAGAACTTCCATCACTTAGTTCAATTAATCTTTGAGATTGTTATTTCGGTCGCCACCGTATTTTTCATACTTTGAAACAATGATACATCAATAAGAGACATATAAATAGACCATCAATGCAATAAAAATGAAGTAATAACTCATTGGCACATCAATAAAGTGTTTTAGAGTCATCAATGCCATAACAATAAAGTAGGAACTTATTGGTATATCAATGAAACGTTTTGAAGTCATTAATAGCACATGGATCTTGTTTGAGTAACCGGATACCTTCTGACATTCATTAGGGCAATAAACATGTAAGATTTGGAAAACAAGTAAGTATTGGAATGTCTTGACATCTTGTAGGGTGAAAACAAGTTCATAGGTAACGTAGGACATCATACAAAACCATTATGGATCACATGTTACTGAATAACTTTGGAAACTTTCTTAATAGAACAATTGTTCACTTTCATCCCAAAGATATGGTATAGAGTATGTTTTACATAACTGACTGTCAACCTCCAATACTAGTCCCAAATGGACTTCCTATCTTCTCGGATTACTTATCTATAATAAACATATATAGCAATCAAGTATTAGTGACTAAACATCACAATTCAATTATTTGAATTCACCAAACTAGTGGTTAACTAGTAAGACTTAATTACACCATAAAGGGTGTCACTTTAACCCTCTTATACTCCAATTATATTCACATGCCATGCATATTCATACAACATCCTCCAATATCAAGTTTGGATTCATTTATCCTTCCAACCAATCCATTAAACCAAATTGAGCCATAGACATAAATAATCATCAATTCAATAGTATATCACCATATCCACCTTCCATGAATCAATTACCATATCCACCTTCCACAATTCAATACAACCAAACCATGGAAAATAGTCCATAACCTTATTTTCATCACCTTTCAATAACAACCAATACATATAATAGTCTATCATACATATACATATGGAAAAGAACAAAGGCAAACAATATTCATACCTTAGAATTCACCTATTGATTGTGTAATCCTATTTGTGCATATAATAGGTGCCATTCGAAGCTCTCGATATGACAAACGCAGCTATTGGATTACTCTAGAATTTCTTCGATTGAATGAAAAGTAATTTAAAGGTCAAATTTGGCTAGGGTTTGTTCTTTCTCAATGATTGATGAGGAAAATGAGTTTCTGAACTCATATACATGTATATATACATATATTCCCGTCCATAATATAATAGGAAATTACAAAAATGCCTTTAAAATTTAAATAATGTCAAATCTGTCCTTTGGTGGACTATTTTGATAAGCTAAAGTAGATCGACTATAACTCTTTTGTCCAATATCGGATTTGGGTTAAATTTGTATCGTTGGAAGGATAATTCAAAGGGCTTTCATTTCATATAAAGTAGGCCACCCAGTTCGTCCTGTACAAGGAGTTATGGTCATTTAAATTTGACCCTAAAAATCTATTTTGGTAGTTTGAAGTAAAATGAGTATTACTCCTTACTTAGACGTTGGATTTGGATAAAACCAATTGCATTGGAAAGAAGACTCAAAGATATTTCTTTTAATAGGACACAGCTCTCCCAGTTTATTTTATTGAGGGAGTTATGATCATTCAAAGTTGACCCAAAAATTTGGCTGGCCTCAGTAGTTTGTGTGCAGGAAATTTTCCTGCACATTTACTATTACCAAATATCCCGGCCACCATTTTATAGTTTTGAATGTGCTCGAGTATATCCAAAACCTATCCATTTTTTTTAAATCTTTATATCGTTGGAAAGCTTATTCAATAACCTTCGCATGGAACCATCGACGGGCAAATTCTGGAATAAATAAAATAAAAAAATTAATTCCATATAAATAAGACTAATACATGTACTTGAATACGCCAATACACGTACTTGAATATGGGGTGTTACAGGAATCCTCTAAATACATTGTATATTTGTATTATAGAGAGTTAGGGTACTCTGGAATCCCTTGCTCTTGTGGTATCTCCGATATGTGAGGCTAAACGTATCAGGTCCTATTCAGGGGGTTACACTGGACTCATATAGCCTTTGGGTGGTTAAGGATAGTTAATCTACACATACCCAGGTAAATGGTTTCAAATGCATGTTATAATCGCTTCCCTTTCCCAGCATGATTATATGTATATGTATGTAGGGTTCACATGCATATGGATGGTTTGCTTGGTTTTATTAAATGACATTATTTTATCCTTAGCCAAAGTTTATGCTAGTGTTCACCCACTAACCCATCTTTGGAGGGTTGCATCTCAATACAATGCAAGAACCAGCCGTTCTACTCCTCCTACATAGCGATCAGATTTTAGGATCTCCTATTGGATTGAAGTGGTTAGCTTTCCTCTTTCTTGAAGGATTCATTTCATGGATGTTATTCATACTTTGGTTTATTTGTGGATATTGGGTTTGGGTATGTTTGGGGGTATGTCTCGACTGGATTTTGTTATTTTTTTATTTAGAGGCTTTAGTGGATCTACTATGGGTTAGAATGGGTGGAATCAGTTTTGGTGTCAGCTTTAGTAATGGAATTGGTATTGGGGTTGATATTGATTGACTGTATTATTTGTTTTTCCATCCTTTTTTATTTTGGGATTATATATAATTATTATGGAACTCATTAAGGTTTGGATTATTGTTTGGTTGGTTTTTATTATCGGTTGGGTATCGGGCGGTTGGACTCATTCGGTGGTCGCAGATATAGACCTCATCTATATTCTTGGATATGCAATAATGCTATATTTTTATATGTTTGGAATTCATCCGACTCAGGATATGCTTTGGATAGTTGGATTGGGTATTGGGGGTTTTCCCTTGTCCTTTTTTGAGTTGGGAGGCCCATTATGACAAGGCCCCCGATCGGGTCTAGTAAAGTTGGTATCAAAGATTTAAGTTCATGGTAAATTGAGAGTCCAAAAAGTTGTATCTAGTATAGTCTCCTTTAGAAGTGTGTAGCACGTCAAACTCATAATAGAGTGGCCACAAGGAGTTTAGGAATATTTCACTTTCTTAGTATTCTATTTTTAAGCTTGGAGGAATTTTCTCTAATCCTTGTTTGTTCGCTTTTCAGATCATGCCTTGGTAATTTAGAACATAAGAAAATTCTTCTATTTCATTAGAGGACAATATTTATGGGGTATGCCCTACATATGGATTTGGCACTCGATATCAGGGTCCTATCATTGATTTTTCTAGAGTTCCCCTAGTTGCTACTTCTCCTTCTCAAGGTGAGGTGACTAAGGTGGAATTTTGTTTATTAATTCATGGTATTGCTTAGTTTGTTGCTGCTCAGGCTGAGTGGGTTGTATCTGGTGTTTTATATGTTGAGGCCACAAGGGTTGGCTAGTTAATGAAGACGAATCCTCCCTATTTTATTGGCAGAAAGGTGGACGAGGATCCACAGGATTACTTGGATGAAATAGAGAAGATATTTAGGGTAATGTAGGACACAAATATTGAAGGGGTAAACTTTACAGCTTATCAGCTCAAGGATGTTACGTATTAATGGTACAAGGAGTGGGATACAGATAGAGGCAATATCAGAGGTTGTCCTTATGAGAGACTTTTTTAAATATTTTTCTGGATCGCTTCTTTCCTCATGAGTTGAGGGAAGAAAAGATGGAGGATTTTGTGAATCTTAAGAATAAAAGAATGTCTATCATGGAATATGCCTTTAAGTTTCATTATATGTCAAGGTATGCTCCATAATTGGTATTTGATTTGAGAGTGAGGATGAGAAAGTTCACTTCTAGGATATCTCAGGATTTTATCTTTGAAATCAAGATTGCTTTGCTGATTAAGGATATGGATATTTTAAGGTTAGTTATCCATATGCAACTGGAGGAGAATGAAAACAAGAAATAGGTGGAGTTTGGGGAAAGGTAGGGTAATTGGAGTAGGTTTTTTTAGTAGGGTAGCTCTCAGTAATAGGGTGATCAAGATGGAAGCAAATGTCTGAAGAAGAAGTACGGGAGTTCTGGTTCCTTTTCTACTGATAGCAATCCTTACCCGAAGTAGTCGGGTGACAGGCGTCCGTAAGGTAGTTATAATTTTTGATCACAAGCTTCCCAATATCAAGGGAGTGGGGCATAGTCAGGTTCTTCATGTCCTCCTTGCCTCTTCTATTTCATCTTCAACGAGGCTTTGTGAAATACGAGGGACATATGTTATAAATATGGTCAGCCAGACCATATTCTTAAAAACTGTCTAACTGTTAAGGGTGCTTTGGGAGTGGTAAATGATCTGGTTGCTTAATCTTCTTCTCTTGTGCCTCGTGGTGCAGCTACGGTGTATGCTCCTATTTCTAGTACTGGCACTGTCCGTATTAAGTTATATGCTCTTATATCTCAGTAAGAGTTTAAGGCATCACCTAATGCCATTACTGGTACATGTAAACTCTTTTCTCGTCATGTGTATTGTTTGCTTGATCTTAGGTCCACATTTTCCTGTGTGACCCCATATATGGCTATTTGTTTTGCTTTTGATCCAGAGGTTGTTTCAGATCCTTTTTTTATTTCTACCCTAGTAGGTCACTCTGTTATTGATAAAATAGTCTATAGGGGATGTGTGGTATCTGTTGGTAGTAAGTAGACCTTGGTAGATCTATTTGTGCCGGATATGGTTGATTTTGAAGTTATTCTAGGAATGGATTAGTTACACTCTTGTTACGCGTCCGTAGATTGTCAGACTCATAAGGTTATCTTTAGTTTCCCTAGTGAACCGGTTATAAAGTGGGAGGGTGGTTCCCTAGCTCCTAGAGGGGTTATTTCTTATTTTAGAGCTCAAAGATCAATCCCTAAAGGGTGTCTTTATCACTTGGTGTGGGTAAAAATTCTATCTTGGAAGGTCCTTCTTTTCACTTGATTCTTATGGTAAGTGAGTTTCCTGAGGTCTTTCTTGATCTTCCCGATGTTCCTATATTGATTTTCATATTGATTAGGTTTCAGAAACTCATCGAATAGCTATTCCTCCATTTAGAATGACTCTGGCTGAGTTGAGGAAACTCAAGGACCAACTTAAGGATCTTCTGGATAAGGGGTTTATTCATCCTAGTGTATCCTTGTAGGGTACACCGATGTTGTTCGTTTGTAAAAAAATGGTTCCCTTCGGATGTACATCGACTATCGATAGTTGAATAAGGTAATGGTCAAGAACAAGTATCCTCTTCCAAGGATAGATGACATGTCTAATTAGTTGAAAGGTGCCAAGTTCTTTTCTAAGATAAATCTTTAGTCCAGGTGTCATTCTCTTATGATTTGGCAGGAGGAAATCCCTATGACATTTTTTCATACTCGGTATTGTCACTTTGAGTTCTTTGTTATGTTATTTTTCTTGACTAATGCCTCGGCAACCTTTATGGATTTAATGAATAGGGTTTATAGGCAGTTCTTAGATCTTTTTCTTATTGTGTTTATTGATGACATCTTAGTGTATTCTAAAGTGAGGTGGATCACGCTAATAACCTACGTGTAGTGTTGTAGACCTTGAAGAAACAACATTTGTATGCCAAGTTCTCCAAGTGTGAGTGTTTGTTGAATGTTTTAACTTTTCTTGGTAATATTATTTCTAGCGAGGGATTATAGTGGATCTATAAAAGGTGGTTATGGTTAAAAGGTGGCCTAGACCCATGACTCCAACTGACTTTCAGAGCATCATGGGTTTGGTTGTGTAATATATGTGGTTTGTGGAGTGGGTTTCTTCAATAGCTGCTCCATTAACTAAGTTAACTCGGAAGAAGGTAAAGTTCTCCTTGTTAGAAGCATGTGTAGGGTGTTTTGAGAAGATTAAGGACAAGGTGACTTCAGTTCTGGGTTGACATTACTTGAAGGTAATAAGGGATTTATGGTTTATTGTGATGTATCCCGGGTGGTACTTGGTTGTGTTTTGGTGCATCATGGGAAGTTGATTGCCTATGCTTCCAGACAGTTGAAGGTGCTTCAGAGGAATTATGCTACTCATGATTTAGAGCTGGTGGCAGTGATTTTTGTTTTGAAAATTTAGTGGCATTATTTTTATGGAGTGTACGTAGACATCTTCTCTTATCATAAAGGTCTACAGTATGTGTTCACTTAGAAAAAGTTATATCATAGGCAAAGAAAATGGTTTTAACTTCTCAAGGATGATGATATTAGTCTTTACTATCAACTAAGTAAAGCTAATGTGGTTATTCATGCTCTTAGCAGGTTGTCCATGGGTATTTTGGCTAATGTGGAGGAAAAAAGCAGGAATTGGTAAAGGATATTCACTGCTTGGCCTATCTTAGAGTTCATCTATTGGACACCAAGGATAGTGGGTAATAGTTCAGGACTTGTTAGGTCATTTCTTTGTGCAGAGATTAAGGAGAAGTAAATGCTAGATTCTATCTTGATGAAAATCAAGAGTGATGTTGCTAGGCAAAAGGTACTGGTATTCTAGATCAACGACAATGGTACTTTATGATAATAAGGGTGGTTATGCATTTGAGATATCGATGAATTGCGACTAAGCATTTTGACTGAGGTGCATGAATCATGCTATATTTTTTATCTAGGTTTGACAAAATGTATCATGATATCAAGGAGATGTATAGGTGGAATGGTATGAAATGTGATGTGGTTGATTTTGTAGTCAAGTGCATTGTTTGCCAACAAGTCCAGGTTGAGCACATGAGACCTGGCGGGTTACATCAAGAAATTGATTTTCCCAAATAAAAATGAATGGTGATCAACTTGGATTTCCTTACCTGTCTTCCTCGGTCTCAGAACTAATTCAATTCGATTTGGTTTATTATGGATAGGGTAATGAAGTATGCTCACTTCTTGCCAGTGAAGATTAACTTTTCGATGGAGGACTATGCAAAGTTGTATCTTTATAAGATAGTAAAGTTGTATAGGGTACCTATTTTATTATCTTTGGTCATGGTATGCAATTTTCATCTCACTTTTGGTGGTCTTTTCAGAAGGGATTAGGTACTAGGGTGAGTTTGAGTACTACTTTTCATCCTAAGATGGATGGGCAAGCAGAAAGAACTATTCAATCATTGAAGGATATGCTTCGGGCATATGTGATTTTCATTGGTAGAAATTTCGTTGAGCATCTACCTTTATTAATGTTTTCTTACAACAATGGCTATCATTCCAGTATTGGGAAAACCCCTTTTGAGGCACAGTATGGTAGGGGATATAGATCTCCTATTAGTTGGTTTGAGCTTGGTGTGGTGAATATGTTTGGTCCGAATTTGGTTAATCATGCTATCTAAAAAGTAATGGTGATTTCGGACAGGCTTAAGGCTGCCAAAGTCGCTAAAAGTCCTATGCGGATGTAAGGTGTAGAGATTTGGAGTTTAAGGTTTAGATAAGGTGTTCCTAAGGGTACTCCCATGAAGAGAGTAATATGGTTTGGTAAGAAGGGGAAGATAAGTCCTTATTTTGTTGGTCCTTATGCAACTCTTTGGAGGGTTAGTAATGTGGCGTATAAATTAGTGTTGCCTTTAGGTTTACCTCCATTTATCCAGTATTTCATGTATCTATGTTGAGAAAGTGTTTTAATGATCCTTCTTCGGTTATTCATTTGGAGGGAATGGATGTCTTGGATTTTCTATCTTATAGAGAGGTCTCGGTTAAGATCTTGATAGGTAGGTTCGTCATTTAAGGACCAAGGATATAGCCTCAATTAATCTTATTTTGCAATACCACAAGATGGAAAAGACTATATGACAAGTAGAATAGGACATGAAGTCCAAGTATCCACATTTGTTTTTATGCTCCTGGGATTGATGCGGAAGGTATGTGTTCTTCAACATACTTACGTCTTAAAACTCTTTTAAAGGAGAGATTTATATCTTTCATCTTTGTGTTCTAACGTGGTTAAAGGTTGGATTGATATTTAATAATGCAAATGATTCGTGCTTGTAGATACCCTGCCTTGTTCCTTATTTGGGTATGAATGTTACTAGTGGAGGAGAATGAAACACCCTGGATTTTTGGTCCTTAGAAAATTTCCTGTATTTTTGGTCCTTAGAAAGGATATCATTTGGGGAAATGACTTGGTATTTGTTAGTCGTATGCTGACCAGTGTTGGTTGATGTGTTGGATTAGGTTTCTGGAATGGATACGACTAGGATTTGGTTTCTGGAATGGATACTAGTTGATATGTTGGATATGGATTTGGTTTCTAGAATACAAACCTGTGTCAGTATGACGATACCACTATTAATACTCTTGGTTAATAATAAATGGTGTAATGAATTTATTGGTTTGAAATGGTTTTAATTAGGTAATAATGGTGGGGTGTGATAGCTAATTGTAAAAGTGGGAATTTAATAAATGAAAACTGGAAACTCATGTTTACTGACATGATGGGTATTTCATGGCGACCTTATATGATAGTATGAGGTACATAGGAATTGTATAAGTGTATTGTACACATGTATCATGGAGAGTGAAGGGTACTTACGCAATCTTTACGCTTGGGGTATCTCTGATTTATGCGGCTACATGTATCGTGGCCTCTTCAGGGGGTTACACTAGACCCATATAGCCCTTGGATGGTTAAGGACAGTTAAGTTACATATACCAAGGTCAATGTTTTCAAATACATGCTAAACCTGATTCCCTTTCCTGGCATGGTTATATATATGTATATATGGTTTGTATGCATACATATGGTTTGCTTTGTTTCTTTAAATTGCATAATTTTTTCCTTATCATTAGTTCTTGCTAGTGCTCACCCACTAACCCATCGGGTGTTTATATCCCCACGCGATATAGGAACTGGCTGTTCTATACCACCTACTTAGCGATTAGACTTTGGGATTATCTATTAGATTGATATGGGAAGTTTCTGTCTTTCAAAAAGGCTCCATTTCATAGAAGTTATTTCATACTTTGGTTTATTTTTGGATATTGGTTTTGGCTATATGGGGGGGCCATGTCCCAACCAGATTTTGTTATTCTTCTGGTTAGATGCTTTTGTGGAACTATAATTGGTTGGAATGGGCAGGATTGGTATTGGTATCAGCCTTAGTATTGGTATTGATATTGGGGATGATACCAATTGACAATATTGTTGGTTGCTTCATCCTATTTTATTTGGGGATTATATAGAATTATTATGGAACTCATATGGTTATGATTTAGATTATGATTATGTTTGTTTTCGTTATCGGTCAGGTATCGGGTGGTTAGGCTTGTTGGGTGGTCTTGTATATAGACCTATCCTAGAGTCTATGATTATGCTATAACACTATCTTTTTATATGTTTGTTTTGAATTCATCCAACTTAGGATATGCATTGGACGGTTTCGTTGGGTATTGGGGGTTGTCCCCGGTACTAGTTGGACTTGGAATGCCCATTACGATAAGTCCCCTGGTTGAGTCGTGTCATATTGGTATCAGATCTTTAGGTTAATGGTCAATTGGGAGTCCACAAGGCCGCGTCTAGTAGAGTCTAATTTAGGGGTGTACAGTGCACTACACTCATAAGAGAGAGGATATAAGGCATATAGAAATATTCCACTTTCTTAGTATTCTATTTTCAAGCTTCAAGTCTAAGTCCTGGAAATTTCTCTAATGATTGTTTATTCACTTTTTTCAGATCATGCTCAATGATCTAGAACACAAGGAAATTGTTTTGTCCAATCTAGGGACGATGTTGATGGGGTACGCTCTACACTTCGAGTTGGCACTCAATCTCATGGTCCTCTCCCTAATTGTTCTAGAGCTCCCCCGGTTGCTACTAGTCCATCTCAAGGTGAGGTGACTAATGCAAAATTTCATCAATCGATTCATGTTATTTTTCAATTGGTTGCTACTCAGATTGCACAGGATATATCTATTATTTTATCTATTGAGGCCATTAGGGTTGGCTAGTTTATGATGATGAATTCTCCTACTTTAATTGGAGTGAAGATGGACAAGGATACTCAGGCTTTCTTTGATTAAATAGAGAGATATTAAGGGTAATGCAGGACACAAATATGGAAGGTGTAAACTTTATAGCTTATCAACTTAAGGATGTGCGTACCAATGGTACAAGGAGTGGGATAGGGTAAGAGGCAATGCTGAGGAGTTGTCCTTATGGGAGGACTTTTTTGATGCTTTTTTGGATCGCTTTTTTTCCTCGGGAGCCGAGGAAAGAGATGATGGAATAGTTTGTGTATCTTAAGAAGGGAAGAATGTCTGTCTAGGAAAACGCCTTGAAATTCCAGAAGCTATTAAAGTATGCTCAAGACTTGGTGTCTGATATGAGAGAGAGGATGAGAATGTTCACTTCTTATTTAACTTGGGATTTTATACTTAATAGCAAGACTACTTTGCTCATCAAAGATATAGATATTTTGAGGTTAGTTATCCACATGCAAGAGGTGGATGATAAAAAAAGAATGGGCTGAATTTAGTAAAAGGCAGGGTAAGAGGAGTAGGTTTTGTGAGTAGGGTAGTTCTCAGTATCATGGTGGCCGAGATGGCGATAATTGGACGAGAAGAAGTGGGGGAGTTTTAGTTCCTTCTCTACTACTTGCACTCCTTACCTGAAGCAGTCAGGTAACAGGCATCCGAAAGGTGGTTATAAATTTTAAGGACAAGGTGCCCAATATTAGGTGAGTAGGGTACTTTTGGCTTCTTCATGTCCTTATTATTGGTTATGTGGCCATGTTCATCGGGTCATTTATGATAAAGAGAGGTACAGATGTTTTAAATGTGGTTAGCCAGGCTATATGCTCAGAAATTTACCAGCTGATAAGGGTGCTTCGGGAGCGGTCAAAGCTTTGGGTGCGTCATTTTCTGCTCTTGTGCCTAGTGGTGTTGCTTCGATGTCTGCTCTTGTTTCTAGTAACAGAACTGTCCTCAATAAGTGATATACTCTTATATATTGGTAGGAATATGAGGCATCACCTTATGTCATTACTGGTAAGTAACAACTATTTTCTCATGATATGTATTTTCTTCTTGATTCGAGGTCCACTCTTTCATACGTGACCCATATGTGGTTGTTTGTTTTTGTTTTGTTCCTGAGGTTATTTTAGATCCTTTTTCTTTTTCAACCTCTGTAGGTGACTCAGTTATTATTAAAAGAGTTTATAGGTGTGTATGGTATCTGTTGGTAGTAAGCATACCTTCGTAGATCTATTTGAGCTGGATATGGTGGATTTTATCGTTATTCTAGGGATGGATTGGTTACACTCTTCTTATGCGACCTTAGATTTTCAAACTCGTATGATTGTATTTAGGTTCCCTAGTGAATTGATTATAGATTTGAAAGGTGGTTCCCTAGCTACTAGGGGAGGTATATTTCTTATCTTAGAGCTCAGAGATTAATCCCTAAAAGGTGTCTTTATCACTTGGTGCGGGTTAAAGATTCTAACTTAGAGGGTCCTTCTTTTCACTTGGTTGCTATGGTAAGTGAGTTTCCTGAGGTCTTTCTAAATGATCTTCCTGGTGTTCCTTCAGATATGGAGATTGAGTTTGGTATTGATTTGGTTATGAATACTCGTCCAATATCCATTTCTCTATATAGAATCGCTCTAGCTGAGTTGAGGGAACTCACGGATCAACTTAAGGATCTTCTAGAAAAGGGGCTTATTCGTCCTAGTGTATCCCTGTGGGATGAACAGGTGCTGTTTGTGTGCAAGAACAATAGTTCCCTTCAGATGTGCATCGACTATCGACAGTTGAATAAGGAAATGGGTCAAGAACAAGTATCCCATTCCAAGAACAAATGACTTGTTCGATTAGTTGCAAGGTGCAAAGTTCTTTTCTAAGATAGATCTTACGTCTGCGTATCATCAAATGGGATTAGGGAGGAGGATATCCCTATGATGGGATTTTGTACTCAGTATAGGCACTTTGAGTCATTTGGCTTGACTAATTCCTCAACAATATTTATGGATTTGATGAATAGGGTTTTCAAGCAGTTCTTGGATCATTTTGTCATTGTGTTTATGTAATACCCTAAAAGTTCAGACATTTTAGGATCATGCTTGGAACTCATGAGTAATGAATTTTAGTTCTTTGGTAGTCCTATGATCAATGTTGAAGCATATTATGGCCTAAAAAGTGTTCTAGCTAATAGACGAATCAAAACATTTCCTTACCGATTAAATTCTTGAGAAGGATATTGGTATAGTCAACTTCAAACGAGCATATCTCTCTTTGTGCTATGAATTTCTGATCTCATGACCCACCAAAAGATAGATAATTTAATTAACTTTCCAATGATACCAATTTATTCTAAATCCAATGTCGGAGCAAGGAGTTATGCCGATTTTACTCCAGCATGTTAGGCTGGGAAACTGAGTGATAACATTTGTGATAACCTATCATAAGCGTGATGACTTATCACCAATGTCGTCATCCTTGGGCAAATTTCCACCCCCAGTGATAACATTTTGTGATAAGTCTTCACGCACGTTATGGCCTATCACCAATGTCATCAACCTTAACCAGAAAATCAAGATTTACCTTTTTGTGACAACATTTCATGATGACTTATCACCAACTTGATGACTTGTCACGAATGTCGTCAACTATTTTTTTCTAGCTATTGAGGTATGTTTTTGCAAGGGTATTTTTGTATTTTCATTCACTTCCCACGACTTATAACCCTCAAGGAGCGTATTATCTTTCATTCTCTTTAGTTAAAATCTCAAAAAGCTCTCTCATACATTCTCAACCACAAGATTTGGGTTTCCTCTCAAGATCATCTCCTCAAGAACAAGAACATTCTCTCTCAAAGGGGTTAAACCCTAGTCAAGAAAAATCAAGAGCAAGCCTAAGGATTTTTCAAGAACCTTCAGAAACACTAGATCTCTTTAAAGATTCAATCACTAAGGTATGTGTAGTATTCATCCATGGGTCCTTTCTATCCATTGAGCTCAAGAATAATGTTTTAAATTATAAATTGTGATTTTCTTATTGTGTTATGACTATAATCATGTTGATGATTATTGTATGGATTCAACGTTATATCTTGATGTGTTTTTCATGAAGCATTTGAGTAAGTTAGTTGAAACCCATAAATTTTGGATGAATTAAGATTGTCAAATTAATAAGTACACCTACGTCCAAAGTTGTGCATGTAAGGTGTTTGATAAAATTACAAGAATGATAGAATCCATATTTTTTATGATTTAATAGTACTTAAATGACAAGCCCATGTTCTATTCTTTATGAATCCACATGAACTCCATGTTATTGTTGTGTGTTATTATTGTGATATGGAATGAGCATGATACTAAAGCAACATGAGTATAAACATGTTGTTCGCATCCCCTTCCATGTATAAGATAATGAGAATGCAGTGTAGTATGAAATCTCCTACTTATGATATTGTGAATTGTGGACTCTATTCTTATGATTAAATCAGTCATGTGTGTCAGTTTCCTTCCATCGAGTCCTAGGGGTACCTGTACCCGAAAAATATAGATGTGTGCCTTGAGCCATGTCATGTTATCACAATACTCTTAGTCAAGCCATGATCTATAGAACTCAGGCAGTCAATGTGACTCAGGAAATCTCAAAAATTTCATGATCTTAGTTATTTCTCAGATAATAGTACTATTTTGCTAGTCAACAGAAGTCAGTTACTTAGTCCATATACAGTCAGTTAATTATGTTCAATCTCTTAAGATGGGAGTAGAAGTTAGCGCCGAGTGAACCCAAGGATGGGAATTCACCTGCCAGATAAGGGTGTGATTCTTAGCAGTCATCCTTGTGTTCCAGAACTACGTATCCAGTGTAGGTTGAGACATCTTAACTTGTCAGATTAGGATTGATGAGGTGATTTATCCTGTCAAATCAGGGTCCTACCGTTCTCATTATAGTAACCTTCCAAATAAGGGTCACTCACATCTTGTCCTTACTAGTGGCGCGGTATTGACACCCTTCCAATCAGGGCAAAGATTGGACCCCAGCTCAGCTATTATAACGTATTTGGGGCATGTCAGTTAAACAACTACCTCCCACAGCTTCTGTCTTAATCTCAATAAAAGAACTCAGATGGTTCTTCAGATTTTAGTATGGCAGGACTGCCAGATATAGTCAATTCAATTACAGTATGGAACTCAGGTAGTTCCATCAGATTCAGAACTGTCAGACACAGTCATCCATGTTATTAGAAACTCGAGTAATAGTCATATTAGATATTAATAAACCATGTATTAGTGTACAGATCTAGATATCACATATTCACGATCTCAGTTACTATGTATGCATGTTTGCACTCTCACGTTTATATTAGTCATTCAGTTATCACTGCTCATGCATGTAAGCCCTTTTGTACATAGCCTACCTCACTCATATACTCAGTACTTTCTTTTATGTTACACCATATGTTCAGATCCACAAGTTCCAGATCAGCAGTGGCAGTTGCCTTTTAGTATATAGAGTTGCAGTGAGTCCTCTTCGTTCGAGGATGATATGATTTGACTTAATTTATTTTCTTCGGTTATATTTTAGTTTACGGATTTAGTTGGAGACATGTACCTTTAACTCCTTACTCAGACAGTATTTAGAGGCTTTCAGATTTAGTTCAGATTTGTTTTGGACTTCAATTTTTTAAAAATATTTGTTACCCTATATGGATGTTATGATTTGTCAAATATTTTATTCACTTGAACCTTATGGCCTATTGTTCATTTTTTCTGCATTTTATATGTATATTATGCAGTGTACAGGTAAAAATTTTAGTCATGGGTAAGGTTGTGGTCCTTCGGGGTCATAAGCACCGTGTAGCATTCCAGTTTAGTAAATTGAGGTGTTACAAACTTAGTATCAGAGCCTAAGGTTCAATAGAGTCCTAGGAAGTCTGAAAGCCACATCTAGTAGATTCTTGTACATGGGTGTATTACGCACCATATTTATGTGCAAGAGGCTATGAGATGTTTTAAGAATAGTTTCTCCTCTTTCAGTATTCATGTTGTGCCAGTGAGCATAATCACAAGTCAGTCTCTCAGTCTAATCTACTTCTTCTCTTTATTTTAGAACATGTCTCCTAAGAGAAGAAATCAGTTAGCCCCTGAGCCCGAAGAACCTTTGGGTGATCATGTTTCACATGCAGAGTTCAGGACCGAATTTACCACTTTTTCTCAGTCTATGGATTCCCGAAATGAATGGCTACCAGTTATTCCGGCCAATCTAGTGGCTAATTCAGCCACAGTTAGGATTTGGGACTTCACCCAAATGAACCCTCCATCTTTCTTCAGGTCTAAGTCTAATGAAGACCCCTAGGAATTCATTGACCAAGTCCGGAAGGTCATAGACATCTTGGGAGTTACTTCTTGTCAGAGTGGCGAGTTAGCTGCATACCAATTACAGGATGTTGCTCACACTTGGTACAAACAGTGGAAGTCTGAGAGGTTAGAGGATGTAGGTCCTATAGGGTGGGAGGAATTTGTCACGGCTTTCGTAGATGGATTCTTTCCCCAAGAGCTTAGGAAGGCAAAAGTTCTAGAGTTCATCAACCTCAAGCGGGGAAATATGACAATTAAAGAGTGCTCTCTCAGATTTACTCAGTTAGATAGAGATGCCCCTCATGTGGTTGCAGACAACAGGACTAAGATGAGAAAGTTTGTGTCAGGGGAAAATGATAGCATGGTAAATGAGTATAGGTCTATGATGCTAAAAAATGATATTAATTTAGCCAGGATCATGACCCATGCTCAGCAAATAGAGGAGCAGAAGATTAAGACTAGGAAGAGGCAGAATAAGAGAGCAAGGTCAGGTAGTTTTAGTTTTGCTCAACCCAAATCAGAAAGAGGAAACCGTTCGCAGTTTTGTCTTAAGCCAGTAGTCCAGCTCCTTTTTTTGCTAGTGACCCAGTGTTGAAATTCAAACACGGCAACCAAGATTGAGCACCAGGCTCTAAGTCTCAGGGCAGTGTCAATAGTGCCCGAACTAACCCTTTATGTTAGACTTATGGTAAGAACCATAAGGGTACCGGTATAGCTAGTAGCGATGTTTGTTTCGGTTGTGCCAAGCCAGGCCACAGGGTTAAAGAGTGTCCGCATTCAGGTCTGTAGGGTCATTCTAATCATTCCACAGCCTAGTCTGGTCGCCCAAATCAGAAGGGTACCACTTTTAATACTACTAGTGGGCAACACCCAAATAAACTCTATGCTCTTCCGACCTGATAGGATCAAGAAAATTCTTCTGATGTCGTTACTGGTACATTGCATATTTTCGATGTTCATGTTTATGCTTTGCTAGATCTAGGTGCATCATTGTCTTTTGTTACTCCTAATATAGTAGGCAATTTCAGAATTAGTCCCAAAATTTTTATCAGAGCTCTTTTCAGTCTTTACCCCAGTGGGTAAAACCATTATAGCTCGGTGGGTATATAGGAACTGCCCGATTATAATATTTTTGAAAGCCACATCAACATATTTAGTTGATTTAGAGATGATTGATTCTGAATAAGTTCGTCCTAGAGTGGAAGGGTAATACTTCATTTTTTAGGGGTCAGCTTATTTCCTACCTTTAGGCAAGGAAAATAATATCTAAGGGATGTGTTTATCATCTTGTTCATGTTAAAGACTCTAGTTTCGAATCTCCCAATCTCGAATCAGTCCAAGTTGTAAATGAGTATTCAGATGTGTTTCTCAAAAATCATCTAGGCATTCCTCCGAAAGGGAAATCGACTTCGGTATTGACCTTATTCCAGATACTCAGCCTATTCTATTCTGCTATACAGAATGGCACCAGCAGAACTTAGAGTATTGAAATAAAAATTGAAGGATCTCTTAGATAAGGGATTTATTATATCTAGCATTTTCCCTTAGGGTGTACCAATCTTATTCATGCAAAAGAAAGACGGTTCTCTCAAAATATGCATTGATTACCATCAGCTCAATAAAGTCACGGTCAAGAACAAGTATCCTCTTTCTAGAATAGATGAATTCTTTGACTAACTTTAGGGTGCCAATTATTTCTCCAAGATAGACCTCAGATCAGGCTATCATCATCTCAGAGTTAGAGGATGTGACATCTTGAAGACAACTTTCCGTACTCGGTATGGTCACGTCGAGTTTCTAGTCATGTCCTTTGGTCTTACCAATGCCCCAGCCGCTTTCACAGACTTGATGAACTGTGTGTTTAAGAAGTACATGGACATGTTTGTCATAGTCTTCAGAGATGATATCCTGGTCTATTCCTGCACAGAGCGCGATCATGCAGACCATCTTAGAATTGTTCTTCAGACCCCCAGAGATCACCATCTATTCGCCAAATTCAGTAATTTTGTGTTTTGGCTAAGGTTAGCAACATTTCTTGGCCATATTATTTTCGGCGATGGCATTAGAGTAGATTCTCAGAAGACCAAAGCGGTAAGAAACTGGCCTCACATTGTCTCTCCATCAGATATTAAGAGTTTCTTGGGTTTGGCTGGCTATTACAGATGGTTTGTTGAGGGATTTTCTTCTATTGCATCCCCTATGTACAGATTGACTCAAAAGAAGGTCAAGTTTCAACGGTCAGATTCTTGCGAGAAGATTTTTCAGGTGTTGAAGACTTGACTCACCTCAGCTTCAGTTCTAACTCTTCTAGATGGTTCAGATGGGTTCGTAGTGTATTGTGATGCATCCAGAGTGGGACTATGTCGTGTCCTCATGCAGCATTTTAAGGTCATTAGAAGAATTATCCTACTCATGATCTTGAGTTATCAGCCGTAGTATTTTCCTTAAAGATTTGGAGGCATTATCTATACGGAGTTTATATAGATGTCTTCATAGATCATAAGATTCTCCATTATGTCTTTTCTTAGAAAGATCTCAATCTTCATCAGAAAAGGTGGTTAGACTTTTGAAAGATTATGACATGAGTGTCCTTTACCACCCAGGCAAGGTCAATATTATGGCCGACGCTCTCAGTAGACTCTCTATGGGTAGTTTTTCTCACATTGAGGATGGCAAAATGAAGATAGCTTAGGAAATATATCAGCTTGCCAGACTAGGTGTTCTCTTAGTCAATTCTTTAGAGGGTGGTGTATGTGTTCAGAGTAGTTCAGAATCATCTCTAGTTTCTGAGGTAAAAGAAAAGCAAGACAGGGATCTTAGCCTTGTCAAGCTAAAAGAGTCAATTAGAGATAAGAAGGTTGAGGTTTTCTCTCACGGGGGAGATGGTGTCCTTCGTTGTCAGGGTTGTCTCTGTGTTCTAGATGTGGATGACTTGAGGCAACCAGTTCTTGTAGAGGCACATAGTGCACGATACTCTATTCATCCAGGGGCCACTAAGCTGTATCGTGACTTGCAGGAGATCTATTGGTGGAGTAGGATGAAGAGAGATGTTATAACTCTTATGGCTAAGTGCTCTACATATCAACAGGTTAAGATAGAACATCAGAAACCTAGTGGTTCCATGCAGGAGTTCATTATTCTTACTTGGAAGTGGGAAGAAGTGAACATAGAATTCGTGACAGGTTTGGCTCTAACTCGTCATCATCACAATTTAGTTTGGGTCATTGTAGATAGTATGACCAAGTCAGCTCATTTCCTTCCAGTCCATACCTCTTATTCAACTGAGGATTGCGCCAAACTCTACATCAGGGAGTTGGTCAGATTACACGATGTTCCGCTATTTATTATCTCAGACAGAGGTACCCCGTTCACCTCTCACTTTGGGAAAGCATTCCAAAAGGGTCTTGGTACCTAAGTTTATTTCAGTATAGCTTTTTATCCTCAGACAGATGGTCAAACAAAAAGGACCATACAGACTCTAAAAGATATGCTAAGGGCGTGTGTAATTGATTTCAAGGGAAGTTAGGATGACCACTTTCCTTTGATTGATTTTGCATACAATAATATCTATCATTGCAATATTCAGACGGCTCCGTTCGAAGCTCTCTATGGTAGGAGGTGTAGATCTCTAATCGGTTGGTTCGTAGTTAGTGAGGCCTTAGTCATAGGGCCTAACTTTGTGTTTGATGCCTCAGAGAAAATTAGAGCCGACAAAAGTCTTATGCAGACATTCGTATAAAGGATCTAGAATTCAAAGTTAATGATTTTATCACTCTCAAGATCTCTCCTATAAAGGGGGTAAAGAGATTCGGCAAGAAGGGAAAGCTCAGACCCCGATATGCCGGTCCTTTTAAAATTCTCAGTCGCTTGGGAAAGGTAGGTTATGAACTCGAATTACCTCCAGATCTAGCTTCAGTTGATACAGTCTTCCATGTCTCTTTTCTCAAGAAGTGCATAGGTGACCCTTCAGTTGTAGTCCCTACTCAAAGTATGGATATCCAGAACAACCTCTCTTATGAAGAGATTCCAGTAGAAATCTTAGACTATCAGATCTATAGATTAGGGAACAAAGAAGTTTCTTTAGTCAAAGTTCTTTGGCGGAACCAGTCCGTTGAGGGAGCTACTTGGGAAGCAAAAGCAAATATGTATACCAAGTATCCTCACCTCTCTTCCACCAATTAAGATCAAGATCAAGGTAATAGTTCTTCTTAAGCTTATTTAGTTTCATATTCAAAATTCCATTTATGAATTTGGTACTAAATATCATTGCATTCGGTTATGCTTACATGTAACAGTTCAGTCACGTAATCATGCATTAGATATACATAAGTTTAGCTTGTTAGTTATGCATCAGATATGCATGTTTAGTATGTTCAGATATATTCATCTTATCATTCAGGTCAGTCATGTCATCATGTTTTAGATGTTGTATCCCTTAAGTAAGGCCATTATATTAGTTATCTCAGCTTAGTCAGTCTTATTCAATGATGAATATTCCCAAGGGGCGATACTGTAATACCCCAAAAGTTTAGACATATTTAGGATCATGCTTCGAACTCATGAGTAATCAATTTTAGTGCTTTGATAACTCTCAAATAACACTCTTGAATGGGTGTAAGCGATCATTGTCAATATAAAACCCACCTAGGTTGGGGTCGAATCCCACAGGGAATCAGGTGTGAACGTCAATTTGTACACAAAATGCTTTACTGGTAGTTTATCGTTTCCGAAAGTTGGGGTTTAAAGTTCACAATGTATCAATCTTCACTTTCTGAATTGTTAGAGTTGTTATCAATATAAATGGAAAACCAGGGTTATGATCACCAAAGGTTTTGGGTATGATCACCAAAGGTTCTATCTGACTTATCTCTCGAACTTACCAGACAATTTATTATCTAATTCTTTCAAACTTAGATAATTTATCTATATCCAATCAGATGTTATCTTAGGTAGATTAATCCAGTTATGACATTAATCATTAAATAAAAGGTTGGTAGCTTTCGAGTCCCTGTTGATAATTCTCATCCTCTAGTCTATTCCTCCGTTAGAAACAAATAAAACCTAAGGCATAATCTGATGTTTGCAACCACTAGATTTTAGTTAATACCACAAAATTTCAAGATGTTCTACTACTCTTTGAATCTGTTAAACACCTAGCATCATATCAAACCCTAATCCTTGGATCCCATAACCCTGACTAATGAAATTAGCCGCTCATGATTTGACGAAGGAAATCACAAGTTAAATTCATGATGATAATGATAAACTTACTTCTATATGGAAAACAACAAATAATTTCTTCAATTAAATCCCAAGTTAGAAACCCAAGAATAGTTGATAAGAAAGAAACTAAAAATAATTGGCAAAAAAGAATCTCCCAGGATATGACACGGTGCTAAAGGCTACAAGTACCCCCAAGCGAACCCTTAGAGCCGGTTTCTACCAATAACACTCAATTCAAGATAAAATAGACTCAACACTCGCATAGTCATATAAAATGAAAGGAAATATGGGAAATATACTCGGTCCATATGACCACAATACCGAGAAATATCAAAAAAACCACAATACTGAACCCTCGACACATCACAAGCCTGATACTTGTCTGAGAAAGACTCTACTAATCAGAATCTAGAGAGCCATTGGGACAAGTCCCCAACTGACTTGAAAAGAACTGAAGATAAAACCTAGTCTCTTCAATATAGAAAATATGTTAAGATCGGTCCTCAAACAATGAGTACTCACCACTGTAGAAAACGTAGTGTTTAGCATTATATGGGAAGAATAAATAAGATAAAAGTATGTGACAATGAGAGCCTTGATGAAGCCTGAGTAGTCAAGAGAGCTAAGTAGTGTTGGGATGTTAAATCAGGAGGTTTATGGATGGCAACCCATAGGATTGTTGGTGAAGTTTAAGTACTCAACATAGCCACATTGTGCCACAATGTTAAATTAAAAGTTGTTTAGGAGGAAACTTGAGTTTTTATTGTTTACTTTGTTTTGTTTTGAAGGATACAAAGCATGAGGAAATCAATCGATTAATATACAGATGAAAGAATGCAAAAAAGTCCAGGTAAGTTTACTCACGAGAATAGTCTATGAGTTATTGGTACAACTCCTGGCCCATGGACTTGACTCATGAAAATCAAAGAGGATTTTCTATTCTCTGATCTTGACTCAAGTGTCCTACCCACAAATCATGAGTCCAACCCTTAATTTGAGTGTTGAATCATGGGAAATTGATATCTCAAACCTGTTTCAAAACATTAACACACGACTTCAACCCATGAGTCATAACTCAAACACACGATTAATGGGTTGAGTATTAGAAATTAGAAAGTTAATAATAATCACAAAACATAATCACGATATTAGCTTATGAGTTGTGAGTTGGACTCACGACTCATGAGTCACTACTGGGCCCAAGTAACCTATAAATATAAATTTTAATCACTAGGCCAATATAATCTCACCTGGATCGAACCTTTCCTTTTCCCTTTAACCCTAAACCTCATCCATTTTTCAACAAAAATAACTCCTACTCAAATTTAAACACTTCTCAACACATCCCCTCCACCCATAGTCAAATATCAACCCTAAATATACCCATAGTCAAATATCAACCGTAAATATACTCATTATGTATGTGAGAAGTTATAATACCGTGAACATTGTCATGCTTTCGCTCTGCTTCAATCTTTACCACTAACAAAAACTAAAGGACATGTAAATTCTTTCAAAGCTTAGATTGTGAGATTGCAACTCGAGTAGTGATCATGATTTATTATCCCATAAATTCAAAAGTTTGGCCTTGAACTGAGTAATATGTACTGTTGATCCAAAATTAAACTGAATGTATACGATTTGTGCAAATTGGAGTTGACAAATTTAAGTTGAATCAGTAGACCGCATGTTTGTACATACAATACCAACCTATAATCCTTGTGTTAAATCCATGAGTCTTTGATTTAACTTGTGGAATCAGACCTGAGGTCCTGAAACTCAGAGACACTTCTTGATTTTCACAAAGGCAAGTCACGCCTCATGAGTTGAACCCATGAGTTATGGCTTGAATTTATGGATTGACTTCTTAATTAACAAGTTTAGCCCACAAGTCATAAGTTCAATGAGTCATAACCAGAACACGTGGGTTGGACCTACCATGTTTAACTTATTTTTTATTTTTATAATTTGATTACTGATGATTGTCCATTTAGGTACTATGGCAAAAAAACAACAACAAAGAAGGATGCATAGTCAAGACTAAGAGACAAGTCTCTCAAGCAGAGTGGATCCATAGAGAATAACTCCACTCATAATACACCCTTGGTTCAGTGCCAAATCCAATGCCAGAATCAGAGAGATGCAGCTACTAGGGCTGCTATGCTTCCAACTTCTAAACATGCACCACCAAAGGTATCTCAATCTAGGAAATAGGTCCCACCAGCTCTTGTTGCCCTGGAAAGACCTATCATAAAGGATGCACTGAGGTCACCACTGCACTTATCTTCCCTTCCCTACTCTAATAGGGTAGAGGAGGAGTCCATTTTTGATGACTATAGGAGGGGATTTAGCTGTTGTCCAACCTGAGGAGGGGGAGGGGTCTAGTTTATATAGTGAAGATTGAAAGAGAGATGCAGTCTAGTATGATGAGGGTGCGGAGTCTTTTGAGGGTACAAATGATTCCTCTATATCAGCTCTAATTTTAAAGGTACTTGAGTCCACATATACACCCATTATACCAGCAACTCTAATTATTTAGAGGGGAGGTGTGGAGGATATGCAGAGTCTAGACGATAGAAACATAGAGAATACTAATCAAGGTAGGCCTTGAAAGGGTAAAGTAAAGGGTCCACTCATTGGCTCATAACTTTTGTAGAGATTCTGGACTTGAAGTCCATATTTGATAGATATCGATGTGAATGAATGGGATAGACTTCAGGATCTTACATCCTAGAGGTGGTGTGTGAGTTCTATTATTCGTATTCCATATCTATCACTTTGATCATACCAGTGGGAGATAAAGCTCAATATCAGCCTCTACTTTCCAATACACTAGTCGAGGGTGTTTGGATTGATCTATCTATGAAGATAATCCATTAATTCTTATTTAAGTTAGAGTTTAAGAGGTCAGTGACAACAGGATAAGGATTATGATGAGTCAATAATCGATGAGAGAGACCGACCATTAGGAGTAGAGAAGAGAGTTATTAAGATTAGTGGCTCAACTAATTACAGATCACTGTGTTGTTATCCCTTAGATCAAGAGAAAGACAGAGATAGAGAGGTCCTTCTTTTACTTTGAAAGAAAGTTTTAGTAGTCCCTAGTGAGACACAAGTTGACTTCCATAGCTCCTGATTATGCTCTGACATTGGACCAGGTAGTATTAGTTTCCAACATCATTGTTAGATATGACATTGATTTTTCTAGGTGGATCAAAGATGAGATTCATGAGAGAGCTTTTCAAGAGATCGCCAATATTTCTTTCCCCTACTTAATCTAGTGACTGTATGATGTAGTAGGAGTATTGATATTACCAAATATTGCCATCATATTGAGGTCACCTAAATGGTTGATGTAAGGTTTATTCATGATGAGTCCAACCTATAAGTATAATCTAAGGCACAACCTTCTACCTCTTCTAGAGAGGCCCTCATAGAAAGGACTTTAGAGTAGGCAGATTAGGTAGGCCAGTGGGTGTTGATGTTTAGATAGTCAACCAGTCAATAAAGACTTTAGCAACTATAGGCAATAAGGGGGCTACAGAAACTTCAACACCAATTTCTACTTCTACAACATCCCCTTGCTCAGGATTTCAGGCATTGTGATTGTGTCATGAGAGTTCTTACAGTAGTTGTGAGACGACCCAAAATATGGCCTAGTCATGTTAGGTGGTTCAATCCCAACTTGGACCAGAGACTACATCCAATACCCAACCATAACCTCCCTACCCCTTAAATTGGATTATTTCTGTACATATATAAATATAATAACATAACAAAATGGAAAAATCATAAATAAAATGCTGTCAGCCCTAATTCCAATAGTTATGCAAAGGTTGACACCAATACCGACACCACCCATACAAACCCATAGTAATCTCACAAAGACTCTATCCAAAAATAAGAAAGTACTTGGTCTTGACATGGCCTCGACTATAGCAAAAACCTAATTCTATGAAAGTACTAAGTATATATACAAAACCATAACATGAAATAGAGCCTTCTGCAATTTGAAAGCTCATCTTTTCAATCCCACACAAGTTGATCCCGAATTCGATCTGTGACAAGGAATAATAGTATGACTGGTTCCTGTATTGTATGGTGATATAGCGCCCGAAGATGGGTTAGCGGGTGAATGCTAGCATGCAGTTAAGATAAAATAAAATAATGCCAACCTTTAAATCCAAATAAATAATCATATGCATTCACATCCATACATATATATGGGTATATAATCTATGCCGACAAAGGGAATTGGGTTTAACATACCTTTAAAACCACATTAACCTGGGTATGTGAAATTTAACCTTCCTAGAACCACCCATAGCCTACACGGGTCCAGTTTTACCCCATGGATAGGCCCCAGATCATGTAGCTGCACAAACAAAATATACAATTGGGGTTGGGAATTCCCGTGTACCCTTCACCCTCCATGATACATCTACACAAGTATAACTTTATGGGATTCCCATGTACCACACAAGTATATGATTTCCATGACCAATCATCATGTCGGTGAACATGAGTTTCCAGTGTCCATCCATTGGACTCACACCATCATGGTTAGCTATCACAACCCACCACTATTGACAAATTAAAACCGTTAGAAAGCAACCAAACCACCAATTCCATTTAATACTAACGAAGGCTATAAGAAATGGTATTGTCATACCAACTATAGCTTTCAAGAAATATCCTTAGCCAATAATTTATTGGATTCCCATATGCCTGAATATTCCATTAGTATTAAGTTTACTTGGGGGATTGCCATATACCACATAAGTGTTTAATTATTAAATTTGTTTGGGGGATTCCCATGTACCCCACAAGTTTATTTGTTTAAAATAATTCATAGTCTCCAAGTCCTTTCCCTTTAACCATTTAAAACCATCAAAACCAATTTAAGTTCTATCACAATATTATTTCATGTAAGGTTTTCGATAAAAGTTCAACTATGTAATAAAAGGATCTCACAGGCTTTTTAACAATCATGTTGAGGTTATATGTTTTACAAAACCAAAACCAAGTACCAATTAACCATTCCCATGAAACCATATATTCAAAACACCATTAAAATTTGAAAACCATTTGTAAAAATATGGGAAAACATAAATCAACCATTAATAATCAAAAACCCCAACTTATAATTCAAAACCCCATAACCATATCACAATTATGCCATGAAAACCATTCGTAAAAAATGCCTTTTGATGGAACTAACAATGAGGGAGGAGTAACTACCTTAGATTATGAAGAACACAAAAAAAAAAATCACCCTTTAGAGCCTTAATTAACCACCTCGAAGAAAACCCTCGCCTTTTCTTATACCAAGAGGTTGAGAGAGTTTAAAGAGAGTTTTTTAGTATTTATGATTAGAATAATTGGGTAAATGAAGTGCCAATGATGTTTTAAGAGATGGGGTCGTTAAAGGTTAAGAGGGGAAATTTCCAAAATGCCCACAACTTAAACAATATAAAATTCTCGTAGAAGGGTACGACCACACTCTTCCCTAAACCATACCATACCATCTAGTTTTACCCACCACTTGTACCCTAGGACTCACCTTGGACCCCAAGACTATCCAATATACTACCCCAAGTCCAACTGTTATCCAACCATACGACAAGTACCCTAGAACTAAGGCAAAATAGAATAATTTAGTATATACATAGGACATCATATAGTTGGCATCATACCACTAATACCAAAACTTAAGACTAGTATGATCCATTCAAACCTTGGTAAGAAACCAACAAAACCACACTGATGAACATACGATATATGGACCCTAAATCATACCCTATCATACAATAAGTACCACAACTCATTTGATATCTAGGAGACTAAAAATGTTGGAAATTTCTAAGGACCAGAACCTAGGTATTTCAATTCTCCCCGATATGGATCATTTATCCCCAAATGATGGACAAAGTAGTATAAGCACGAATTACACCCCACCAATTTCATTCACACCTTTAACTAAGTTAGTAAATAAATGATGCAAAGAATTAATCCTTTATTTAAAAAAGTTAGAGAATAATGATGTGATGAAGAACACATATTTTCCATATGAATTTTCGAAAAAGGAAACTGGAATGGATACTTGGACTTTATGCCCTCTTTCTCTTCGAAAATAGCCTCTTCCACCTTGTGGTTACTCTAAAGAACCTTTACCGAGGCTATATCCTTGGTGTACAACCGATGAACCTGATGATCTAAGATCTAAACTAGGATTTCTTCATAACAAAAAAATCCCAAATATCCAACCCTATCAAAGTAACAACTGATAAAGGATCACCAGTACATTTCCTCAACATAGAAGTATGGAACACCAATAGAATGGAGCTAAAACTAGAAGGAAAATCCATGTCATATGCAACACTACCACCCATTCTCAAAATCACATACAAGCCAACATAACGAGAGTGAGCTTCCCTTTCACCCCAAACCACATTAATCCCTTCATGGGAGACACCTTTAGGATCCCCAACCTTAAACTCTAAGAAACTTTTCCTTACAACTATATAAGACTTTTGGCATCTTTGGGTAACCTTAATCCTATCCAGAATCATCTTCACCTTCTCTATAGCCAGGTAGACCATGTCTGGGACAAATATATCCACCTCACCAAGCTTGAACCATCCAATAGAAGATCTATACCTCCTACTATACAATGCCTCAAAAGGGGTCAAATCAATTCTAGAACAATAACTGTTGTTATTATAAAACTTGACAAGAGTTAGATGCTCAACCAAACTAACACCATAGTCAATCACATACGCACGAGGTATATTCCCCAACATCTAAATAGTCCTCTTTGCTTGGCCATTCATCTGTGGGTGGAAAGTAGTACTTAGACGAACTTAAGTCCCCAACCCTTTTCGAAACTACCACCAAAATTAAAATGAAAATTATATACCATAGTCTGAGATGATAGAAATAGGTACCCATAAAGCTTCACAATCTCATGGAGTCATAACCTCACATAATCCTTAGCAAAAAAGTTAGTCTTCACTGGCTAAAAGTGAGCTAACTTTGTCATCCTATCAACGATGAACCTAAGCGAACCAAATTATGCTTAGACCAAGGAAGATCGATGACAAAATCTATATTGATCACTTCCTATTTCCATTGAAATGATTCAATCTCTTGATACAATCCTCCAGGCCTCATGTGCTCAAATCTCACTTGTTTACATATCATACACTTGGCCACAAAATCAACCACATCCCTCTTCATAAGATTCCACCAATACATCTCTTTGAGGCCAAGATACATTTTTGTCAAACTCGGATGAACAACATAGCACAACTCATGCACCTCAGCCAATGTCCTTTCTTGCAAACCATCGACATCAGGAACATATAACCTCTCTTGGTATCATAAGGTACTATCACCAATAATCTCTAAGGCCATCACCTTTTTCCCAAAAACATCTCCCTTGATCCTTAACAAGAAAGGATCTAACATCTGCTTCTCCCTAATTTTAACTACAAGAGTTGATTACAACACCTTCTGAACAAGCATGACACCATCTTCAGAGACCAAGAGGAAAACTCCAAGGTTATCCAAATAGTGAATATCCTTCACCAACTCCCACTTCTCCTTATCCAAATATGCTATACTCCCCTTGGATAACCTGCTAAGAGCATCAACAACTATACTAGATTTACCTGGACGGTAGTGAAGGCTAATGTCATAATCCTTGAGAAGCTCATGCCCTCTTTTTTTTCTGAGGTTAAGTTCTTTCTACTGAATATACACTGTAGGCTTTTATGATTACAAAAGATATCCTCCTACACCCCATACAAATAAATATGCCTAATTTTTATTAAAAACACCACAACTAATAATTCCAAATCATATTGCATCAAAACACAACAAAGTCTCACACAGGACATATCACAGTATACCACAAAACCATCAGTACCTTCAGGAAAAGTCAAAATAAAAGCCAAAGTTAGTAAATACTTTAACTTCTCAAAACTACCCTCACAAGCATCAGACCACTGGAACTTTACCTTCTTCTAAGTCAACATAGTAAATGGGGTAATAATTGAAGAAAAAATTTCCACAAACCTACTATAATAATCTGCTAAACTCAAAAAACTCTGAATATCAGTTGGAGTT
This sequence comes from Capsicum annuum, assembly GCF_002878395.1. Classification (NCBI taxonomy): domain Eukaryota; kingdom Viridiplantae; phylum Streptophyta; class Magnoliopsida; order Solanales; family Solanaceae; genus Capsicum; species Capsicum annuum. Next base: position 165,275,653 of record NC_061117.1, read on the forward strand.
AGGGGTCTAGGCCACTTTTTAAAAACAACAACCTTTTTTAGATCCACCATTATCCCCTCACTAGAAATAATGTTACCATAAAAAGTGGAAGTGTTAAACCAAAATTTGTATTTCGAAAACTTGGCATACAACTGTTGATCTTCAAGTTCTGTAATATAACACGAAGGTGGTTGGCATGATCTACCTCACTTTTAGAATACACCAAAATGCCATCTATGTTGACAATGACAAACAAATCAAGAAATTAATGAAAGACCCTATTAATTAAATCTATAAATGTCATTGAGGCATTGATCAATCCAAAAAATATGACCAAAACTCAAAGTGACTATACCGAGTATAAAAGACAGTCTTAGGGATATCCACCACCCTAATATTAAGCTGATGTTACCAAGATTAAAGATCAATATTAGGAAAGAATTTGGCACCTTGACACTAATCAAACAAGTCATCTATCCTTGGAAGAGGAGACTTATTCTTAATTGTTACCTTATAAATGTATCGATAGTCAATACACATCAAAAGGGAACCATCCTTCTTATGTAAATATAACACTGATTAACCCCATGGGGACACACTATGATAGATGAAAAAGATATCCAAGATTTACTTTAGTTTCTCCTTAAGCTCCCTATATCTAGTCGGAGCCATTCTATATGGGGGAATAGAAATTAGATTAGTCTTTGGAACAAGATGTAATACCCCGAGATTCTAACCAATAGTGCAATGTTGACTCAAGATCATGAGAAATAAATTATGGTGTTTTGGTTTTTTTATGATCAACGGTGATGTGTATTAAGGCCTTAAAGATGTCCTAGCGATTAGACGAATCAAAATATTCCTTACTGATTGAATTCTTGGGAAGGATATTTCTATATTCAACTTCAAATGAACATATCCCTTATTATACTACTAATTATTGAGGTCATAATCTACAAATAAATACATAATCAAATTATCTTTCCAGCGATACCAATTTTTTAAAAATCCAGTATCGGAGGAAAGAGTTATGTCCATTTTACTCCAGAATGTCAGCTGGAAAATTGAGTGGCAACATTCGTGATAAGCTGTCACAAGCGTGATGGCTTATCACCAATGTCGTTAGGCTTAGGTAGATTTCCACCACCAGTGATGACATTTTGTGATAAGTTGTCATGAGGTGACGAATTATCACCAATGTCGTCAACCTTAACTAAAAAATCATAAATGTTACCCTTTTGTGATGACATTTCATGACGACTTGTCATGAATGTCATCAACTATATTTTTAGCAATTAAGGGACATTTTTGCAAGGGTATTTTTTTTCCCATCTTTTGGAAGCCTCTAGAAATATGAGAATCCTCATCCAAACCCTAATTTCTCTATTTTCTCTTCCAATTCTCTTAAGAAACATATCTAGGGTTTCAATCAAGAATATAAATTTTCAAAAAATCATCCATAGGTCTTCAAGATTTCTTCAAGAACCAAGTTTCTCATAGTGTTGGCTTTAAGATTGATTTATTACAAGTGCGGATGGAGTCTCAAGCACTAGAGTTCATCCAATTTCAAAGATTAAGGTATGTGGGGTTTGAACAAGAACACTTCTTTCGTTCTTGTGCCCAAAGATTTAATTTCTACTATTGAATTTCATATATTTGCAAGTGGGTTTGCACCCAAATTACATTATTAATGATTTATGAGATTTGAGTTGTTCAAGTTTAATATACAAGATTATTTCATCATTTTATTTCTTAAATTGAGAACTTATTCCATGAGTTGAATATTATTATTATGAATTGATGATTTCTAAATAATTTGAGATAAGTGTCATGATTTAAGCTTTTCTATTAGAAGTTTGATTATTTAATATATATTTATATTTGAGCTTGAGAGTCAAGAATGATTTCTTTGATTTTTTCTTGAAGTTTTAGACATTTGATATGAGTTAATGAGCAAGTACACTTGATGTTGAGAAAGATTGTTTGAGTTTGAGTCAAGTTAGGAATCCACAATTGTTTTGATTTAAAGATGAGAAATATTTATGATTTGGTCTCTATGGTAGACCCTTGAGCTGATAAAGTTGGATTTCCTAACGCGTTCTGAGCTTAAATCTAGGAGTAGTACTTAGCACCAAGGGGGAAGTGTGGGATTAGTTCATCCTACTTCCCCAGAACTACGATCCACCATAGGATTAAGATTAAGGGCCTTTGGCCAAGACAGTAATCACTAAAGTTAGGGTTCTACTCCAATGGCTAGGATATAAAAGCTCTCCCCAATGTGGGCTAGATGTTGGACTCCATGTAAGCTCACATGGCTTATGTCGGTTATAAAAAACTCCCAAGTCTATAATAATCCAAGTTTCATGAGTTATCGAGTCACTCTAAGTCATGAGTCAAAGAGTTTGAGTTGAGTACAATAATTTATGAGATTTAAGAAGCATGTGTTATTACTGATGATTTATGGAAACTATGTTTCAAGGTAAGTCAAGTGAAGAGAGTCATTAGTGTTAGCATGCATGATTTTATTATACAATTACGATATTATTTAAAATATTTCCTGTACCCCCACATAATCAGTACATTCCCAAGTGCTGATTCATATATTCTTCTATGTTCTATACTATCTCGTGATGTAGGTTCAGGTGCTCAGTCTCAATGATGATAGTGATTTTTGAGTTCTTTCATCTACACTTCTGCAATTGGTGAGTCCTGAAAGTTCGAAGACCTATGTCCATGACTTTTGATTTTACTAGCAGATGATTACTTTTTCTCAATTTTGTATGAGTCAGTTGTGGATCTATCCTAATGGCTCCTCAGTCTTATATAGTAGAGACTTGGTCAGACTAATATAAAGTGTCAGTATGTGCAAAATTTCAATATTTTGATTGTACAAGCTAGTTTCTTATCTTATTCTAGTATGTTTATGATATGCCACTCTCTATTATTTTACCATGACTATTGTCAAAGTGAGTTTTAGAAGTGATGACAGGCTTAGAGGGTTAGCTTGAGGCCGCGTGTGGCCTTAAGCACCATGTGGCATTTCGAGATGGGATCTTGGAGCGTTACAAGCTTGGTATTAGAGCCTAAGGTTTGAAGAGTCCTAAGGATTCTAACAAGCCATGTTACGTAAAGTATTGATCATCGATGTGTAGCGCACCACATCTATGAGCAAAAGGATAGGGGACATTTTATCAAAAGTCATTTATTTCTTTCAAAAGTCTATTGTGCCTATGACTATTTCTCTCTGTTGTTAATTCGTGCTCTCTTATGACAAAAAAGCCTCCTCGTAGAGCTCACATAAAAATGAACTACCTCAACCCATTGATCCTTTAGGTGAGACAGTGTCACACACTAAATTTCGAGCAGCTTTTTAGGTGCTAGCCCAGGTGGTTACGACCAATGCTCAGTCCCATGCTCAGGTTACCATTCCACCTCTACAAGAAAGTAATTCAGCGGCAGCTTAGGTTCATGATTTTATGTCGATAATGTGCCAGAGTTTTATGGGTCAAGATCAGGTGAGGATCCACAGATGTATCTTGATGAGGTGGAAAACATTACCTAAATTATGCATGTAACAGAGGAAGAAAG
>NC_061117.1:165282219-165290368 GCF_002878395.1 Capsicum annuum
GAGGTGGAAAACATTACCTAAATTATGCATGTAACAGAGGAAGAAAGTGTAGAACTAGTTTCCTATCGCTTGACAGATGTTGCTTATGACTGGTAGAGGTGTGGAGAAAAAATAGAGGGAAGAATACCGCTCCCATGACTTGGCAATTATTCCAGGATGCCTTATTGGATAAATTCTTACCCTCGGAGATGAGGGAAGAAAACCTAGAAGAATTTATGAACTTGAGACAAGGCTCCATGACAGTTAAGGAGTATTGTCTTAAATTCAACGAGTTGTCTGAGTATGCTCCCAGTATGATGGCTTATTCTAGGACCAGTATGAGTAAGTTTTTGACTGGCATATTGATTTATGTTGTGAAAGAGTGTAGATCTGCTATGCTCAATTGGTACATGGATCTTTTTAGATTAATGATACATGCTCAGCAGATTGAAGCGGACAAGGTGAAGGAGAGAGAGAATAAGAGAAAATAAGTGAGTTAGATCAGAGTAGCAGGGGCATGGTCAGACTAGATTTCTAGATGGATTCACCCTCAGTTTCAGAGGAGTTCATTCGTGCCAGCACCTTCATCAGCTAGTGCCCCCGCATCCATAATCAGGCGGAAATATGGTAATAGGCCTACTATGTCCAGTCCCAGGATAGTCTGAGTAATAGACATAACTATCCCCATGTCCTAAATATGGCAGGATGTATCCCGAAGAGTGTTTGGCTAAATAAAAAGATTGTTTTAGTTGTGGTATGTTGGGCCACAGACTCAGAGATTGCCCGTATGCTAGACTGAGAAGCCGTGAAATTCGTCCCCAGAGTTAGGCTATCAGTGACCCAGTCCCTTTAGCTCATCTAACTTCTCCCCAAGGTGCCTCATCGAGTACTGCAAGTGGTCTACGCTAAAATTGCTTTTATGTTATACCATCCCGCCAAGAGTAGGAGGATTCCCCAGATGTTTTTACTGGTACATTCCACGTATTTCAATTTGATGTTTATGTGTTAATGGACCCTGAGTAAAGTTTTTCTTATGTGACTCCATTGATGGCTGTGAATTTTAACATCAATGCAGAAAAGGTTCCTGAGCCTATCCTAGTTTCTACCCAGTAGGTGAATCTGTTATTTCTAAATAAGTATTTAAGAAGTGTCTTATCACTATTCTTCACAGAGTCTTATTCGCAAATTAGAATGAGTTAGACATGGTTTATTTTGACATTATTCTAGGTATGGATTGGCTTCACTCTTGTTATGCGTCTATAGACTATCATACCCGTGTAGTCAAGTTTTAGTTTCCCAATGAGCCATTATTTAGTGGTTCAGAAATTCTATAGCTCCAAAGAGTTATTTCATATCCTATCTTAAATCTAGGAAATTGATATCCAATGGATGCATCTATCATTTGGTTTGAGTTAAAGATACTAAGTTCGAGACTACGACTGTTTAGTCAATCAAGATTCTTAATGAGTTTCTCAATGTTTTTTTGGAAGATCTCCCAGGGGTCCTCCTATTAGAGAGATAGAATTTAGGATTGATCTACTTCCAGATACACATCCTATTTCTATTCCTTCGTATTTTATGGCACCCGCAGAACTTAAGGAGTTGAAAGACCAACTCAAAGATCTTCTAGATAAGGGTTTCATAAGGCCTTATGTATCTCCTTGGGGTGCACCCATTCTATTCGTACGAAAAAAAGATGGTTCATTGTGGATGTGCATAGACTATCGTCGGCTTAACAAGGTCACAGTCAAGAACAAGTACTCTTTTCCTAGAATTAAAGACCTATTTGATCAGCTGCAAGGTGCCAGCTATTTCTCTAATATAGACTTGAGATCCGGTTATCACCAGCTTAAAGTTAGGTTGTGCGATATTCCAAAGATAGTGTTTCACATCCTTTATGGTCATTTTGAGTTCCTGGTCATGTCCTTTGGGCTAACAAATGCCCATCAGCTTTTATAGACCTCATGAATTGGGTTTTCAGATAGTACCTGGTTATGTTTGTTATTGTGTTCATAGATGATATTCTTGTATACTCCCAAAGTGAGAACGACCATGCAGATCATCTATGATTAGTCTTGCAAACCCTTAGCGATCATCAACTATTTTCCAAATTTAGCAAGTGCAAATTTTGGCTAAGGTCAGTTGCTTTTCTGTGTCATATTTTTTCTTCTGAAAGAATTCGGGTTGATCCTCAAAAGATAAAAGTTGTTAAGAATTGGCCTAGACCTATTTCCCCATTGGATATTATGAGTTTCTTGGTTCTATATAGTTACTATCATTGTTTTGTTAAGGGTTTCTCTTCAATCACAACTCCTTTGGCTCGGTTGACCCCAAATAAAGTTAAATTCTTATGGTATGATTCTTGCGAGAAAAGTTTTTAGGACTTGAAGACTCGACTCTATTAGGCCCCTGTGTTGACACTTCCTAATGGTGTAGATGATTTTGTGGTGTACTCTAATGCTTCTAGAGTTGTGTTGGGTTGCATGTTGATACTGCAGGGTAAGGTTATAGCCTATGCCTCTAGGAAGTTAAAGCAACATGAGAAGAATTACCCGACCCATGAACATGAGTTAGCTACAGTGGATTTTTCCTTGAAACTCTGGAGACACTATTTGTAAGGTGTTCATGTTGATTTCTTTATGGATCACAAGAGTTTATAGTATGTGTTTACTCAAAGAGAGTTGAATCTTTGATAGAGGCGATGGTTAGAATTGCTAAAGGACTACGATATGAGTGTGTTGTATCACCCAGGCAAGGCTAATTAGTGACAGATGCCCTTAGCAGGCTGTCCATGGCTAGTGTAGCACATGTCAATGAAGATAAGAAGGAGTTAGCTCGTGAAGTGCATCGTCTGGCTAGGTTGGGAGTTAGATTTCTTGATTCAGCTGAGGTTAATGTTTGGGTCCAGAGTACTTCTGAGTCTTCTCTAATTTTGGAAATGAAGGAGACGCAAGATATGGATTCTTGTTTGGTCAAACTAAAAGAGTCAATTAAAGACCAAAAGGTGGAGGTTTTCTCCCAAGGGAGAGATGGTGTATTGAGATTTTAGAATATATTGTGTGTGGCTGATGTTGATGATTTGAGGCGGAGAATTATGGCTGAAGTGCATGGCGTGGGATATTCTATTCACCTGGTGCTACCAAGATGTACCGCGATTTACGGGATATTTATTGGTGGAATGGTATGAAAAATAATATAGCGAATTTCATAAAGATGTGTATAACTTGCCAACATGTTAAGATAGAGCACCAAAGACCTGGTGGAGTGATGCAAGAATTCAGTATTTCTACTTAGAAGTGGGAGGAAGTGAATATGGATTTTGTGACTAGTTTACCTCCTTCTCGACGTCACCATGATTTGATTTGATTCATTGTACACAGGTTGACTAAGTCCGTGCATTTCTTGCCAGTGCATACATCTTTCACCGCTAAAGACTATGCTAAGTTGTACATTCAAGAATTAGTTAGGTTGCGTGGAGTTCCTTTGTATATTATCTCTGATAGGGGTACTCAATTTATTTCTCATTTTTAGAGGGCTTTTCAAAAGGGTCTCGGTACCCAAGTTCATCTTAGCTTTGCTTTTCATTCGCAGATCGATGGTTCGGCTGAGAGGACCATCCAGACCTTGGAGTATATATTGAGGGCATGTGTTCTTGATTTCAAAGGAAGTAAGGATGATCATTTTCCATTGATTGAATTTGTTTATAATAATAGTTTTCATGCTAGAATTGGAATGGCTCCATTTAAATCTTTGTATGGGAGGAGATGTAGGTCGCCCATAGGTTTGTTTGAAGCGGATGAAACCGCTGTGATTGGACCTGATGCTGTGTTTGAGGGTATGGAGAAAGTTAAGCTGATTTGAGAACAGTTAAAACAGACCAAAGTCGTCAAATGTCATATGCAGATGTGAGAAAAAGAGCTCTTGAATTTAAAGTTGATAATTTTTTCTATCTAAATATTTCACCTATTAAAGGGGTGAAAATATTTGGTAAGAAATGGAAGCTTAGTCCCTGATACGTTGGCCCTTATAGAGTTTTGCATCATTTTGGGAAAGCAGCTTATGAGATTGCATTTCCTGTCGAGTTGTCAGCTATCAATCCTGTCTTTTACGTATCTATGCTTAAGAAGCGCATTGGTGACTCTGTTATTGTTGATCCCATAGAAAGCTTTGATGTTTAGGATAGCGTTTCGTATGATGAAGTTCTGGTTGAAATCCTGGATTATCAACTTTGTAGAATAAGAAATAAGAAAGTTTCGTTGGTCAAGGTTCTGTGGAGAAATCAATCTATCGAGGGTGCTACTTGGGAAGTAGAAGCAAATATACAAGCAAAGTACCCTCACCTCTTTTCTGTGAGTTTGGAGCGAGAAAAAGGTACTATTCTTTCTTAATGTCGCCTTTTTCTTATTAAACATTCAGCTGTGTGTACACTTCCATCAGGAATTCATGCATTTTGTATGGTATCCGAAGGCATAAAGTGAATTAAGCCCTTTGAGTGAGTCGTTCCAGCTATACGTCCTCATTTTTTTATCTTCTTCTTGGCCTATGTGGCAACATTGGAGGACGAATGTTTCCAAGGGGGAGATATTGTAATAACCCGAGATTCTAACAAATATTACAACCATGACTCAAGATCATGAGAAATAAATTATAGTGTTTTTGTTGTTTTCTGATCAAGGGTAATGCGTATTAAGGCTTCAAGATGTCCTAGCGATTAGGTGAATCAAAACATTCCTTACCGATTGAATTCTTGGGAAGGATATTTCCATATTCAACTTCAAATGAGAATATCTCTCATTATACTATGAATTATTGAGCTCATGACCTACCAAAATATATATAATCGAATTAGATTTCCAACAATACTAATTTTGCCAAAATCCGATATTGGAGCAAAGAGTTATTCCCATTTTACTCTAGCATGTCAGGCTGGAAAACTGAGTGACGTCATTAATGATAAGATGTCACAAGCATGACGGATTATCACCAATGTCGTCAGCCTTAGGCATATTTCCACCCTCAGTGATGAAATTTTGTGATAAGTTGTTACGTGCGTGATGACTTATCACCAATGTCGTCAACCTTAACCAGAAAATCATAAATTTCACCCTTTTGTGAGGACATTTCGTGATGACTTATCACCAGTCTGATGACTTATCATTAATGTTATCAGCTATTTTTTTAAGTAATTAAGGGATATGTTTTCAAAGGTATTTTGGTCTTTTCTCATCTTTTTGATGCCTCTATAAATATGAGAATCCTCATCCAAACCCTAATTTCTCCATTTTCTCTTCCAATTCTCTTAAGAAATATATCTAGGGTTTCAATCAAGATTATTAATCTTCCAAAAACCATCCATAAATCTTCAAAATTTCTTCAAGAACCAAGTTCCTCATAGTGTGGGCTTCAAGAATTATTTATTACAAGTGCGGATAGTGTCTCAAGCAATGGAGTTTGAACAAAAACACTTCTTCCGGTCTTGTGCCCAAAGATTTAATTTCTACTATTGAATTCATGAATTTGCATGTGGGTTTACACATAAATTACATTATTAATGATTTATGAGATTTGAGTTGTTCAAGTTTAATATACAAGACAATTTCATCATTTTATTTCTTAAATTGAGAACTTATGCCTTGAGTTGAATATTGTTATTATGAATTGATGATTTCCAAATGATTTGAGATAAGTGTCATGATTTAAACTTGTCTATGAGGATTTTGATTATTGAATATATATTGCTATTTGATCTTGGGAGTCAAGAATGAGTTCTTTGATGTTTTCTTGAAGTCTTTAACATTTGATATTAGTTAATGAGAAAGTACACTTGATGTTGAGAAAGGTTATTTGAATTTGAGTCGAGTTAGGAATTCACAATTGTTTTGGTTTAAAGATGAGAAATATTTTTTATTTGGTCTCTATGGTATACCCGTGAATTGATTAAGTTGGATTTCCTAATGCGTTCTGAGCTTAAGTCTGGGAGTAGTATTTAGCACCGAGCGGGAAGTGTGGGTTTAGCATATCCTACTTCCCTAGAACTATGTGACACCATAGGATTAATATTAAGGGATAAAGGCCAAGATAGTGATCAGTACAGTTAAGGTTCTACTCCAATGGCAAGGATAGAACAGCTCTCCCCAACGTGGGCAAGACGTTGGACTCCATGTAAGCTCATATGGCTTATGTCGATCGTAAGAAAATCACAAGTCCATAATAGTCCAAGTTTCATGAGTTACTGAGTCACTCTAAGTCACGAGTCAAAGAGTTCGAGTTTAGTCCAATGGTTTATGAGATTTAAGAAGCATGTGTTATTATTGATGATTTATGGAAACTATGTTTCAGGTAATACAAGCGAAGAGAGTCATTAGTGTCAGCATGCATGGTTTTCTTATACAATTATGATATTATTTAAAATGTTTCCTACAACCCCACATACTCAGTAGATACCCAACAACGGATTCATATACTCTTCTATGTTCTATACTCTCTCGTGATGTAGGTTCAGGTGCTCAATCTCAGGGTGACAGTGATTTTCAAGTACCTCCATCTACACTCCTGTAGTTGGTGAGTCCTCATGTTTCAAGGACCTATATCCCTGAATTTTGATTTTACTAGAAGATGATTACTTCTTTTAAGTTCAGTACGAGTCAGTTGGGGATCTGTCCCAATGGCTCCTCAGTCTTATATAGTAGAGGCTTGGTCAAATTAAAGTTAAGTGTTAGTATATACAGAATTTTAGTATTTTGATTGTACAGGCTAGTTTTTTATCTTATTCTAGTATGTTCATGATATGTCATTCTCAATTATTTTAGCATAACTATTGTCAAAGTGTGTTCTAGAACTGATGACAGGCTTAGAGGGTTAGCTTGAGGCCACGTGTGGCCTTAAGCATTGTGTGACATCTCGGGATGGAATCTTGGGGTGTTACACAAGATCAATCCCAAACTCTATCTCTCTATTAGGAGGAATGCCTCAAAGGTTATTATGGAAGACCTCAGGAAATTCATTCACCATTGGAATGGAATGTAAAGAAAGACAGTTTGAGTTAGAATCTTTAACCCGGGCCAGATGATAGAGATACCCTTTGGAGATTAACTCTAAGATCTAAGATATCATATAAATTTCCCCTAAGGATCTAGGGAACCACCCTCTCACTCAATAACTGGATCACTAGGGAACTTAAAGACAACCTTAGGCGTTCGATACTCTAGACACGTATAGCTTGTAAGGAACTAATCAATCCCTGGAATTACATCAAAATCAAGAATATCTAATTCATAAAAATCTACCAAAGTTTCATAACAACAAATAGATACCACACACCCTCTATAGACTTTTTAAGCAATCACAGAGTCACCTACCAGGGTAGAAATGGAAAAAGGGTCTGAAACATACTAGGGACCAAAACCAAAAGGCATAGCCACAAATGGGATCGCATAAGACAAAGTGGACCCTCGATCAAGAGAATAATATACATCACGAGAAATAAGTTGCAACATACCAACCATGATATAAAGAGATTCCTTAGATTCCTGTCGGGTAGTGAGAGCATAAAGATAGTTTCGACCAGCGTTGGAACTAGATGGTTCACCCTTTGATATTGGAGTTCAAGACGAAGAAACCAGAACCTTTTTTTGCCCAAAGGAAACCTTACCAATAGGATAGATTTTGAGCATATGGCTTGGCTGACCACACTTAAAGAACCTATCCCTTCCCTTATCAAAAAAACCCTAATGCGACCAACCATAGACCCTACAAAGAGGACATGATGAAGAAAATTGTGCCCCTACTAGCTTGATATGAGGCACCCTATTTCATCTTGATTTTTCTTCTCCTCTTTCAACTATTTCATATAAACTACCAACCTATAGAGGTCCATATCCTTGATTATCAAGGTAGTCTTACTCTTAAGGATCACCTCACGAGATAGTACTGAGGTGATCTTTCTCATTCAGGCTCTCATATCAGACACCATCTTTGAAGAATATCGAGACAACTGGTGAAATTTTAAGGCATACTCCTTGACTGACATTTTCCCTTATTTCAGAATAACAATTCCTCTACTTTTACTTCCCTCAAATCTTGAGGGAAGAAGTGGTCCAGAATTACTCTATTGAAAGTTTTCCATAGAGATGACTCCACTCCTTGCCCTATCCTATTCCTCATACAAACT
>NC_061117.1:165293368-165304797 GCF_002878395.1 Capsicum annuum
ACAAACTCTACCCTTTCAACGTTTGTGACATGCATAACCCTTAAAATCTTTTCCGTATACACTAGAAAACCCTAAAGATCCTCCTCAATGTTAATACCAATAAAAGTTAGAGGGCTCATTCTCATAAACTTGCCAACCCTTTTGGCCTTAAAAATTGAAGTAGAAGTTTCACCACACTCAGCCTGAGAAGCTACCAACTAACCAATCATATGAATCAACTAACAAAACTCAGAATTCATCATGACAATATGAGGAGTACTTAAGGGAATTGGTGGAACTCTAGGACAATCAGGAACTAGACTACTAGATTGAGTATGGATCTTATATGTAGAGTGTGTCCCAGCAATATTATCCCCTATTAGGACAAAGGAGTTTTTGTGAGTATCAAATCATCGAGGCATGATCTGATAAGAAAACAACTAGGATGAGAGGAGAATTCAGGACCTTAGACTCTATATCTTGAAAATAGAACACAAGAAAGAGAAATATTGCTAAATGTCTTATAGCCTCTCTCCTATCAGTATGATGTGCTACACACCCTTAAAAGAGACTCTACTCGATGCGTCTATGAAGAATCCCAATTCACCATGAATCTAGGGCTTTGATACCAGTCTGACATAACTCGAACGATGGCCTAGTTGTGTTGGGTTCCTAAAGACCATCAAGGACCAGAGACCACCCTTAATACCTGACCATAACTGCCCTACACCTTAAGTTTGATGAACTTTGAACATATATATATAACATGAAAAAATAGAAAAATATAAATCAAAAAATGTCAACCAGTTTCAGCCCCAATACCAATAACAATGCCAAGGATGACACCAATAAAGACACCAACCATACCAACCCATAGTAGTTTCATAAAGCTTCTATCAAAAAATAAAACAACGTACAGTCAAGACATGCCCATGACCATAGCCAAACCCAAATCAATGATAGCACCAAACTATATAAAGAAAACCATAACATGAAATGGATTCTTCCAGAGTATGAAAGGTCACCACTTTAATACAACACAATCTAATTCTGAATCTAATCAGTGAGCAGGAGGAGTAGTATAGTCGATTCCTTATCACATAGGGATACATCGCTCAAAGACCAGTTAGTGAGTGAATTCTAGCATGCACTCAAGATAAGGATTAAATAATTCCAAACTTTAAAACCAAGTAATAAACCATGTGCATTCACATCCATAAATATATATATATATATATATATATATATATATATATAATCCATGCCAGGAAAGAGCATTGGGTTTAGTATTCCTTTAAAATCATTAACCTAGGTATGTGAAGCTTAACTGTAATAGAATGACCTATAAGCTACATAGGTCTAATGTTATCCTCTGGATGGGGCTCAGTGCATGTAACCGCACCAACTAGAAATATTATAGGGTTATAGGATTCTCGTGTACCCTTCTCCCTACATGATATAAATATACAAGTATAAATTTAGGGGATTCCTATGTACCCCGCAAGTATATGGTCTCCATTACCAACCATCATGTCAGAAAACATGAGTTTCCAGTGTTCATCCATTCGACTCACACCTTCATGGTTAGCTATCACACCCCTCCATTATTGCAGAATTAAAACTATTAGCACACAATCAAACCACCAATTCCATTTATTATTAGCCAAGGCTATAAGAAGTGAAAATGTCATATTGACTATAGCCTACAATCAATGACCTTAGCCAATATTGTAAGGGATTCCCATGTACATGCTGATTTCATTATTATTAAGTTTACTTGAAGGATTCCTGTGGACCCTATAAGTATTTCGTTATTAAGTTTTCTTGGGAGATTAATATGTACCCCACAAGTTTATTAGTTTAAACCAATATCATAGCTTATAAGGCCTTCCCATTTAACCATTTTAAACCATCCAAATCATTATAAGTTCAATACCATATTATATCATGCAAGGTTTTCAATAAAAGTTCAACTATGTAATAAAGGATATCTCATTGGCATTTTATCAAACATGTTGATGGCAGATAATTTCCATAAATAAAGAAAATTACCAATTAATTATTTCCATGCAACAATATGTTCAAACCGCCATTAAAATATGAAAAACATAAGAAAAACATAGAAAAGAATAAATATACCATTAATAACAAAAACCCCAACATATAATTCAAAATCCCAAAACCATATCACAATTATAACGTGAAAACCATTCATAAAATAAGCCTTTAGCTGGAACTAACAATGAGGGACGTGTAACATTACTTTTATTATGAAGAAGTCGGAGAGAAATCACCCTTTTGAGCCTTAATTGACTAATTTGAATAAAACCCTAGCCATTGCTTAACCCAAGAGCTTGAAAAAGTTTAGAGAGAGTTTTTAAGTTTTTAAGATTGGAATAATAAGGTAAATTAAGTCCTAATGATGTATTAAGTCTTGGGGTTATAAGAGGTTAAGAGAGGAAATGTCCACAAAACCCCCAACTTAAACTGTATAAAATTTCCATAGGAGGGTACGACCCCTTCCCACAAAATTGTACCATACCATTCGAGTGGTACCCACTACTTGTACCCTAGGCCTTACCTTGGACACCAACACTATCCAACATTTGACCAACAAGGCCAACTGTAACTAACCATATGCCAAGTACCCTAGAACCGTACCTTAGGCAGAATAGAATCACCTAGGATAGACATAGGGCATCATACAATTCACATCATACCACTAGTACCCCAGCATACGTTATGTATGATCCACTTATACCTTGGACAGAAATCAACCAAATAAAACTAATGAAAATACAAGATGAGGACCCTAAATTGTATCCTATCATACAACAAGTATCCCAAGTCATTTATGTCTTGAAAACTCAAACCGTAGGAAATTTCCACAAACCAGAACCCAGAGTCATTTAAGTTGATGGATAGGCAGCCATAGTTAGTAGAGTGATAGGCACACATGGACACCTAGATGTCCATGTTACTTGGTTAGATCAATCCTTTGATGTAGACTACATTGGGGGCATCTAAGGTGCGAGTTGAGTCGAAGATAACAACCTATATAGAGTAGTTTACTAAAGAATTATATGGGAAAATTGATAGTTTTGATATTCAGATGGAAGAGCGACTCCACGAGGCACAAGTGCCTAATTTCTAGATCTGGCATAAGAAGGTGGCTATATTGATATCGGAGGTTCATATGTTAGTAGAGAGCCATGCTCTTATTATCCCTCTAGTTATACCATTCATTCTGAGGCTACTGCTTATACCACCACCATTGATTTTTCACTTATTTACTATTGATGATGAGGCCCAGATTATTAGTGCCATGGGGGGATGAGCGTGTACCGAACGGAGTGATAATTCAAAAAAGTTTGAGTAGAACACAAAAAAGGCAACCATGAAGTTTGTTATCAAATTCTAGATTGACATGATTGAGTATGCCCAATGCAAGTTGGGTGCCTCCTCTACATAAGCACCACCACTATCTCCAAGCACTACACTTGTTATGCCTCTTGATTCCTAAGATGGGGATAAGGCTGCACTGATGCACAGAGTATCTTAGGTATTTCCCTAAGCCCATATATTCTTTATCCTCTCAGCATACACTAGGGATAGTGCATTAAATTTTTGATGAGGGTAGGGGTGTACCACCTCTTGTTTTTTTTTGCCATGCTTTTTTCTAATGTGTTTTGTCATAGTAGAGAAAAATTATTTAGGTTATTGTTTTGTTATAATTTGTGTTATGTTTTGTTTTATTTGACTAGAAGAGAAATAAGTAACCTTGGTGCAGTCAAATTTTTGTATTTTTACAATTATTAAATGACACCCCCCCTAAAAATTTTTGTGAACTGTGTGTTGAGAAAATATGTTGCGATCATTGTTTAATCTTGTTATGGCATTTGTATTGGGATAAAATAATCACAGCTGAGCATTGCATGAATAGAATTGGTAGAAGTTGATAATGTAATCATGTTCCATGTGTGTGTGAGATGTTTTCTTAGTTCACTTTTTGGGTTTAATCCAAAACACACCCAATCAATCTTTCCTTAGATATGGGATAGATAGATGGGACATGATCATAAGCCATGTTTGAATAAGTCCACTCTTAGCCTAAAAGAATGACCAAATGTGAATAAGTATCTCTTGATCCCTAATTTGAGCCTAAAGTGACCTATTTTTGTATTTAACTTACACCCTCTTATTTAATTATAATAAACTTTTTTGTCCCTAGTCTCTCCTTGAACATTGTGTACCTCAACTCAGGTAAATCGGCTAAGTTGATATTACTATAATAGGGGTTCATAGTTAAAGATGGGTATGAAGAAAGGTGTTGAATAAGTGAAAATAAACTAGGGTTGGATGTGGTAGAAGATGTGAAAATGAAAAAAAATAATAAAGGAAAAATAAATAAGCAAATGAAATAACAGGAGAGAATCAGACCCATTCTTTAAATAAATGAAGAAAAAAAGAGAAAAAAAGAAGCATGGTTAAGCAGTGGAGCAAAAAATTGTAAGTGGAGTTTTATGAAGGGCGAGTCATAACTTCCCATATGTACCATACCTTCCCAGAGCCTACATTAAAAGGAGACAAAGTCCTATAGTGACCCAATCCAAGTGTTTGTAAAAACTAAGTTATAGAAAATAAGGCCAAGCCTATGGTATTTAATGTATATTATTTGATCTTCTTTATGACCATGAGTGTTTTGACATAGACCCTACATTGAGATACATAATGATACTGTGAGAGTTTGGACTTCCTTATTGTAAGGGTTCATGGGCTATATGTTAACTACTTATTTGTTCGGGTAGTGACAATTGCATACATTCTTGGCTGTTTGTTACTAATTTGATGCCATCACTTGATTCCTTTGGTGTCATGCTATTGCGCAACATTGACACACATAGTGGTTTTGAAAGTTATGCATAGGAGGGGTTGGACACTTTGAACTAAAATGAATAAATTGACTGCCATAGGTATCTTTGGTTTTTTTTAGTTAACCAACATATTTATTTAGTATATGTTAGCTGCCTGAGGATATGCAAATGTTCTATGTTGAGGGGGTTAATGTGTCATGGTTTCATGGAGCTTTTTATGCTAAAAATAAGGAAATTATGTAGGAACTTTGGTATTATTATTAGATATGATCTGTGTTTGCGTTGATTTTCCAGAAGAACAAAGTTTGAAGCAAAGATTTAAAAAGAAAAAATGATGAATTGCTGAAGTGTAAACCCACGAGTAAAACTATGATTATGGGTAGTACCTATAAATCATTGAGTAGTAGTAGTAAGTTAAGATGTTATTGACATAGCCCAAACAAGGTCCTAGTTATGTCAGGCATCTCAAGTTCGACCCGGATCAAAGATCGCCTCCAATATCCAACCATATCTGCCATGTACCCTATGTTGAATTAATTTCAAACATATAATAAGATAAATTGAATCACATTTAACAGAGTTCATACCCATAACCATCCCAATATTTAATTAGTGTCAGCCCTATACAAATACAAATTGCTAGACTAACACTAATACCGACACCGCTGAACATAACCCCAACCATTGACTAGTCATGTCATGCATCTCAAGTCCAACAAGGACCAAAGACCACCCCCTATACCCAATCTAACCAACCAATATACAATCCATTTCGAATGAATTTCAAATATATAACAAGATAGAGCATTTAGAATCCAATAACTTTGGGATAAGTCTACATCTTAGACCAACCCAACCCAAGTCATACGGTCCATCCCAAACTAAATTAAACTTAATATGCCCAAGTCCACAGTTGTCCACGCAAAACATCTAAACCATGCCAAAGAATATCTAGTCAGGACATGCCCTCGACCGTAGAAAAAAAACAATGGCAAAGGAATAGTAAAGACAAGATAAACCATTACATGAAGTAGGCCTTCTGAAGAATGAAAGAACAAAACTTTAGTCTGACTAAAGTTGTCCATGAATCAACAAATCACTGAGCAGGAGGAATAGCAGTATGGTCAATTCCTGCTTCGTGTGGGGCTACAATGCCAAACAATGGTTAGTGGATGAATGCTAGCATGTACTAAGGAATAAGCATAAAATATTTCCAGTATTTAAAACAAAAGTAAATAACCATATGAAACCACATACATACATATATACCATGTTGAGAAAGGTGACAAAATTTAGCAGGTGTTTAAAACTTTAACCTCGGTTGTTTAGCTTTACCGATCCATACATAGGCTATATGGTCAAGTGTTACCCCCTGAGCGGGCCCCAAAACACTTAGCCTCATGAACTGGAGATACTATAGGTGGCTGGGGATTCACCTTTCTCCCTCGATGATACATATGTATGAGTATAAATTTGAGGGATTGCTTTGTACCCCACAAGTACATGGTCATCAAGACCAATCCTCGGGTCGTTATATATGAATTTCCAATGTCAACCTTTTGGACTCACACCTTCATGGCTACTACCACAACCCCCATTATTGACTAATTAAAACATTTAATACATAACCAAACCACCAATTTTACGAGCCAAATATTAAGGCATTATAATATGGTATCATCATAATGACTATAGCTTGAAATCAATGTCATTAGCCACCACTTATGGGATACCTATTGTAATACCTCGAAGTTTTCTAGAAAATTTCATGCCAAGAATATCTAGTATTATCGTCTAAATTGAATGATCTTTATTCCATGAGGAATTTTTTTAATATTTTTAATTTTTTTCATGTGGGAAATTCAATAATCTTTTCATCGATATAATATTCACCTAAATCCGATAATAGGGTAAGAATTTATGACTATTTCAAGTTCTCATTGTAAAACGGTGCCATATTAACAGTGGCGCACCGACCCACGGAAGAAAATGGCAATTATCAAATTCCAGAAGGTGTCCGCGATAGTGGCACGTCGCGCCAAACTTTTAGGACACAAATGAAGTGGAAACGCTATGGCTCCGCGTTGCGCCATCCCTCAATTTTCCAGTTGTCAAATTCTAGTGACACAGAACGATAGCGCTGTATCTCGCTAGGGGTCCAATTTGGGAAACTTTCATTAAATTAAAAGACACATCCATGGTTCAAAGGGTAAATTTCCCACACTTATTTAAACACAATAACATGTGATTTAGCCATTCTTCACCCAAAATATACTAGTTTCTCTTAATTTTCTCTCAAGAACAAGCTAGGGTTTCAATTGGGGATTCAATTTCAAGAAAATATATCCATCCATAAACTAAGGTATGCGTTGTGTTGATTTTTAGATTCCTTTCATCCATAAAGCTCAAGAACCCTATTTTAAATTATGAATCATAATTATTATGTTATGGGTTTCTCAAGTTATGCGATGGTTGTTGTTTGATTCCCATGTTGGGATCCTTATGTAAAATGATGAAAACTACGTTAGCATATAAATTGAAATCCATGAATTTCGTGATTTATGATTTGTGAAATTTGATGATTTCACCTATGCCTTAAGTTGTGCATGTAAGGTGTTTGAGAAATGCCTAGGATGATAGAAATTATGCACTATAGCTAAATTGTTATCCAAAATGAGTTCCATGCTATAATTATGTATTAAAATTAGTCGGATTGCTTATGAGTTACCCATATGAACTTATGCTATGTATACATGCTACCCTATTCACGTACCAAGCTATGATAATCAAATGCCCATGAAATGGCTTTAATTATTGTATTATGGATTGTTGATGTTAGTTATGTATTGAAGAATGTCACGCCTTGTCAGTTTCCTTCTATCGGGTCCTTGGGGTACTCGTACCCAAAAAATATAGTTGAGTGCCTTGAATCATTGTCATGTTTCAAGATACTCTCAATCAAGCTAGGTTTAGTAGAATTCAATTAGTCTCATGACTCAGGAAAAACTAAGTAATCTCAGTAATCTCATCCAGTTATCAGATCTCAGTAATGTTCCATCAGTCAATGAAATTCAGCTTATTAAGTTAATTCAGTTCAGTTCAATAATCCATGTTCAGTGTCTATTCATATGGGAGTAGGAATTAGCAATGAGTGAACCCAGGGATGGGAACATATACTGTCTGTCATATGAGGGTGTGATTCTTAGAAATCATCCTTGCATTCCAGAACTATCTAGCTAGCATAGGTTTAGGCATCAACACTATTAGATGAGGGTTGATGACGTTGATAAAAACTATCAGATGAGGGTGCCACCATTCTCTTTTAGGGGACACTATCAGATCAGGGTCACCCATAACTTGTCCTTACCAGTGGTAAGGTATTAACACTCTTCCAATTAGGGTTACAAATTGGACCCCAACTAAGCCATAATATCATATTAGGGGCATGTCGATTAGTTAACAACTTTCTACAGTTTCAGTTAAACAATTCAAGACTATTAGATACAGTCAACTCAGAATAGTTTTGAACTCAGCTAGTTTCATCAGATACAGGACTGTCAAATACAGTCACTCATGTTATCAGTTACATCAATCATCAGAACTCAATTATTAGTCATGATTAGTTATCAGTAATTTTATGTTGTCATATGAACCCCATGCATTTATCCTACCTTCCATGCATACCAGTACATTCAAAGTACTGACCCATTTGTGCTATGTTGTCTCATACCATAAGTTCAGAGTCACGAGCTCTAGAGCATCCGTAGATTCCAGATATCAATAGTCAGTCAGCAGTGAGTCCTTATTCTCTGAGGATGATATGATTTGTTATTTTATTATCTTAGTACTTAGTCATTTTAGTAGTCAGAGTTAGTTGGGGACATGTCCCATCAACTCCTTATTCAGATAGTTCTGTCAGTTAGAGGCTTTCCAAACTATCATGTTTAGACTATCTTGTTATTTCTGTTTTATTTTGGGTATTCCAGACCCCATTCAGATGTTATATCTTTATCATTTATGCAATAGTCTTGAACCTTATGGCCTTTCGATTAATTTTTTTGCAATTATATAGTATATTATCAGTGTACAGGTACAAATATCAGTCATGGGTGAGCTTGTCGTCTTTCGAGCTCATGAGCATTATGTTTTATTATGGATACGAGATTCGGGGTCTTACAAACTTTGTATCAAAGCCTGAGGTTCAATAGAGTCCTAGGAAGTTTGAAATTTGCATCTAGTAGAGTCTTGTACATGGGTGTGTTGTGCGCCACATTTATGTACAGGAGGCTATAAGATGTTTTAGGAACAGTTTCCCATCTTTCAGTATTCATGTCATGCCAGTGATTATAATCTCATATCAATCGCTCAGTCTAATCTATTTCTCCCTTACTTCTATAGAACATGCCTCCTAAAAGAAGAAACGAGAATTAGTCAGCCCCTCAGCCGAAAGAACCTTTGGGCGAACATATTTCTCATGCAGAGTATAGAAATGCATTCACTACTCTTGCTCAGTTATTTTCCACTCAGAATGAATGACCAACTATCTTTCCGTCTAACCCATTGGCCAATTCAGCTACATTAAGGATTCGGGACTTCACTCGAATGAATCCTTCATCCTTTCTCGGGTTTAAGTCAGATAAAGACCCTCAGGAATTCATAGATCGGGTTCAAAAGGTTATATACATCATGGTTTTACACCTAGTGAGAGTGCTAAACTAGTTACATATTAGTTGTAGGATGTTTTCCATACTTGGTTAAATCAGTATAAGTCAGAAAGACCAGATAATGCAGGGACTATTAAGTGGAAGAAGTTTATCACTGTATTCTTACAGAGGTTCATTCCCCTAGAGCTAAGAGAAGACAAGGTATTACAATTCATCACTCTCAGGTAGAGCAATATGAAGATCAAATATTATTCTCTTAATTTTACTCAATTAGCCAGATATATCTCTCATGTGGTTGCAGACAGTAGGGCCAAGATGAGTGAGTTTGTTTCTGGGGTGAAATATAGTGTGGTCAACGAGTGTAGGTCTACAATGTTAAATAGTGACATGACTTTATCTAGGCTTATGAATCATGCTCAGCATATAGAAGATCAAAATATTAAGATAAGGAAGAAGCAGAATAAGAGAGCAAAGATAAGTAGTTTTAACTTTGCTCAGCCTAAATCAGAAGGAGGAAACCATTATTAGTTTCATCCTAAGCCATCAGTTCCAGATCCTTTTTCTGCTAGTGCTCAAGCATCTAAGTTCATGAAAGGGAATAGAGATAGGGCGCCAGGCTCTATGTCTCAGGGAAGTGTAAGCAATGCGCAGACTAATCAACTTTGTTTGACTTGTGATAAGAACCACAAGAGTGCTTCCAGAGTTGGTAGGGATGTCTATTTTGGATATGGTAAGCCAGACCATAGAGTCAGAGATTATCCCCAGTCAGGTTACTAGGGTCAGCAGAACCATTCCTTAGATCAATCCAGTCGCCCAACTCAGCAGGGTGCCACTTCTAGTTCTACTAGTGGGCAACACCCAAATAGACTCTATGCTCTCCAGTCCAAACAAGATAAGGAAAATTCTCCTGATATGGTTACTGGTATGTTATAGATCTTTCATGTGCATGTTTATGCTTTGCAAGATCCAAGAGCTTCTTTTTCTTTTGTTACTTTGTATATAGCATTTGATTTTAGAGTCAGTCGAAAAATTCTACTAGAGCCCTTCTCTGTCTCTACCCTAGTGGGTAAAACCATCATAGCCCAGTGGGTATACCAGAACTTCCCGATTATGGTATTTTGAAAAGCCACTTTAGTAGACTTAGTCGAATTAGAAATGACTTATTTTGATGTCATTCTCAGCATTGATTGTCTTCAATCCTTCTATGCCACAGTCGACTGCAAAAATAGAATAGTCCTATTCTAGTTTCTGAATAAACCCGTCCTAGAGTGGAAGGGTAGTGTATCCACTTTCAGAGGTTTGCTTATTTCTTACCTTTGAGCATGAAAAATAATATCTAAAGGATGTGTCTATCATCTTGTTCGAGTTAAGAAAACTAGTTCTAAAACTTCCAGTCTTGATTCAGTCTTCCAGATACTCAGCCTATATCAATTCTTCCATATAGAATGGCACCAGCAGAACATAGAGAATTGAAAGAGCATTTGAAGGATCTCTTAGATAAGGGGTTCATCAGACCTAGTGTTTCCTCGTGGGGTGCACTGGTCTTCTTCATGCAAAAGAAAGATGGTTCTCTCAGAATGTACATTGATTACTTTCAAATCGATAAAGTAACAACCAAGAACAAGTATTCTCTGCCCAAAATTAATGACTTATTTGACCAACTTTAGGGTGACGGTTATTTCTCTAAGATAGACCTCAGATCCACCTATCATCAGCTCAGAGTAAGTGAGTGTGACATTTCAAAAATAACTTTTCATACCAGGTATTTTCACTTTGAATTCCTAGTCATGTCCTTTTGTTTTACTAATGCCCCAACAACTTTCATAAACTTGATGAACCGGGTGTTCAGTAAGTACTTGGACATGTTTGTTATAGTCTTCATAGATGATATTCTGGTCTATTTGACCAGTGA
>NC_061117.1:165307797-165367722 GCF_002878395.1 Capsicum annuum
TTAAATCAGCCTCAGGCTCACATTAACGAAAAGCCACAATAAACACTTCAAAAATTTTCATCGGGAGCCAATTTACTACCCCTTTATCATAATCAATAAAAACATGAATTTTTTTCACAGACGAGTTTAAAACAACTCCATTAAGACCAAAAGGTCAAATCATTAAAAATATCTCAAATATTCAACATCAACGTGCTTATAACACATATTTTCTCGAAAAAACACAATTTCCAATGGGAATTCATGACCTAAATATCAAAATCACGATAAATATCATTCAAGATTCATGCTTTATATCACCACACATGTAAATTCATCTTTCAAAATCATGAATATCAAGATTTCATAATAATCATCATAAGATATGGGTTCATGCTTCAAATTCATAAAAAATCAAACAAAAATCATGCCTTTGTAAGGAAATTACTTTTGGGCACAAGAACGAAAGAGAGTTCTTATTGAAAAACTCCACATACCTTGAATGATGAACTATAGATCGATACTCAATTTTGAGATGTTAATCGTGCCTTTGAATGATGATTCTTGGAGTTCTTGAACTAGGAACTTGGAATCTTGAATAAATTTGCAGAATTAATGGTGAACTTTTGAGGTTTTTGAAGTTCTTGAACAAGGAACTTGAAATCTTGAATAAATTTACAGAATTAATGGTGACCTTTGTAGGTTCTTAAAGTTCTTGAACTAGGAACTTGGAATCTTTAATAAATTTGCAGAATTAATGGTGAACTTTGGAGGTTCTTGGAGTTCTTGAACTAGGAACTTGGAATCTTCAATAAATTTGCAGAATTAATGGTGAACTTTGGAGGTTCTTGAAGTTGGATGGAGGAGCTTAGGGTTTTCTTTTTTAAGAAATTTTATGAAATATAACATATAATGCTTCTAATAGGCTTTTATATAGGGTTTGGACTGATTTTGGGTGAGGGGGAATGAACAAAATGCTCCTAAGAAATCAAATAATTTTAGAGTCTGTCCTTTTGAAAACTGTTTTGATAGTCTGTAGTAGATCAACCATTTCGTTTTACTCCGATATCCAAATTAGATGAAACCAATTTAATTAGAAAGGGGACTCTCATATCTTTCCGTTGATATATAGTATCTTACCCAGATCATAGTGTATGAGGAGTTATGATCATTTGAAATTGACCCAAAAATTCACTTTTGATTTGCAGAAGTAGATCGACCGTAACTTATTTCTCCGATAGACATTTTGGATGAAACCAATTTCATCGGAAAGAAGACTCGTAGAGTTTTCCGTTGATATATAGTAGATCACCCAGATCATTATGTACAAGGATTTATGATCATTTAAAGTTGGAGCAAAAATACGCCAGGCCTCAGTACTTTTTTTCTGCACGATTTACTATTCACTACTATTCACAGTTCGATCGGAATGTTCATAACTCGTCGCTCGGGTGTCCGTTTTGGATGATCCACATATCTTTGGAAAACTTATTCGATACTCTACATAATGGTGGGTCATAATCTGAGACATTACGCACGGAAAATATATAGTTCATTCTAGAAGATAGAACCCAACATATTTACGCACAAAATTTCAATGAAAAATTTTCCGAGGTATTACATCATCCCCTCCCTGGAAACATTCATCCTTGAATAATACTTGACATGACAAGATTAGATAGGGAATAGAGCATACAGCTGAAACCATTCATTAGTCTCATCACCACATTGTTTCTCACTCCGAATGTAACATAGAATGCATAAATTTAAGAAACTACAGCAGAACACATAATAAATAACAGCTGAACTACTGCAACTTTTATCAAAAGTGCATGATTTAGGAAAGAACGGTACCTTCGGCTTGATCGGAGTTTGTGGAAAATAGTTGTGGGTACTTGGATCGCATATCCACCCCAGCTTTCCAAGTTGCACCCTCAACAGATTGGTTTCACCACAACACCATGACCAAGGGAACTTCTTTGTTCCTTAGTCTTCGGACACTGAAATCAAGAATCTCAATAGGAATCTCATCAAAAGAAAGATTTTCTTAAATTTCAGCACTCATAGAGGAATCCACTACCACAGCATCGCTAATATGCTTTCTAAGCATAGAGACATGGAATATTGGATGAACAGAGGACAACTCGAAAGGAAACTCAACCTTATAAGCTACCTTACCAACACGGCTAAGAATTTTGTAAGGACCAACATAACGGGGACTAAGCTTTCCCTTCTTTCCGAATCTCTTCACCCCCTTCATGGGTGAAATTTTCAGATACACTAGGTCACTAACTTCAAACTCAAGATATCTCCTTATAATATCCGTATATGACTTCTAAGGACTCTGCACAGTTTTCAACCTTTCCCTAATCAACTTAACTTTTTCCATAGCCTCAAATACCGAATCAGGACCACTCAAAGCCACTTTACCTATCTCGAACCAACCTATGGGTGATCTACACTTCCATTCATATAAGGCTTCAAACGGAGCTATGCCAATACTAGAGTGGAAACTGTTATTGTAAGAAAACTCTATCAACGGTAAGTGATCATCCCAGCTTTCCTTAAAGTCAAGTGCACAAGCTCTCAACATGTCCTATAAGGTCTGGATGCTCCGCTCAGCCTAACCATCGGTCTGCGGATGAAAAGCAGAACTCAAAAGTACTTGGGTTCCAAGACCCTTCTCAGAAGCTTTCCAAAATTATGAAGTGAACTGAGTACCCCTATCCGAAATAATAGACAAGGGAACTCCATGCAGTCTGACTAGCTCTCAGATATACAATCTAGCGTAATCCTCAGCAGTAAATGAAGTATGGACAGGCAAGAAATGAGCATACTTAGTGAATCTGTCAACCACAACCCAAATGGAATCATTATGGCGTCGGGAAGGAGGTAAACCAATCACGAAGTCCATATTTATCTCTTCTCACTTCCAGGTGGGAATACTAAAGTCTTGTATCATACCACTAGGTCTTTGGTGTTCAACCTTAACCTGTTGGCATGTTGCACACTTAGCTACGAATGCTGCTATATCTTTCTTCATGCCACTCTACCAATAGGTTTCCCGCAAGTCTCAGTACATCTTGGTGGCACCAGGATGAATAGAATATTGCACCCCGTGCGCTTCAGCCATAATCCTCTGTCTCAGATCATCAACATTACGGACACACAATCTACCCTGCAATATCAACACACCATCTCACCCTTAGGAGAAAACCTCTACTTTTTTGTCCTTGACTAAATCCTTTAGTCTGACCAAACTAGCATCTAAATATTGCTTTTCCTTCACTTCCAAAACCAAGGAGGATTTGGAACTACTCTAAACCCCTACACTACCTTCAGCAGAGTAAAACAACCTAACTTCCAATCTGGCCAAACGATGTACATCACGAGCCAACTTTTTCTTACCTTCTACCAAATGCGAAACACTATCCATGGACGCTCTACTTAGGGCATCCACCACAACATTGGCCTTTCCCGGATAGAACGGCACACTCATATCATAGTCCTTTAATAATTCTAACCATCATCTCTTCCTAAGATGCAATTCTCTCTGGTAAACACATACTACAGACTCTTATGATCAGTAAAAACATCAACATGGACACCATAAAAATAGTGTCTCCAGATTTTCAATAAAATAGCAGCCAACTCAAGGTCATGGGCGGGGTAATTTTTCTCATGGAGTTTCAACTATCTAGAAGCATAAGCTATCACCTTACCCTTCTGCATCAATACACAACCCAACACAACTCGTGAAGCATATCAGTACACCACAAAACCATCAACACCATCAGGCAAAGTCATAACAGGGGCTAAAGTAAGTTGAGCCTTCAACTCCTGAAAACTCTTCTCACAAGATTCGGACTACAAGAACTTCACTTTCTTTTGGATTAACCGAGCCATAGGAGACGCTATAGAGGAGAAGCCCTTAACAAAACGGCAGTAATAGCCAGCGAAACCCAAGAAACTTTGGATATCAGTCACAGAAATAAGTCTAGGCCAATTTCTAACAGCTTTGGTCTTTTGGGGATTAACTCTAATACCCTCTAAAGAAATGATATGACCCAGAAAAGCAACTAACCTTAGCCAAAACTCACACTTACTAAACTTGGCAAACAACTTGTGATCTCTAAGGGTTTGCAAGATAGTTAGGAGATGATCAGAATGTTCATCCTCAATACGGGAGTACACTAGTATATCATCGATGAACACTATGACAAAAATATCCAGATATGGTCTGAACACTTGATTCATGAGGTCCATGAAAGCTGTTGGGGCATTAGTTAACCCGAAAGACATAACAAAAAACTCAAAATTGCCATAACGAGTTCGAAAAGCGGTTTTTGGGATATCACACTCCCTAACTTTAAGTTGATGATAGCCGAAATGAAGGTCTATCTTCAAGAATATTTCTGAATGAGGAGAGCATGAATCAATAGAAGAGAGAGATACTTTAAGCACGATAGACTTCTACAAAAAAGAATCACACTTTTTTCTAAAACATCTTGTAGCCTTCTGCTCATAGATATGGAGCGCTACACATCGATGATCAAGACTCTACTCGACGTGATTTGTCAGAATCCCTAGGATAGCTTAAAACCTTAGGCTCTGATACCAAGTTTGTAATGCCCTAAAAATAGGTCCAAGAGCGTCACACGGTGCTTGAGGCTATGAGTAGCCCCAAGCTAACCCTTTGAGCCATTTTTATTTATCTGTTCGTGCGTCATGCATATGACCTAATTCATAGGTGCCCCGTGTACAGTCTTAGTGACCCTGTGAAATAAGTGTTGTAGAGGAACATAGAGTCCCAAGGGGGAGATACCCCGTGACTTCTTAAAGCTTTCGTGTTTTAAACAAATCTAGTTCATGATCAAGTTCTCATTACGAGCCATGAATTGGCTATTGTTGCATATGTATTCATACATTCCAGAGTTAGTTCAGCTAGATATTTCTGCGTCAGATATGCATGTTCAGTATGAGGACTAGGAAACTATAATTCCAATCGTGCCGATATGTCTCGAATGTTCGCGTCCCTTAAGAAGGTCAGTTGATCAATGCTTTTATCCTATCAAGAGACATTCGAGGACGAATGTTTCCAAGGGGGAGATGATGTAATACTCCGGGAAATTTTTTGTTGAAATTTTGTGCGTAAATGTGTTGGGTTGTATCTTCTAGAATGAATTATAAATTTTCCATGCAAAATGTCTTAGATTATGATCCACCATTCGGTAGAGTATCGAATAATCTTTCCAACGATATGTGGATCATCCAAAACGGACACTCGAGCGACTAGTTATGAATATTCCGATCGAATCGTGAATAGTAGTGAATAGTAAAACGTGCAAGAAAAAGTACTGAGACCTGGCATATTTTTGCTCCAACTTTAAATGATCATAACTCCTTGTACATAATGATCTGGGTGATCTACTATATATCAACGGAAATCTCTGCGAGTCCTCTTTCCCGATGAAATTGGTTTCGTGCAATTTGTCTATCGGAGCAAAAATTTATGATCGATCTACTTCCGCCTATCAAAAGTGAATATTTGGGTCAACTTCAAATGATCATAACTCCTTGTACACAATGATCTGGGTGAGATACCATATATCAACGGAAAGATATGAGAGTCCTCTTTCTAATGAATTTAGTTTCATCCAATTTGGATATCGGAGTAAAATGTTATGGTTGATCTACTTCATACTAGCAAAACAGTCCACCAAAGGACAGATTCAAGAATTATTTAATTTTGAAGGGCATTTTTGTCATTATTCCTTCACTTCTTGGATGAAAATTGTCCATTTATACCTATATTGAGCCATAAAATTCATGTTCTTCCATCAAAAACATTGAGAGAACTAAACCCTAGGTCCATTTTGAGCTCCAAATATCTTCCAATT
Organism: Capsicum annuum; assembly: GCF_002878395.1. Taxonomy (NCBI): domain Eukaryota; kingdom Viridiplantae; phylum Streptophyta; class Magnoliopsida; order Solanales; family Solanaceae; genus Capsicum; species Capsicum annuum. The sequence continues at coordinate 165,313,677 of NC_061117.1, forward strand.
TCACCGTAGAAATTCAAATTTGATCCGATAATCGAACTCATCATCTCGAGACCTTCGAGGAGCACCCATTATTTGTCCTAATAGAATTCCGTAATCAAGAAGTCAATTTTAAGGTATTTGGGGTTTTGAACAAGAGCAATCTTCCATTCTTGTGCCCAAAGCTATAATTTTATTATGGTTTTACATGATTTTGCAAGTGAGATTATTTCTAAATAATTCGATTATGAGATTATGATGGTTGAATCAATAAACTTTGATTTATATGATTATCTCAATGTTTTCAAGATATGATTTAATAATTTTTATTCCGAATTACACACTTTTACCACGAGGTGGTATTTTGAATGATTTTGGGACGTATGTCGAGATGGTATTTTGGAATAATATTTTGAGACATGTGTCAAGCTTTATGCTTCCCAATGATGATTTAAATTATTGAATATATATTTGAGACATGAGATGTCTTGATATCTATAATTGGAATTTCATATTTTTATTTTGAATAATTTCGAGATATATGTTGAAATGGTATTTTGGAATGATTTTGAGATTTATGATAAGCTTAAAGCTTCTTTATGATGAAATTGAATCATTGAGCATATTGATATATAAGGTTTGAGATGTTACCCTGAGTCTTGATATTTTCTCAAAAATATTGATGTTGTCATGACTTGATAAATTGTTACATTTTTATATTTAAAAAGCTTGAGTCCTTTTATTAAAATTTCATGATATTCGAAAATGGGTATACACTCAAATTACTTTATGAAGGGTTTATAAAACTTTGAATTTTTTTCCAATATGGATATACATGATTACTTCATTACTCTACTTCTTAAATTGAGAATTTATGCTATGAATTGCATACTACTACAATGAATTGATATTTCTAAAGGATTTCGAGATAAAAGTCGTGATTTGAGTTGTACTATGGGATATGTATTCTTCTTATGAATTCAAGGTCTCAACTGCTTTTCAAAAGTTGTTGTCATTATTTAATTGTCGAATTGAAAGAATAATCATTTGAGTACATTGACCTTGAACTCATAGAGTCTAGATGATATTGACTATGAGAAGGATTGATTTTGATATAGTTGTTGAGATGAATATTGGTATTATCTGGATGATTTTGATGAGTTGAATTGCTAAAGATATTACGTATTGAGTCTTCATATCCTTCTCCAAATGTCGAGTCGTTTATGGTTCAATGCATTGATACCTTGTTGATGTTGAAAAAGATTGAAATGTTTTAAGTCGAAGTTGGGGTTACGAATCCATAAATTATTGATGAATTATAAATTGAGATATTTGTTTTGTTCTTTATGATAGCCCTTGTGATGATGATGGTGGATTTCCTAATGCGTTCTGAGCTTATTGGGGAGTAGTACTTAGCACCGAGAGGGAAATTTGGTATTTCCCCAAACCTATGTGCCACCATAGGGTTGTTTGATGATGATATTATTGGCCAGAGAGCCCGATTGTGATTATTGCAGTTTTAAGGTCGTAGTCCTTGAAAAAGAGTATGACGCACCCGCCAACGGGGGTTTCAAATGTTGGTATTCCACGTAGCTCATGTGGGGTTGCCGGTTATAGGAAACTCCCCTATCCATAAAAGTCATGTTTCTTGAATTACCTAGTCACTCCGAGATTTGAGTCAAAGAGTTGAGATATTATAACGAATTGTGATTACCTATGATGAATTTTGACGATATGATAATTTATTATGATTTATGATGATTTATCATAATTTATGATTTTTGATGATTTACATGGATTATGTGATTTTACCATTTGAACTATTTACTATGAAAGTATGAAGAGTATAATTTGATATAACTCAAGCCAAGTGAGTCATCATTGTTTGTATACATGTTTTCATGAAGTTGATGATGTTATTTAAAGTGTTGCATGCACCCCCACATACTCAACACATTCTCTTTGTGCTGACCCCCATCTACTATTCTCTTCAGTTGCAGCATCTGGTCAGCAGGTAAAGGAGTCCTTATAGTTCAAGTTCTTGTGTTGGTTATTTCAGTTCAGAGACATTGTATCTTCTTCTGTCATCCATATTGAGTGGGATGGTTGGGAGTCATGACCCGTTTATGTACAGGCAATACTAGTAGAGGCTTCATAGACAGTAGTAGTGGTTGATGTATTCAGTCTCCTTCTTGTATATGTATATGCGTTAGTAGAATTGTCATCTTATAATTTCAATATTGTATTGAGCAAATTTTGTATTGAGATATTTTCAGCTTCATTCACTCAGAATTATGTTTTAAATCAGTAGCTTTTGAGTTATACCTATGAAAGGGTTAGCTTCGGGTCACTTGTGACCCTAAGCACCGTGTGGCATCTCGAGACTCGATTTTTGGGGCGTTACACATTATCATAATAGTACCATGAAAATTATCCATTAAGACATGATATTAGTTGAACTAACCATGACGGAAGTTAACATTAATGAGTTATGAAGATTCACAGAGGGATTTTGATCCTTAAGCCTTTAGATGGCCACTTTGAAGAAAAACACTAGCCAATCTTCTTGAGAGGCTTTTGGAGAATGATTACGGAGTTTTTTAATCTTTTAAGTGGAGAATGAATGACCAAATAGGTTTATAAGACATAGAGTATTAAGGGGTTTCTAGAGGGAAATATCCAAAATACCCTTAACTTAAAAGATGTAGAAAGAATGCAGGTGGCAATGACTGAACCCCTCAACTTGTATCCACATTATACGAGTGATACCCTCAACTCCTCCATTGATCAAAAAGTTAGACCCTATATACTTTCCAACATACAGATCCCTTACCTAACTCGTATCATCACCACGTGACTATTACCCTAAATTCATACTCTAGGCAGTTTGTCAAAGGATAGACTCAATAAAACATACGATTTGACCCTATACTTCTATTTACATCAATATATGACTCGTATGGAATCTTCTCGTACCTCGGATAGAATTGGCCAATATCACACTGACCAACTTACAACTAGAGTTAAAGGCCCGTACCCATACCATATGAGTCATGGTTTAAGTCTTATGATGATCAGAAGGTTCAAAATTGAGGAAATTTTCCTGGGACAAAACCCAAGGTGTTTCACTGACCATGCCCATAGTAGTTACACAAACCCTTTAACTGAAATCCAAAAACATCCGATCGGGACATGCCACCGACCACAGCCAAAACCAAAGTCCAAGAAAGAAACAAAAGTATAAAAAGAAGTCCATATTATGAAATGTAGTCTTCTAGGGTATGCAAGATCACCACTTCATTCCAACATAAAATTGTTCCCAAATACAAGATCAATGAGTATAAGGAGTAGTATGGCTCGTTTCAGAATCGCATGGGGATACGACGCTCGATGACTGGTTAGCAGGTGAACACTAGCATGTACTCATGGATAAGGATAAAAGAATGCCATTATTCAAAAACAAAAGTAAATAACCATATGAAATCACATGCATACATATATATACCATATCGTGGAAGGGAAACGAGTTTAGCATACATTGAAAACATTTAACCAGGGATTGTATGGCCCTGCTAAAAGGGCCCCGACGCGTGTTTGTTGTTAGAAAAGGAGAAAAACTTTGTTGACTAGTACATCTCCCATGATATAAGGTTTACATAATGCACACAATCACCAAGATCAACCTCATATCAACAAAAATAAGTTGCCAGTTTTGGTCCCACCGAGACTGCTACTTTCCACTACCTTGTTATCACATCCCCCTTTAAGGCCATATTAAAACCATTGTTAAATATTCAACCATTTACAAAGGAGTGTTATTTAGAAGGAATTAACCATTGGTATCGTTATACCAAAACTAGAGCTTGCAACACTATCCATTTATGCCATACCAAAGCCATTAAACAAATTTGACTCCAATTTTTTCATTTAAAATAATACTATGGCCTCCAGGGACTTCCCAATCAATTTAAAACTATTTAAACTAATTTATCTTCTATTACCTTATGCAAGGATTTCAATAATAGTCAAACTATGTGATACAAGCATTCTCATTGGCATTTTAACAAACATGTTGAGGGCATATAGTTTCCAAAGCAAAAACTAAGTATCAATTGATCATTCCCATGCAACCACATGTTCAAATCACAATTACAATCTGAAAACCACAAGTAAAATATTGGAAAATACTATACAACCAAGCACAACCAAAACATAATATATATTTCAAAACCCAAAACAATACCACAATAATACCATAAAAATCATTAATTAAAACATATTCTAGTTGAACTAACAATGAAGGAGAAGTAACATTCCTTAGACAACAAAGAAGATGAAGAAAAACCACCTCTTTAGAGACTTAATTGAATGCCTTGAAAAAAACCCTAGCCTTTCTGGAACCAAGAGCTTGAGAGATATTTGAGAGTGTTTAGTGTGTGTTTGATTATGAATAATAAGTTAAGGAAGCCTATAATATTTTTTTATGTCCTAGGATCAAAAGGAGTTATTAGGTCTAAATGTCCAAAATACCCCCAAATTAAAATGTATAAATTCCCGCAGGTGGGTATGGTTTGGACCCATCACTCGTACCCACATTATACGAGTGGTACCTTCCACTCATACCTTGATTAGATAGTTGGACATCATATTCTGTCCAACATAAGACTACTTAGCCTAATTCACACCCTAACCATATAATTGGTACCCTTCAAGTCATACCCCAAGTAGAAATATCTTGGTTAGACACAGGACAAAATAGAATGAGACTCTACCTCTCGTATCATGTACATACAACTCGTATGGAGTTTTCTTGTACCAAGAAAAAAACTAGGCCAACATCAGACTGAGCAATATATTACTAAGGCCCCTAGACCTGTACCCGTACAATATTACTAGTATGTTTAGTCATATGATTCATACAAGGCTCAAACTTATAAAATTTTTCAAGGGCTAGAACCCATGGTGTTTCAATTCTCCACCAATTGAATCATTCATCCTTGAATGGTGGAACAAAGAAGTACAAGCATAATTAAACCCCCAAACGTCTCTACCCTTACCTTTAACCAAGTTAGGAAACAAAGACACCTAGGAATTAAATTTTTCCTTAAACAAAGTTTGAAAACAATGACGTTATGAAGAATTCATACCTTCCGCACGATTTCCAGAGTAGAAAACAGGCATAGATACTTAGACTTAACGTCCTCTCTAGCTTCCTTTATGGTCTTCCACCTTGTGATTCCTCCATAGAACCTTTACCTTAGGCACATCCTTGGTTCGCAATCGACGAACCTAACAATCAAAGATCTCAACTGGGATGTCTTTATAAGATAGGGAATCCAAAGATCCTTGATAGGCACAATTTGGAATGAATCACCAATAAACTTCTTCAATATAGAGATATAGAATATCGAGTGAATGGAGCTCAAACTTGAAGGCAATTCCAACTCATATGCAACCTTACCAACCCTCCTCAAAATTAGATAAGGACCCACATACCATGGACTAAGCTTCTCCTTCTTCCCAAATTGCATCACTCCTATCATAGGAGATACCTTTAGGAATATCGTATATCCAGCCCCAAACTCCATGTCCCTTCATCTTTCATTTCTATATGACTTTTGATGACTTTGAGCAGTCTTAAGCCTTTCCCGAATCACCTTCATATTCTCTATAGCTTGGTGAACTAAATCTGGATGAAACACATCTGCCTCACCAAGCTCAAAGTATCCAATATGTGACTTATACCTTCTACCATAAAATTCTTCAACTGAAGCCATCCCAATGCTAGAGTGGTAGCTATTACTATACGCTAACTCTACAAGAGTCAAGTGATCAACCGAACTACCACCATAGTTAATCACGTAATCCCAAAGAATATCATCCAACATCTGAATATCACTATCTACTTACCCATCCAACTACGATTAAAAAGCATTACTCAGACTCACCTTAGTCCTTAACCCTTTTTAAAATGACTGACAAAAGTTGGATAAAAACTGCATACCACAATCAGAGATGATAGAAATAGGAACCCCATGCATCTTTTCAATATTTTACAGGTACAATCTCACATAATCCTCTACCGAGAAGTTAGTCCTTACTGGCAAAAAGTGAACAAACTTTGTCATCCTATCCATGAATACCCAAACTGAATCAAAGTAATTTTTAAACTAAGGGATATTGGTAAATAATCCATGTTTATCACTTACCACTTCTATTCAGGCAGCTCAATTTCTTGATACAATCCTCTGGCCTCATGTTCTCAACTTTTACATTTTGTCACACCATGCACTTAGCTAAAAAATCAGCCTTATCCATGTTCATATTGTTCCACAAATACATCTCCTTAAGGTCATCATATATTTTCATGGAACCAGGATGAACATCATAGCGTGACCCATATGCCTTAGTCAAGACCCTCTCACGCAAACTATCTACATCGGTAACATATAACCTTCCTTGGTTTTGTAAATTACCATCACGATTAATCTTAAAGGCCATCACCTTCTACCCACCTACATCACCCTTAACTCTCATCAAGACAAGATCTAACATTTGTTTCTCCTTGATTTCAGCTCCAAAAGACAACCACGATGCTCACAGTACCAATATATCACCATCCTCGGAGTTCAAGAGGCAAACTTTAAAGATTGCCAAACGGTGAATTTCCTTTACCAACTCCTACTTCCATTTATCCACATGAGCCAAAGTCCCCATAGATAACCTTCTAAAAGCATCAAAAACCACATTTTCTTTACAGAGGTGGTAGTGAAGACTCATATCATAGTCCTTAAGTAACTCAAGCTGTCTTATTTGCCTAAGGTTAAACTCTTTCTAAGAAAACACATAGTGAAGGCTCTTATGATAAGGAAAGATATCCAAATGCACCCTATATAAATAATCATGTAAGATATACCCCAACTAGAAATTCCTAGTCATAAGTTGCGTAATTCTTTTTATGCATCTTCATATTCCTAGAGGCATAAGCTATCACCTTGCCATGGTGCATCAGGAGGCAACCAAGTCCCACACGGGATGTATCACAGCAGACCACAAACCTATTAGTGCCTTCAATAAAAGAAAAAATTAGAGCTAAAGTTAGATTATCCATCATCTTTCCTCTCACAACATTAAATCCCAAAATATTTAAGTTCTTCTAAGTCAACTTAGTTAACGAGGTAGCTATAGTCAAAACAAACTCCACAAACCTCCTGTAGTAACCAACAAAACCCAAGAAGCTCTAAATATCTGTTGGAGTCATAGGGATAGGCCACTTCTTCACCACTATACCATTTTTACGAATCCACTATGATTATTTCACTGGAAATGATATGATCTAGAAAAGTGACAGCATTCAACCTGAATTCATATTTAAAAAATTTGGCATAAACTGCTGCTCTTTCAGGTTTTGCAACATAATACGAGGGTGATTGGCATAACTATCTCACACTAAGAGTATACTAAGATGTTATTTGAAGAAGAACGAGGTTTGAAGCAATGAATGGAAAAAAAGGATAAAGAGTTGCTGAAGTGGCAATCCACGAGTAAACTATGCCTTATGGGTTATACCTACGGATTTCGAGTAGCAGTAGTAAGTTGAGTTCTGAATATATTATTGACATGACCCAAACCTGGGCCTGTCGTGTCAAGGATCTCAAGTTCGACCTGGATCAAAGATCACCCCCAATACCCAACCATAACCACCATGTACCCTATGTTTAATGAATTTCAAACATATAAAAATATAGAATGATTCTAATGTAATGACATTTAATAGATTTCACACCTATTACCATCGAAACATCCAATTGGTGTCAACCCTAATACCAATACACATGCCAAGGCTAACACCAATACCGACACCACTTGACATGACTAAAACCAAGGCCTAGCAATGTCGGACATCTCAAGATAAATAAGGACCGAAGAACACCCCTATACCCAAGCCAACCAACTAATATACAACCCATGTTAGATGAATTCCAAAGATATAATAAGATAAAGTATTTAGAATCCAATGACTTTGGGATAAGTCTAAATCCGACACAAACCCAACCAAGTCATATCGTCCAACTCAAACCGAATAAAACCTAATATTCCCAAGTCCACAGTTGTCCATGCAAAGCCTTTAAATAATGCCAAAGAATATCTAGTCGGGATATGCTCCCAACCATAGCAAAAATCCAATGTAAAAGTAATAGTAAAGATATAAAATAAACTGTACTATGAAATAGGCCTTCCGAAGAATGAAAGTTCAGCACTTCAGGCTAACTTAAGTTGTCCCCGAATAACTAAATTACTAAACAAGAGGAATATTAGTATGTTCGATTCTTGCATCGTATGGGGATACCCTACCCAACGATGGTTAGCGGATGAATGCTAGCATATATAAAGGAATAACGATAAAATAATGCCAGCATTTAAAACTAAAGTAATTGACCATCTGAAACCACATAAATATATATATACAATTCCAAGAAAGGCGACCAGGTTTAGCATGTGTTTGAAACTTTAACCTTGGTTGTGTAGCTTTATCGTCATAATCCACCCATGGGTTTTATGGGTCAACTGTTACACCTCGAACGAGCCCCATTTCATATAGCCTCACTAATTAAAGATACCATAATGTTGTAACATTTTACCGACTATATCTTGCAAGCAATGTCATTAGCCAACACTTATTGGATTCCCATGTACCCAAAACGCCATTACTAAAATCACTTGGAGGATTTTCGTGTACCCCATAGGGGTTTCATAGATTACTCAATTAGGGGATTCTATTATACCCAATAAGGTTTTGAAAACCATCTTCAACTAAATTCCATGGCCTCCAAGGCCTTTCCAAACCACTAAAAAATAACCAAACCAATTTGAGCTCCTTTACCATATTATGCAAAGCAAAATTTTCAATAATAGTCAAATTATATGACCAAAACTTTCTCATATGCATTTTAATAAGCATGTTGAGGGCGTATGATTTCCAAAACCAAAAACCATGTATCAAATGACCATTCCTATGAAACTACATGTTCAAACAAAAATTATAACAAGAAAACCATAAGAAAAACATGGGAAAACACTATATAACCAGGAACAACCAAAACCCCCCAACATATATTTCATAACCCAAACATTATTACAATAGTAATATAAAAAACATCCATTAAGACATGATTTTGGTTGAACTAAAAATGTGGGAAGTGTAACATTCCTGGGTTACAAAGATTTACATAGTTATTTTGATCCTTAAGCTTCTAGATGACCACCTTTAAGAAACCCTAGCCATTCTTCTTGAGAGGTTTTTGGAGAGTGTTTAGAGAGTATTTTTAATCTTCTAAGTGAAGAATGAATGACCAAATAGGGTTATAAGACGTGGTGTATTAAGGAATTTCAGGAGGGAAATGTCCAAAATACCCTCAACTTAAAAGTAGTAGAAAGAACACAGATGGGTATGGCTGAACCCCTCAACTTGTATCCACATTATAACAGTGGTACCCTCAACTCCTCACTTGATTAGAAAGTTGTACACTATATTTTGTCCAACATACAGCTCCCTTACCTAACTCGTATCATCACCATATGACTAGTACCATAAAGTCATACTCTAGGAAGATAATCAAAGGATAGACACTAGACAACATACGATTGGACCCTATACTTATTGTCACATCAATATACGACTCGTATGGAGTCTTCTAGTACCATGGATAGAACTTGGCAAATATCACACTGACCAATATATGACTAGGATTGAAGACCAGCACCCACACCATACAAGTCATGGTGTGAGTCTTATGATGATCAGAGGGTTCAAAACTGAGGAAATTTTTAAGGGGAAAAACCCAAGGTGTTTCATTGACCATCCCTATAGTAGTCATACAAATCCTTGAACTGAAATCAAAGAATATTTGGTTGGGACATGCCCCTGACCATATTTAAAACCGAAGTCCCAAAAAGAAACAAAAGTATAAAAGTAGTCCATATCAAGAAACATAGTCATTCGAGGTATGTAAGATCACCACTTTATTCCAACATAATGTTGTTCCTGAATCCAAGATCACTTAGCGGGAGGAGTAGTATGGATGGTTTCTATATTGAGTGGGGATATAATGCTCGAAGATGGGTTAGCAGGTGAATGCTAGTATGTACTCAAGAATAAGGATAAGAATTTCAGTATTCAAAACAAAAGTAAATAACCATATGAAATCACATAAATACATATATATACAATGCCGGGGAAGGGAACTAGGTTTAGCATACATTAAAAACCTTAACCTAGGATTCTATTGCTCTACCATCCTAAATCCACCCATGGCTTGTATAGGTTCAGCTTTTCCGGCTAAAAGGGCTCTGCGTATGTTAGTTGCACGAACTGGAGAAAAACTTACATAACTATTACATCTCCCAAAAATAAGTGTGACATGATGCACACGGTCACCATGACCAACCTCACATTGGTAAATGCGAGTTTCCGATTTTGGTCCCACCAGGACCGCCACCTTCCACGGCCTTGCTTAGATATCTCCCTTTAAGACCATATTAAAACCACTATTAAATTATCAACCATTTACAAATGAGTGTTATTTATTAGGCATTAACCATTGGTATTATAATACCAAAACTAAAACTTGCAAGTCTATCTATTTATACCATACCACTTCCATTAAACAAATTTGACTCCAAATTTTCCATTAAAACCAATACCATGGCCACCAATGACTTTCATTGAAATCGAGCCCTGCCTTTTATTTATAAACACCTCTATCTTAGCTTCCCTCATCTCATGCAGAAAGAACCTATCGAGAAACTCATCCTGAAATACCTGCCAACTTATGAGAGTTGCATCCTCACCTTTACCATTCTTCCATATAACCACCCAATCATAAGCAACATCCTTCAACCTGTAGGATACAAATTCTACACTATACTCCTCAGTAACATGCATAATTTTGATGATCTTTTTCTCATCATCAAGATAGAGTTGTGGGTCCTTACCTACTTTTGACCTACAGAATTCAGGCAGGTTCATTCTCATGAAGTCATGAACCCTGGCTACATCTAAATAACAATTCTGCTGAAGTAGGACTGAAGCCTTATGGTTGACCTGAACATTAGCAATCACAACTTAGGCCAATGCCAAAAAAACAGCTTGCAATTCTACATGGGATACGTTCTCATTCAGAGGGTTAGCGGGTTTGGGTAGCTGGTTATTATTTGTGCATGCATTAGCTTGGTGAAGAGGCATATTTTATCATGTAAGAGCACTAGTTAAAAATAGATAAAGAGAACTGAAAGAATGATAGAGAATGAAAGAAAAGGATGATTTCCTAAATCGTTGTATTGCCTTTTGTACATAAATGTGGCTTGCTTAACATCCATGATCAAGACTCTATGTAACGCGGCGTGTCTGACTCCCTAGGATTCTTTAAACCTTAGGTTCTGATACCAAGTTTGTAATGACCTGAAAATATGTCCCGAGACGTCACATAGTGCTCAAGACTACAAGTAGCCTAAAGCTAACCCTTTGATCCTTCTTCTGATTCAAAACCTCATAATATAGGTAACATAGGCATGTGAATCCACTGAAATACAAAAATACGACATTTATTGTCTTAACTGATCTGAGTTTAGATAAACATAAAGTCTAAAAGTTCTTGGATTAAAGATCTAAATAACAAATACTACAAATTGAAAACATTACAAACACTATGACAAGCCTCTACCTCTAATAACTAGAGAGTCGCGGAGATAGATCACCAGTTGACTCAACTGAAACTAAAAATAACTGATCAAGTACTACAAAAGCTAAAATTCTTAATAAATGGTTACTTAAACAATGAAGAATCACCAACTATCGGGATGTAGATATAGATATTCGCGGTCAACTATGCTGCTAGAACTAAGCACCTGAACCATGTTATTTAACAAAGTAGCAAATAGACGTATATGTGGACCAGTACTTTTGGAATGTACTAAGCATTTTGGGATTAATGAATAAGTTAAATAGTAATGCAATTTTTAAACAAATCTTACAAAGAATGCATGTTAAGTGTAAATGACTCACCTTGGGTCGAATAAAACATATACTGCGAAATATTAGATCATGAGTATGTAAAACATAAGTAATCTTTGTGAGTCATATAAATTAGTTATAAAAGTTGTATCCTTACTCTTTCTAATGGGAATTTCTTCTAACCGATATAAACCATGTGAGCTATCATGGAGTCCAACATCTCGTACCTACGTTGGTAGAGTTGTTCTACACTTGCCATCGGAATAAAACCTAGCTAGAGTTATCACTACACTAAACCTACTAGAGGTATTAAAACCTATGGTTTCATGTATTTCTGGGGCATGAGTCCTTGGAAACATACCTTACTCGGTGCTAAAGACTACTCGAAACTATTGATCAAAAATTTAGGAAATCCACCTTGAAATAGCACAAAGGTTTGTAATGAAAACCAATTATGCTTCTCTTCTTTAAATCTCAAAATATATGAACAATGTGAATTCCTTATCTTATCTTAGGACCAAAAGATCAAGTTTCTTTCTTAAATCTTGGTAAAAATTTCATAAGAGATGCAAAAAATCATAATGTCATTGAGATATGAATACTTCAAAACTTAGGGCTTTAAAACCCGCTCTTTAAACTCATGCAAACTGATAGCAAGATATCATGCTCAATACACATCTTGAAACACTTCAAAAATATCAAAGAAATGAAATCAAACTAATAATATCATTCATAAAACTCAATTGGAAATCTGTAAAATCATATCACACGCATGAAGATGTGAAATTAGACATGTTATTCAATATTTAAGTTACCTATAACATCAAAATCTTTAAAAAATGATAATTGGGTATGAACCCTAATTTACAAAATATGAAATCATATATAAAGATCAACTTTTGGGCACAAGGATGAAAGGGTATCCTTGTTCATAATCCCCACATACCTAATGGTGATGAAATTGTTGAAAGATTGGACCTTCAAGCTTGACTGTGTAACCCTAGTTATTTTTCTTCTCTTGTGTTCGTAGATGATGAAATTATGATGTTAGTATGGTTAAAATATGATTAGGAGCTATTAATTTCATAAGGTTATGTTTAGGGACGTTTAAGTAGTGTAAAAAGACTTGGTTTCCCTGAAAATAGCTTAAAACAATGTTTTGACGCCCTTGGGCCATAGGGCTTGCGACGCATTGCCTATAGACTAAAATAGGAAAGGCGTCGTATTTCCCATTGCATAAAATAGGCTGGGAGACACATTTACCATGGTACAACAATTCCATAAGCGTTAGGTCATTTCTTGGCGATGCACTCTACTTTGCAAGATCATAACTTTTCTCTCGGTTATCAGATTAAGGCAAAATTTGTACCGTTGGAAAGCTATTTCGATTATCTACAGATTGGTGGATCTAAATATGCAAAGTAACACTTTCACATTAAGTTATAGTAATTAAAAGATGTCCCTGGCAAAATCAAACACTAAAACTTGATGGATTCAAAAGCTCTTTTCTTGAATTTCTCCAAGTGACTCTTATGAACATGTTTTACACATCATAAGCTCTCTTATCACTAAGATATCATTATAAGTCATGTACTAAAATATGAATTTAAATATTAGAGGTTTCTCACGTAGGAACAATGGTTCATTTTCTAGCTTAGAAGTATGTGGGGTATTACCCCTTCTGGAATACCCTATCTGTAACGTCAAACTTCAATTCCATTCACTTAACATTTGTATAGAGCTTTTCATGAATTTGAGTAGGCTTAAACCTATATCAAATCACCTTCACCTTGTCCATAGCTTGGTGTAAAAAATTTATCCCAAACATATCTGCCTCACCAAGCTTGAACCACCTAATAGGAGACCTATAACTTCTACCTTACAATTCTTCAAAAGGAGCTCATCATAATTCTAGAATGGCAGCTATTGTTTTATGTAAACTCTACAAGAGTCAAGTTCTCAACCCAAATACCACAATAGTCAATCACACAAGCCCAAAGAATATTCTTCAGCATCTAAATAGTCCTTTCCTCCTACCCATCCAACTACGGTTGAAAAGCTGTACTCAGACTCACCTTAGTCCCCAATACTTTCTGAAATGACTACCAAAAGGGAGATAAAAACTTTATACCATAATTGGAGATGATAGAAATAGGAACCCCATGCAACTTTAAAATCTTTTAGAGGTACAACCTTGTATATTCCTCAGCCGAGAAGTTAGTCCTTGCTGGCAAAAAGTGAGCCAACTTTGTCATCCTATCTATGATGACCCAAACTTAATCAAATTGATTTTAATACTGAGGGAGATCGATAAATAATCCATATTGATCACTTACCACTTCCATTCAAGAATCTCAATTTCTTAATATAATTCTATTGTCTCATATGCTCAACTGTCACTTTTTGGCACACTATGCACTTGGCCAAAACATATGCATTATCCATCTTCATATTATTACACCAATACATTTCCTTAAGGTCATGATATATTTTCATCAAACCAATATGAACAACATAGCATGACTCATATGCCTTATCAAATATCCTCTCTCATAAACCATGTACATTAGGAACACATAACCTCTATTAGTACTGCAAATTAACATCACCACCAATCTCAAAGACCATCACCTTTTGCCCACCTACATCACCTTTGATCCTCATTAAGAAAAGATCTAAAATTTGCTTCTCCTTGATTTTAGTACCAAGAGATGACTACGACACTCCTTGTACCAACCATCAGTATCCTCAGAATCTAAGAGAAAAACTCCAAAGATAGCGGAATGGTAAATTTCCTTCACAAACTAACGCTTTCCTTTTTCCACCTAAGCTAAACTCCCAATAGATAACCTTTTAAAATCATTAACAACCATGTTAAATAAACTTGGGTGGTAGTGAAGACTTATATCATAGTTCTGAAGAAGCTGAAGCTATCATCTTTGTCTGAGGTTAAACTCTTTCTGAGAAAACACCTACTACAGGCTCTGATAATCAAATAAGATATCCACATGCACCCCAAACAAATAGTGATGCCATATTTTTAACATGAATACCACAACTAGCAATTCTACGTCATAAGTCGGGTAATTCATGTCATGCACCTTCAACTGCCTAGAGGCATAAGCAATCATCTTTTCATGGGGTATTAGGACATAACAAAGCCCCACATGGGATGCATCACAGTAGACCACAAACCCATCAGTACCTTTAGGAAAAGATAAAATTAGAGCTAAAGCTAGTTATACTTTAGATTTTTAAAACTGCTCTCACAAGTATCAGATCATAAGATTTTTCCCTTCTTCTAAGACAACTTAGTTAACGAGGTATCTATAGTAAAAAAAATATCCACAAACCTCCTGTAGTAACAAACTAAACCCAAAAAGCTCCAAATATCAGTTGGAGTCATAGGGCTAAGTCACTTTATCACTACTACAACTTTATGTTGATCCACCATGATCCCTTCACTAGAAATGATATGACCTGGAAAAGTAACAGCGTTCAACCAAAATTCACATTCCAAAAATTTGGCATACAATTGCTACTCTTTCAAGTTTTGCAACACAATATGGAGGTGATCGGCATAATCTACATCCCTCTAAGATTACACCAAAACATCATTTCTAAACACAATGACAAATAAATCCAGAAACTAATAGAAGACCCTATTAATAAAATCAATGAATATCGCAGGAGCATTGGTCAACCTATAAGACATGACTAAGAACTCAAAATTCCTAGACCAGGTATGGAAGGTAATCCTAGGGATATCTACCTCCTTAATCTTTAATGGGTGATACCCGAATCGAAGATCAATTTTTGAGAAAAACTTAGAACCTTGCAACTGATCAGATAAATCATCTATCCTTGGAAGAGGATACTTATTATTTACCATTACCTTGTTCAACTGCTAGTAATCACTACACATTCAAATAAAATTTGGTTTTGACATGCCCTCGACCATAGAAAAAACCATAGTCCATGAAATAAACAAAAGTATGAAATGAAGTCCATAGAATGAAATGGAGTCTTATTGAGTATGAAACCTTACCACTTCTATCCAACACAAATTTGTTCCCGAATCCAAGATCATTGGGCAGAAGGAGTAGTATGGTTGGTTCCTACATCACATGTAGATACAGCGCCAAAAGATGTGTTATCAGGTGAATTCTAGCATGTATTCAGTAATAAGGATAAAATAATATCATTATTCAAAACCAAAGTAAAGAATGATATGCAATCACATTCATATATATACCATGCCGGGGAAGTGAACTGGATTTAGCATGCATTTAATACCTTTAACCTAGGAATGTGTAGCACTGTCATCCTAAATCTACCCATGGGAAGTATGGATTTAGATTCCCCTACTGAAATGGCCGCAACACTTGTTAGCTGCAAGAGTCAGAAAAAACCTGAGATGACTAGTACATCTCCCAAAACATAAATCTTATATGATGCACATGGTCACCAAAACCAACCTCATATCGATAAAAATGAGTTTCCAGTTTTGGTCCCCTTGTAATCTCCACATTCCATGGCTTTGGTATCATATCCCCCATTAAGCCCATATTAAAACCATTGACACATAATCAAGTATTTAGCAAGGAGTCTTATTTATTTGGCATTAACCATTGGTATCATTATGCCAAAACTAGAGCTTGCAAGTCTATCCACTTATACCATACCAAATCCATTAAACCAATTTAACTACAAAGTTTCTATTTAACCGAATACCACGGCCACCAAAACTTTTTAAATGCATTTAAAACTATTTAAACAAATTTAGGTACAATTATCATTTTATGCAATGTAAGGATTTCAATAATAGTCAAACTATGTGATAAAAGCATTCTCCTTGGCATTTTAACAAACATATTGAGGGCATATAGTTTCCAAAGATGAAACCAAGTATCAATTGACCATTCCCATGAAACAATATGTTCAAATCACAATAACAACACAGAAACCATAAGTAAAACATGTGAAAACACACAAGACTGACCAAAAACCCCAACCTATATTTTAAAACCCAAAACAAAACAACAATAATTCCATAAAAGTCATTCATTAAAACATTCTTTAATTTGAACATAAAATGAGGTAGGAGTAAGATGCCTTAGAAAACAAGGAAGATAGAGAGAAACCTCCCTGTTAGAGCCTTAATTGATTTCCTTAAAGAAAACCCTAGACTTTCCTAAACCAATAGCTTGAGAGATATTTGAGTGTGTTTAGATAGTGTTTTATTATGAATAATAGGTTAAGGAAGCCTCCAAAAATTTTTTATGTCGTGGTGTCAAAAGGATTTATTAGGGGAAATCTCCATAATGCCCCCAACGTAAACTGTAAAAAATTTCTCAAGTGGGTACGGTTTGAAACCCTCACTCTTACCCACATCATACGACTGGTACCTTCCACTCCTAACTTAATCAAAAAGTTGGACATCACATTTTATCCAACATATGACTTCTTAGACTAATTTGTATCCTAACTATTCGACTGGTATCCTTCAAGTTATACCCCAAGTAGAAACATCATTGTTAGACACTAGATAACATACAGTTGGACTCTACCTTTCGTATCATGTACATACAACTCATATGGACTTTTATTATACCAAGAACAGAACTTGTCCAATATCACACTGACTAACATAAAACTAGGGCTCCTAGACCTGTACCCACTCCATATAACTGGTATAGTGAGTCGTATTATCAATAGAAAGCTCAAACATATAAAATTATGCAAGGTCCAGAACCCAGGGTATTTTAGTTATATAGTCTAATTTGTATGAGGCTTCCAATAACTCATAAGTGCAACTCATGACTTATGGGTTATAGATGGGAGTTGAGGTTCTAAAAGGTTGATTCATGCTTGAGTTCCATGCCTTGTGGGTGGTAGCCATGACCCAACCCACAAGTTGTGAGTTGATGCAAACCCAAATTTCCTACCTTGTTTAGGATATGTTTTTTTTGTATCTACAAATACTTCATTGATGTTTTACTATATGCTTAATAGTTTTTACATTGTTTTGAATTCTAAGATACACTATTGATCTTGGAATTATTGTTCTTGGATTTTAGGGTTTATAATTAATTTGATATTTTGGGTTTATCATCTAGTTTTTCATAAGTTCATCATTATGCTTTCATCTGTGAAATTTTTTTTTATTCTTAAGACCATGAGAAGCTAAACCCCATGACTAGGGTTTTAGGAACCCTAAAGAATAAATAATGCCTAGATTAGCATTCTTGCATGTATTGGGATTTCATTATTTTGATTGATTTCTTAATGGGTTCACATATTAGGAACTCGCCTATATTCTATAATTGTTTGAGAGAGAAGTAGATATTATGAAAAGGGAGAAAAAAATAGTAATTTAAAGTTAGAAACCTTCATCTAATTAACATGAACCATAACTGGGATAATTAATCTTAGATCATAAAATAAGGGTTAGTAATACAACGTTCTTATAATGAGAGAAGATGAGTAAAATTTTCCCAAACCAAGTTCAGTTGATGGTTTGGTGATAGATTACTTATTAGATTTTGCATGAAAGACATTAATATATTTGTAATACACCATATTTTACTAGCTCAAATTAACTCTCAGTTCATGAGTTATCCAATATCAAAAAAATTAAATTCTTATTATTTTTCATTTTAGATCCTACTATAATGTAGTAGATTGAATCAGCTTTCCAAAGATATAAAATTTGCCTAAATCCAATAACTGAGTAAGAAGTTATGACTATTTTCAGTTTCAATTCCTAAGCAGCGTAATTCAGTACAGTAGCGTGTTGCGGAGTACGTCAGAATGGAAATTGTTTGTTTCTAGTACGGTACCGCGATACCGGCGCATCGCGTTATATATTATTTTTACATTTGTCAATTTCTAGTGTACCAACACAGTCCCACTTTGTTACAGTTAATTTCCAGGTGGCATCCAAGGTGGCAACGTGATACCACCGCGTTGCTCCACTATCCACTTTCCTAGTTAGAAAATTTCAAAGACACGACGCGATAGCACCGCGTCGTGCCAAGTGCTCAAATTGGAAAATTTTGATGAAAATTAAATGTTTCATACAGGGTTAAAGCTGTCTGTTCCCATAATTTTAATATGCCTAGATACATGATTTAACCCCTAAAACCGTTTTTAGTAATTCATTATTCAACTTTTCCCCAATTAAAATGCATTCTCTCTTAAAGAGGCAAAAACCCTAGCTTTAATAATAAAGACTAATCCTCAAGAAGTCCTTTAACTTCAAGTATCCATAAGATTCAAGTATGTTAGGTGTTCATCTATGGGTTCCTTTAACCCATAGAGTCCACGAATCCATTTTAAAATTACAAGATTGTTGAATGATGGACATCCATGTTTGAATTAGATTGAATTCATTTTCATGATATTAGTTGGGTTTCAATCCATGATTTAATTGCAAGTTTTGTGAAAATGAATAGTATGTGTGATAAATATGTTATTGTCTTGATAAACCCTTGAACTTACAAATTGATTCATGTATAATGATGTTCATGTGCTGGCCATTATCATGTAAATAATCCATGCTCTTCGAGTGTTTGCTAAATTTTCTATGTGAAGTAAATAGTGGAATATGACATGTTATTATGCGGTCCCAATCATGTGCAAGCTCATGCCATACAAGTGTTTGATGAAATGGTTATATGAATTGACTAGTGAAAGAATGACATGTTATTATGTATTCTCATTCATGCACAAGTTCATATATATCAAGTGTTAGAAAACATGCCTAAATGAGTTCATTGTTAGCAAGCAAGTATTGTTATGCCTTTATGATCATGTTATGTCTTTTTTTATGCTATCGAGTCCTGCGGTATTTTATACCCAACAATTTAGATGTGTACCCAGAGCCAGTGTCTGTTACAAAATAGTATGAGTCGTGACCCAATCAGTAGAATCCAGCCAATTACAAAACTCAGGAAAACTTAAAAAACTCATTATCAGTCTAGTCCAGTTCTGTATACTCAGTTCAGTGTATTTCAGTTAGGAGTAGGATTTAACAGCGAGCGAGTAGAGGGCTAATGGATTTCCCATTAGAGAACTAGAGTCATTATTAATAGTCCCTGTACTCTTAAACTGCATAGCCAGCATAGAATGTGAAGTCACCCATCAGACTAGGCTTGACTACCACCCAGAGGTAACCTGTTAGATTAGGCTTGGTTCCTATTTTTCCAGTGTTTTTACCCGTGGTATAGTATTAGCACCCTTCCAACTAGGGTTATAGGTTGGACCCCAATCAGTTCAGAGAGGAACATGTTGGTTAGATGATTACCTCCCATAACCTCAGTTTCAGTCTTAGTTTAGAATTCAGTTCAGTTCTTCAGAATTAGGACTGTCAGAAACATTCACTCAGTATCAATAATTTAGTTATTAATAACTTTAGATATAAGTTACTCAGTTATTAGAATTCAATACTTAGCTTCAGATAAGCTCAGTCATAATATTTATTTACATGCACAGTAGTGCATACTCAGTATTTATAGTAGTATTAGTTATCCATGTACTCTTATATCGAGTTACTCTCTATCATCCAGTTAATTATTGTTCATACATATGAACCCTTGCATTCAGCCTTACCTCATCAACCATATCAGTATATTCCATGTACTGACCACATACTCTTTCTTTGTGTTATGATGTCTCATATCATAGGTTTGGATGCTCAGGTTCCTGACTGTGCTTAGAAAGATCCAGTCTATAGTCACAGATTTAGTAGTGAGTCCTCAGATAGCGAGGGCAAACTTTTATTATAGTATTTTAGTAGTTTCAGTATTTCAGTTATTGAAGTTAGTTGGGGGCTTGTCCCATTAAATTAACTTTCAGATAGTTCTGATTAGATACTTTTTGATAAGATTTTTTAGATTGTATTCAGGTTTATTGATTGTTTTTTCAGTTGTTATATTTTATTAGTATTTAAGACTTTAAACCATATGGCATTTCATCCTAATTTCGTATTTATTTAAGTATTATTATTCAGTGCTGACAACAGTTATCAGCCATGGGTTAGCTTGTGGTCCTTAAGGATTGTAAGCACCGTGTGAAGAATAAGGGGTAGTCTCGGGTCGTTATAATATTTGACCAACACAAAAAAACTATGGAGTTATGAAGTTAGGGGAAACACAATCATAGTGTTCATCTCATAATAATCACAACACTAGTTACTTAATAATCAGTACTATTACTCTTATTGTTATAAAATCCCTCTTTTTATTTATGCAATCTCAAATTAAATTAGTAAGCTCTTGATAGATTTTTGGCCAATTTCTCATGGGATCAACCCTAACCTGGTTGGGTTTTATATTTGATTCAGTGACCACTTTATAGTTTCTGTGAGGTGTTATAAGCAATATCAGGGTGCTCCCATTCTATTTGAGATTTAAAAAAGACGTCTCAATGTAATGTGTGTCGACTATAGGTAGTTTAATAAGGTGACCATGAAGAATAAATATCCTATGTCTCATATTAATGATTTGTTTGAACAACATCAGGGCACAACAATATTCTCTATGATAGATGTGAGGTTTGGTTACTATCAGTTGAGATTTTGGGTTGTGAACATCCCTAAGATATCCATTAGGACTCGGTATGAACATTATAAGTTTTTGATGATATCTTTTGGATTTACTTATGCCCCAAAAACTTTTATGGATCTAATAAATACTATGTTTAAGTTGTATTTGGACACCTTATTGATAGTGTTGATTGATGACATTCTGGTATATTCGAGGAGTAGGAAGGAGCAGAAGCAATATTTGAGATTTGTGCTCCATACTTTTAGAGATCATTGTATTTATACAAAGTTCTCAAAAAGCGTGTTTTGGATTGATTTTATTGCTTTCTTGGTGCACCTACTGTCCAAGTATGGTATTATGGTGTACCCAATAAAGATTTAGGCTATTAATATTTGGGCTAGGCCTTCGTCGCCTACTAAGGTTTGCTCTTTTATTAGGTAGGCAGCTTACTACATATGGTTGATGGAGGGTTTCTCATCCATTGAAGATTATACGTGTAGATTTACTAGGTAGGAGGTTCCATTTCAGTGTTTTGGGAGTTTTGAGGCAAAATGTTTGGAGCTTAATAATTTGCTTACTTCATCCCCTGTTTTGACTCTTGAAGTTGAGTTTGAGGGTTTTACTATCTAGTGTTATGCATCTGGTATTGGTTTGGGATGTGTTGTAATGTACTAGGGCCGTCTTATTGAATATGCATCAAGGCGATTGAAAGTGCATGAGCAAAACTACCTCACTCATAATTTAGAGTTAGTTGCAATAGTATTTGTGCTTAGGATTTGGAGGCTTTCTCTATATGGTGTTTGATTTGAGATTTTTACAAACCACCATAGTATTTAGTATATTATGATCCATAAAGAGCTTAATTCGATAAAATATAGATGGATTGAGTTTCTTAAGGAATACGATATCTCTATTCTATACTATTCGAGCTAGATGAATATGGTAGCAGATACCTTGAGCCGAAAGGTAGTGAGTACGGGTAGCTTAGCCTTAATTTAAGTTTCTTAGAAGTCCTTGGCTTTGGGAATCTATTCCTTGGCTAAATTTATGGTTTGTTTTGATATTTCTGACCCCAAAAAGAATAGTTCGACTGTTGAGCCAAATCTACCTTGTTAAAGTAGATTTTAGGTGATCAGTTTAAGGATAGCAGGGTTCGTAGCATTTGAGGGTAGTTGTTGAGAAGTAAGTCCTTGAGGTCAGGAATTTGATTCAGTTAATTCTTTATGAGGGTTATTACTCTAAGTACTCTATTTACCCTAGGACAACTAAGATGTATAGAGATTAGAGGCAGCACTACTAGTAGAATGGTATGGAGAGAGATATAGCAAAACTCTTGGCTCGATGCCTTTATTGTTAGTAGGTAAAGGTAAAGCACCAGAGGTTTGGTAGATTTATTTAGTAGCTACCCATTTTTATGTGGAAATAGAAGTGAGTTATGTTGTATTTTGTAGGTTGATTGCCTCATACATTTCGTGGTTTTGATACAAACTAGGTAATCATGGATTAATTTATGAAGTATACACACTTTATCCTTATTTCAGTCTCCTATAGTGCTAAGAGGTTAGCTTATGTTTATAATCAGGAGGTAGTTTGCTTACATAAGGTACCTACATCTATTATTTTAGATTGAGGATCTTAGTTTACTTTTAGTATCTAGAGGATATATCTAGAGGAGTTGGTTACCCTGGCTAAACATAGCATTTCCTTTTATCCCCACACTGAATGACAGTCGAAGTAAACTATGCCGATCTTAGAGGATGTGCCCCACACTTTTGTGTTTTATGTTGGGGGTCAGTTTGACTAGTTTTCACCTTTGTCAAAGTTTTTCTGTAATAATGGCTTCAGTTTTAGCATTTAGATATCCCCATTAAAGGTGTTATATTGTAGGCGATGTCGAACTCTTATTGGTTGGTTCCAGACATTTAATTCTAGCCTTGTTTCACAGATTTTCTTTATGAGACATTGCACCGAGTTTTGGTGATTCAAGATATGCTATGAGTACCTGTAAATAGGTAGAGATTTATGTTTACCATAAACTTCATCCATTGAGGTCCAAAGTAAAGTATAGGGTATTCCTTGAAATATCGCCCATGAAGTGCATAATGAGGTTTGGGAGGAGGGCAAAATCATCCTTAGGTATTTTAGACCATTTGATATCTTGTAGCCAGTTGGGGAGGTAACATATATGTTTTAATTACCTCCTATAGTGTCAGTCATTCATCTAGTGTTCCATGTAATTATGTTGCGGTAGTATATTCCATATATGTCCCACGTGATTTTATGGGACTCAATTTAGTTAGATGAGAGGTTGGCATTAAAGGAATACAAATATACCAATATTTTCATCAAAGTTGTTCATTAAAAATAAAGAAAGGGAAAAGGAATACTGTAAAACCCAATGAATCTTCAATGGGTGATGCCAAAACTACACTTTGTAGTTCTTCTAATTGATTCTTGTCTAAAATTAGTACAAATTTAAGCTCTAAGTTCAAAAGAAAACAAAACCCTACAAATTGCTAAGTTTATGATTCAAGATAGGATAATGATGGTGAAAATGAGCTAAAAACCCTCATTTGAGCCCCAATTCCACATTTTCTAAATATTAATAAACTGCCCTTGAAACTTTTACGCTCTACCGCGATTGCCACCTTTATACCACGTTCTTGACTCCCGTGATCGTGGTAGTCATATCATGATGACCCTATGATTGACTTATTAACTTGTCGCGATTGTGACCCTCAGGCCGCAATCGCGGTAATTAAGTGTCGATTTTTAAGCTTGATTTCAAGCATTTCACTCTTTTCTTTCACATTTAACCTTTTTTTGACTTGAATTAATTGATCATCTTCCTTTTTCAACTTTTCCTACACAAATGAGCATTAAGTAAAATATTAAGATCAAATCAATGGAAAATCATGGTAATTTAGGATAAAAAGGTGCTAGAAAATCCTCAAATTGACAACTTATCAACACCCCCAAAGTTAAACTAATGTTTGCCCTCAAGAAACTATGATCAATTAATTGAGATATGGTATTCAACTCAAATTCGTCCAAAAGAAAGCTACAGTAAAGGAACAAGCTAACAAAGCTCTCTAAGGACTTTCAAACATGTCATGGTAATATGTGAACTAAACTTTTTCAATAAGCACATCTTTATGGAGAAAGGATGAAATTTTGTATCACATGAACCTTCCAAATCACCAAAGCATCTTAGGTAAAGACACAAAATCTTAAGAGATTGTCCCAATCTTCCTAATGCAACTTACTTAACCCAATTACCCAAATCGAGAGTAAGAATTCACCCTCTACCCCAAATTATAGATTCCACTCACATGAAAGAGTTAGCTTCATCCACAAAAGACATTTTAATTTCTAATGGTACTCAAATAATTAAAGAATTCATGCTCACTCTCACAAAGTAATTCAAGTACAATGAGTAGAACCATAGGCTTTCCTTTGTGTTTTGCGCCACTAATATAGATTTATCAATTTCTAAATCACCAAGGTTTAGCGGGTAAAGATGAATGTTTAAGGTGCGGGAAGGAATATATATGGATCAAGTGACTAAAATACCTCCTTCAATGCAATTCCTCAACCCCTTCTACCACAAAATCTTAAAAATATCCACCTTTTTATTCTTCAAATCATTTCTCATATTTTCGTATCTTTTTTGTTAGTATTTACAAAATAATTCATAGCCACCATTTTCTTAGTTCATTTATTTGGCCTTTTCAAGAGATTTTCTATCTTTAAGAGCTTCTTAGCCCTCTCATTTTCCTCTTCTATCCTAATATTCTATGGTCTAGGCTATATAACTTTACCATAAAGTATGTCTCTTGTCTCTTAAGCAAATGGTTTGACTACCCCCCTCCCAAACTTGGAGTTTGAACCACCCTTACATTATATCCAACTTAGGCTTTCACCTAAATTTAGTACTTTAAATCTTTCTATTCATCAAAGGAGGTTAATTGCCAAAAGTAAGATTTAAAAAGGGGTTAGGTGTTTTAACAGTGTTATCATTAAAAAAATAAATAAAATTGGTTAAAGCAGATCAAAGGGGCTAAATAGGAATTATTTTATTGTGGTAATTTGGCTATGTGATAGGTAAAAAATGGCCTTGGGTCATTCTCCTATAACGCCCCGAGTCTGCACCCCGGATGCCACACTGTTCTTACAACCCCAAAGGACCAGAAGCTAACCCATGATAGATATCTGCAATGAGAAATGAGTAATAATGCTATAATAAATGCAGAAAAATAGGATGAAATGCAATAAGGTTAAAAACTTGAATATATACTGATACATAAATACTGAATACTGAACATATGACAAACATATCTGAAAACTAAATAACTATTTAAAATACTCTAGTCTGAAAAGACTCTAACTGAATAGTCTAAAAAAAGGAGTTGATGGGACAAGTTCCCAACTAATCTCGACTACTAAAATAAACCGAATACTATCATAATAAAATGATATGATAACTTTTTCCTCGAACTATGAGGACTCACCACTAGTTTTGCTACAGATAAAGTTGGGTTTCTAGGTATGGTCAGTAGCCCATGTGTATGAACGCATGATATAAAACATCATAGCACAAAATAAAAACTATGCGTCAGTACTTTGAATGTACTTGTATGCTATGTGAGGTGGACTGATATGCAAGGGTTCATATGCATGAACAATAACTGTCTGAATAGCATGAATACAACTGAATGATAGTAGATATAAAGCTGAAACTGATGAATCACTGATTATGCAATATTGTACAGATATATACAACATTGTGTCTGAGATTATAGTAACACTAGATACTGAGTTCTAATAACAGAAAGAATGATAACTAAAATTACTGATACTGAATTGCTATATACTGAGTGACTATTTCTCACAGTCCAAATTCTGTATGACTGAACTAAGGTTTATACTGAGCTGGTTGACCGTGTCTGACATTCTTGATTCTAAAATTGAACTGGATTTTTATACTGAGTATGAAACTGAAACTGTGGGAATGTTCATCTAACCAACATACCCTGAGTATGATTGAGTTGGGGTCTAACCTTTAACCCTAGTTGAAAGGGTGTTAGTACTTTGCCAAGGGAACTAGCAATGGCTATGAGTTAACCCTCTTTGGCAGGAAGCTCTTTTATCAACCCTCGGTAGCAGAAAAACTTGTATGAGATGTATCAACCATATGTTGGCATGAAGACATCTCAACCTACGCTGGCTACATAGTTCTATAAAACAGGGATTGCTTCTAAGGGTCAAACCCTTTACTGATATGAATGTCCTTATCCCTAGTTCGCTCGGTGTTCAATCCTATTCCTAACTGAATAGACCTAGACTAAACTGATTTCTAACCATTCTAGGATTGAGTGAACTGATACTGATTGTACTGTCTAACTAAACCAGACTTAGTTCACTGAGTTCTACTAACTGACTGAGTAAACTGAGCTCTTTTAGCTAGCTGTGTATACTGAGTTCTATTAGTTGGCAATATATACTGAGTTCTGTTAACTTGCTGGACACTACTGTACATGACATCACTGAGACTATACTGAAGCTACTGTAATTCTAGGTAAAGAACCTAGATTTTCGGGTATTAGATAGCCCCAGGACTCGATAACATTTAAAGTAACGCATGGCATGATCTTGAAAAGTGTTATAATGTTCTTAACTTATGCATAGAGATATTTTCTCAAATGATTGTAAGATATAAGCTTGTACATATGCTAGCATGTCATGATTTCCCCATTTAATCCACATGAGCAATTTATCAAATACTTGGTAAACATAATCTATGCACATAATACAACTCAACATGTAGGCATCATGATTTCCGATCCCAACTTACAAAGTCAAGGGCTTTAAAATTAATACACATAATACTACTCATATATGAAATAAATTTACATGAATCTTGTAATAAATCATGAATTAGAAAACCAACTAACATCACAATCATGAGTACATTCAAGCCCAACATGGAATTCATGAATTCAATAAACTTCAAATTTTTAAAGTGGTTCTTGAACTCCAAGGGTGGAAGGAAACCCTTGGATGAACATCTAACATACCTTGTCGCTTGAATTCGTGAAGGCTGATGGTGTGTTGTTGAATCTTGAATTTGAAATTAGATCCACTAGGGTTTGTTAATTTGAGGATTTTAGAGAGAATGAATGAAATTTTCCTTTAGAAAGGCGTAATTACGTGTTTTAGGTTGAATAAGAGTGGGGAAATTAACCTAAATACCCCTTTGGATGCGGAATTAAAAGAGTAAAAACTGCACCTACTGACGTGCAGAATGATCCACTACATCGATGGCATCAATACGATGACCAACACGCCACGTCAAGTTCATGTTGGTTCACTAGAATTGTACTAAAAGCTTGGGGAAAATTATCTATCAATGCGATGTGCGATGCGATGCATCGAGATCGCATTGACCCACTATTTTAGTTACCTGAACATGGTCCAAACGAGGTCTGAAAAAATCTAAAACTCATCCAAAGTGACCTACTTACATTCCTTATAATGAATAAACCTAAAAATTAATACTTTAAGGTCATCAGGGTCATGAAATAGGATCGCCAACTTATGAAGGCTGAAATACTTGTAAGTATAAACATTTAGCTAAAATTTCAATGTCTGTGACCTCTTTTCATGCTTTAACGGACTGAGTTTAGCTTAGAATTCTGTGGGGTCTTACAATATCTCCCCCTTACGAATATTCATCCTCGAATAAGACTGACTAAGCTTAGAATACTGATAAACTGAATTTGTATATATTGAACATGCACAATTGAAGCATGATTACATGACTGAAAGAACTAATATACTAAGTTATAATACTGACATGCATGACTGTAGAAGGACTGAGTTCTAAAAACATGACACATGACTGAGTGGTTTCATAAAGGTATGCATGATATAAGAATGCTAGGCAACTGAACCGATACAGAGTTGTAAAGGTAATCTGAGCATGGAACTGAATGAATCAAGGAAAACTGTTACCTTGAGTTATCTAAGTTAGTAGATAAGAGGGGAGAATACTTGGTATGCATATCTGCTTCTGCTTCCCAAGTAGCTCCCTCTATGGACTGATTCTACCAAAGAACTTTGATTAGAGAAACCTCTTTGTTCCTCAGTCTGCGAATCCTCATAATCGAGGATTTCAAATGGTATCTCTTCATAAGAGAGACTGTTCTAAAAAACTATACTCCCTATAGGGACTACAACTGTTGGGTCACCTATGAACTTCCTAAGCAAGGAGACGTGAAACACTAGATGTTCTGAAGCTAAGTCTGAAGGTAACTAAAGCTCGTAAGCTACTTTTTGAAATGACTGAGAATTCTGTAAGGACCGACATATTAAGGACTAAGTTTTTCCCTTCTTTCCAAACCTCTTCACTCCCTTTATGGAAGAGATTTTCAAGAATACAAAATCACCGATATCAATAACGAAATCATTTACTTGACACGCATGAACAGGAACTTGAGAACCTAACTGAGCCTGAAATGTGATACATGGATTGAATATCATGAACTAAACTAAGCCCTTAAATACATGGCTTACGATTAAGATTGGAACTTGAGGGTCCACTTTGAGTACCCACTACTCCAAACTGGATTTGTTACGTGAAGAGAAAGTGAAAGTTCTAGGTCATAAAAGATC
Source organism: Capsicum annuum (assembly GCF_002878395.1). Lineage (NCBI taxonomy): Eukaryota > Viridiplantae > Streptophyta > Magnoliopsida > Solanales > Solanaceae > Capsicum > Capsicum annuum. Next base: position 165,342,888 of record NC_061117.1, read on the forward strand.
GGGGGATTATAGTGTATCTCCCATTTAGGATAATATGGCCCTTAAAGGATACTGAATTAAATAAGCTACTGAGGAAATATTAGGATAATGCACCAGGCACCTTCGAATTGTATTGTGACTAAATATCTACAATCTGAAACTGGGGCATGATACATGAACTAAGCTAAACTCATAACTACCTGGTTACTACATCCTGGAATAGTTACATTCATGATACTTTAGATAGTGCGATTAGATGGAATGATGGGAAACTAAACAATACGAACTTGTCCACCTGACTGCTAAACTAGATTGCTGGCTTTGCAAACTAACTCATACAGGAAACTTATACTCGACTGGAGCATTTCTTGACACTCTTTCTATAAAATTCTACTGACTTTAGGGAGCAAGGAAATCATGGCATGGGCTGAATAAGACATTTGAATAAGAAATCACCAGGTGGCTATGATTTTATATATGGAGCAAGGCCTACGAAACATCATCTAAGATAGAGTTACTAAGCCTTAGGCACTGCAACTACTAACTTTCAAACTTAGACATAATCCTCGAATACCTGATCAACTATATTCTCCACCTTAGTACGACACTTCACATGAGACTACTAAAAATATTCACATGGGCCCTGAGCACGAATGTATAAGCATACAAACTTATCTGATTAACTAAATTGTTGATAGCTGATACTGGTTATGTAATATTTAACTACACTTAGTCTGGATTGAAACTGTAGAGTATTACGCAGATAAGGTAAGGACTGACTGAGCAACATGAGATAACTGAGTATGAATTCATGAAAGCTGTATTATTTGAGAATACAAGACCAAGTATATAGCATTATTCTAAAATATTTTATAAATTGACGTACTGAAATATTGATAACTGAATAACTGATAAGTCCACGCTATGATCAACCAAACCTAAAACTAAACTGAGTTATTTATCTGATTAGTGGATTGAGCCGTGACTGAGATTGTAACTAAAATTATAACTATGACTGTAACTGGAACTGATTACACGGTTTAGATAAATACGCAATGGATATTGACATAAATTGAGGATCTACATAGGCACTTACACTTTGCATTTTCTCAACTCTTCATCTCATGAAAAATTCTGATTTTCCTCCCTTCAACAACTAAATACTTTTTCTTTCAAGCTTTTCACTTAGCACACTAACCTGACACTCAAGCCTATTTTAATATCTACAGCCTCATGTAGAACAAGTATGCAAAAATCTTTCCTTACCATGAAATAGTTACGCTCTCCCATCTAAACAATCGCTCGTCACTACATTATTTCATCAGGAGGGTTCACTAAAATGGTTAAAATGTGAGGACCTAAAGCGTGAATGAATATTATGCCAAACTCGACACTTAACTGAGGCTTGAGGAATAGAATATCAACACCATGGATTTATCAAGAGATCTAAACTAAGGATATACAGGACATAATCTAAATTTAGTCGACCGTTAGGAGTATATCATGAGTCATGGGAACTGGGCATACTATATAGTATGACATGAGTACATCAGTCATGAGCTATATGACATGAGTCTTGAGTTTCTGTATTCATGAAACATGAGTTGTAATACTGAGTGAACTGAAATTCCTTTAATTAAGAACTGTAAGCGTACATGATTTTTGCTAACGTGCACAACTATGAGCTATTATCATAGAGTTGACATATAATACATGAATAGATAAGATACTATGATAAATAGTGGGTTTTGAGAGCATGAAGTTTGATTCTGAGATTATCTTCGGTTTCATCCTTATTACGGGGATAGACAAAAGTGTCATCTATAAAGATTATAATGAACATGTCCAAGTACTACTTAACCACGTGGTTCATCAAGTCTATGAAGGTTTTTGGAGAATTAGTTAGACTAAATGATATGACTAGAAATTAAAAGTGACCATATTGAGTTGTGAAAGCAGCTTTCAGAATGTCACATTCTCTGACTTAGAGATGGTGATAGTCTGATCTAAGGTCTATCTTAGAAAAACAACTGGCACCCTGAAGTTGGACAAACTAGTCCTCGTTTTTAAAGAGTGGATACTTGTTCTGGACCATGACTTTATTTAGCCGACAGTAGTCTATACACATTTTAAGATAATCGTCTTTCTTATGCACGAATAGAACCGATGCGCCCCTCAAGGAAATGCTGGGTCTGATGACCCCCTTATCTAGGAAATCTTTCAACTATTCTTTTAACTATTTGAGTTCAACAGGTGCCATTCTCTAAAGAGGAAATGGATTTGGGCTAAGTATCTGGAAGAAGGTTGATTCAGAAATTAATTTCCTTTTTGGGAGGAACTCCAGGAAGATCTTCGGGAAGCACATCTAGGAATTCACATGCTATAGATAATGAGTCGAGATTAGGTGTTTATAAAATAGATTCTTGAACTCAAATGAGATGATAGACAAATCTCTTAGATACCATTTTTCTAGTCCTAAGGTAAGAAACAAGCTGACCCCGATGTGCTAAAGTACTACCCCTCCAATTAAGGGCAGGTTCATTCAAAAACTAAAAGTAGACTATTCTGTTTCTATAGTTAATTGAGGCATAGCATGAATGAATCCAATACATGCTGAGAATGGCATCAAAATCTGTCATCTCTAATTATACTAAGTATGTTGATGTAATATTCTGAGATACCATAATCGGACAGTTCCTATATACCTGTCGGGCTATGATATATTTACCCACTATAGTTGAGACAGAGAATGGATCTGCTAGGATTTAGGGACAGACTCCGATATCAGCAGCTATATAAGGAGTTACAAATGACAAGAAAGCTCCTAGATATAGTAAATCGTAAACATGCATATGATAAACATGTAACATACCAGTGACCACATCAGGAGAACTTTTCTGAACTTGTTGGGACTGAAGTGTATAGAGTCTGTTTGGGCGCTGCCCACTGGTGGCATTGGAAGCGGCACCCTACTGATTCGAGTGATCAGACTGAGATGCAAAATGATTATACTGACGCTGAGAACTTGAATGAGGACAATCTTTGATGCTATGGCCTGTCTTGCCACATCCAAAACATACATCACTGCCAACCCTGCAAACACCCTGGTGTTTTTTGCCACATTTCTAAAAACTGAATAACTGTTTGAAATACTCTAGTCAGAAAAACCTCTAACTAAACTATCTAAAAAATGGAGTTGATTGGACAAGTCCCTAACTAACCTCGACTACTAAAATAAATTGAATATTGTCATAATGAAAAGATATGATAAATTTGTCCTCGAACTATGAGGATTTACCACTAGGTCTGTGTTGATAATGTTGGGCTACTAGGTATGGTTAGGAGCCCGTACATCTAAGCCTATGATATAAAATATCATAGGACAAAAGAAAAGGTATACGTCAGTACTTTGAATGTACTGGTATGCTAAGTGAGGTAGGCTAATACACAAGGGTTCATATGCATAAACAATCACTAAATAAATTGCATGAACGCAATTGAATGAGAGTACATGTATAACTGAAACAAATGAAGCACTGATTATGCAATACCATACTAAGATCTACATACACTATGTCTGAGATCATTGTAAAACTGGATACTAAGTTCTAATTACTGAAAGACTGATAACTGAGATTACTTATACTGACTTACTATATACTAAATGACTATTTTTGATAGTCTTGATTCTATAGAACTGAACTTAGTTTTATACTGAGCTGGGTGACCATGTCTGACAGTCCTGATTTTGAAACTAAACTGTAGTTTTATGCATAGTCTAAAACTAAAACTCTGGGAGTGTTCATCTAACCGACATACCCCGAGTATGAATGAGTTGGGGTTCAACCTGTGACCCCAGTTGGAAGGGTGTTAGAACTTTTCCAAGGGATACTAACAATGGCTATGAGTTAACCCTCTTTGGTAGGATGCTTTTTCGTCAACCCTCGCTAGCAGGAAAACTCGTACGAGATGTATCAATCCTATACTGGTAGGAAGGCATCTCAAAGAAATATCACCACACATGGCATCATACATCTCCAAAGAAATCTTGTGTAGAATTTTGCTTTGAATACACTCGGGGAAAGTTCTATACTACACATATGTATAAGAATTATTCAGAAATCTCACCACACATGGCATCGTACTCATATAGAAAAAAGTTAATCTCCCAACCAATTTGAGAAATTTGAGTTTAAATAAGTTACTCTGAGTTAAGGACTCATCCTTGTAAAGAGAAAGCCAAAAATTGAATTTTATTGTCTCTTTCAAAAAAAAGATAAAAATACCCTTGGTCCTTTTCAAAAAGAAAACTACATATTTTTTTGGTTTTTTTCTTTTTTTTTTCTCAAAATCATTTCATTTCTTGGAAATGACATTTCAAAAGTATTTTTAAACTTTTGCCTCTTCTTAAACAACTAAAGAAAATTTTAGGTGAATGAAAGGCACTATTATCATTACACTTCATGGGATTATTTCCTTACAACTTCACATATTGTCAATTTAGCTCACAAAACACTCATGGCACCAATAGAAACATAAACGACCCAACACCCTTAAGGATGGGGTCACCCAATCTATCTTAGGGCAAGGCAAGAATTCATGTCTCTCTTACTATGGGCGTAATATTCCTAACAATTTCATCAAAAAATGATCACATAATGTCTCAAGAAACCTCATATTAATTTTTACAAGAATATAAGGAATTTTCTTCTTATGGACATTTTAACAAACAAGTGGTATGCATGAAAAGTAAGATCTTGACTACATAGAATAACAACACATGTGAATAAGACCAATGCACTAATTCATCATCAAACATACCGCTTGTAATCATTCTAACCCTATTAAATCAGCTACCACTCAATTAAACAAACAAACCTCAAGTGGCTGTTTCATCAAACACATGGTGAGTACTAGTGTTTCAAAATAAGAATTTAGCAATTTAGCAATTGAGACAAGGCACACATGAAGAAATCCTCAGCCCAACAACCACATTCAACCAAATTAACCTTAAATGAATTAAATTCAATCCAAATGAAACCATGGAATATGATAATCATTTGTATTTTAAAGATCATATGTTGTAAGTTTACATACTTATCCGGGGATTCATTCTTAAGGTACCCTTTCCAACTTGTGCTATCACCTACAAAAACCCAAAAAAAAGCTAAAAATTGAACCAAAAACTTTAGAAAATATCAAGAAAAAATTCTTGGGTGGCCTCCCAAGAAGCGCCTCAGCTAAGGTCGCGACATGACATCTTTTGACTGTTATTTATGTCTCCATTTGGAAGATTTAAGTTGGTGGCCTAACTATTGATCAATATATCTTCGAGGTACTTTGGTCAAAGGTGATTGACATAACGAAAGATTTTCTATCTCACCATTTTGAAGACTTGAATCTTTTACCCAACTTCATATCAAAATTACTAATAGGCTCATAGGGTATCGATGAGAACATGAGTAATTTACTTATTATACATCGTATTTTGAATTTGTTGGACTTTATGTGAGGATATTCATTTTTTCCCTTTTGCAATGACAAAATCTAAAATGTAGGGATTTTCCTTCTCATCTTCAAAATTCACTATTTTCTTGGGTTGTTCGACTTTCATCACATCCACCATGGATAATGCTGAAAAATAGTTTGAGTAAGGTATTTTTACTGATTCTAGAGTCATATACTTATCGACATTCTCACTCCAAAATGAACTAGAGCCTTTATAAAGTATTTGTTTGGCTTTTTCTTTTAGCTCTAGTTCCATCTCCTCAATCTTTGCATTATCTGTTCTATTTGGTTTGGTTGGTTAGGAAACCATTGAGGGTTCTTCACTATCAAGCTTGCCGTCCATGACATGGCTTGATATGTTTTCCTTATTCTTATCATTTTAGAAGATTGAGTGTATTCATGGTGCTTGTAAGATCGGTGCTCTCACCCACTTCTTTTTTTTTACACTCTCCTTTCCAAATGCTATCCTGTATTGATTCAAGTCATGCACGTCCTCCTATAATGATGTTTCTCGATCCAAAAGAGTTTGAAGCATTGCTTCAAAACTATTGTACCAGGCATGTTGTTCTTCTTTTATCACATCATGAGACCTATAAAACTCATAAGAAGAACTAGAATTTAGGTTAGCATAATAAGGAGAGGGGCATTTAGACAATCACTCTAATGTCCATCCTGACCACTATACAAAGAACAATTATATTCCTAATAGGACCGACATGGTTCACACATCTCTTCCCGGGAAGCATATCTATAATCTCGCCAAAATAGGGTCCTTCACAATATGGACATAGATCATCAAGATAAAATTTCCAGCTGCCAATCTCACATTCAACTGAAGATTCCATAGTAACAAGAAAATTAAAAAAAATCTACCTAACACAAGAAACAAAAGAAAATTGTAAAAAAATATTTACAAGTTTGAATAAAAGTAAGTAAGCTAAAATTCCAAACTAACTTAGTACGCGAAATTGATCCCTGGGAGTGGCGCAATTTTAGATAATGCTCAACTCGCATGTCAATTTGAGTGCAAAGCGGTCATAATAAATATAATTACCCAACTTTCAGTTGGGGTCAAATCCACGAGGAACAATGTGAGTGGCGAATAAATAAGTTCGAAATTAAAGTTATTTGATAAATTCAAACATATTTTACAAATATTTTGGGGGATTTTGTATGTTTAAGACAATTCATTGGCTTTTAAAGGAGTAATTCGAGACTAAAAATAATTAGAGTGTAATCAATTAGGAATGGGCCTTGGGATTATGTTTTCCTAGGATCAAAATAGTGTGAGCAGATATATGAAAGATAACATCTAATTTTAATAAATGTTTTAGTGGATAGGCTAGGTTCAGGATTTTGGTGTTAGTCTTTCAACAAAATACCAAAATATCACCCATGGATTCTTTCGAATACCTTATGGGGGTTGACATTCCAGTCAACCCAAAAACCTCAATTTAGCATCTCTATTTCTAGGATAATTTCAAGAGATAGAAACTCCACATTTTGTCCTTATTTATATGAAAAAAAAATGAAAATAACTACTATCTACATTATTGTTCACAAATGTTTGTGTCACCTACATCCATTTATCTAGTGTAATGTAGGACCTACACCATCCACATCCCTCTTTCAAGGATGATATGAGAATTTTAGGGGAAATTGAGGTTCTCTCTGATAATTTCCATTGCATTCAAACATTTGTGAAACGCATCAATACTAACCACATATTGGAGCTAATAAACAATATCCACACACTTGTACCGTACTCAAATATAATCCTAAGAGGTAGATCGATCAAATCTTAAATATAATAACCATAAATACACAAATATTTTCATCAAAGTTATTCATTAAAAATAAAAAGGGGGCAAAGCACACTTTTAAAACCAATTGAATCCTCAATGGGGGATACCAAATCTATACTTTAGAGTTCCTCAAATTGATTCTCGTCTCAATTTAGTACAAATTTAAGCTCCAAGCTCCAATGTAAACAAAACCCTACAACTAAGCTATGTTGATGATGAAAGATAGGATAATGATGGTGAAAAATGAGTTAAACCGCTTATTTGAGCCCAATTCCACATTTTCAAAATATTAAAAAAATTTCCTTAAAACTTTTCCCCTCAACCGGGTTCGCTACCTCTTCACTATAATAGTCTAATTAGAACTCGCTAGTATGATTACTTAATATTTCTAATATGTAATTTTATTTCATAATTATTTTTAATTTAACATTAATAATTTATTATTCTTATTTATTTTGTACTAGTTTTCCTTTTTTCCCTCATTTTTTTAATTTTCTTTTTCTTTTCTTCTCTACTTTCCGTTTTTCTTTTTGTTCGTTAATTTTTTTTTTTGTAAACAATAATTGAAAACTTAGATATATAAAGGTATTTAAAGTATCTATATACGTTGAATTTAATTATTAAATTCTAATTTATATTTAAAATTTTAAAATAATAACAAGTAAGGATAAGTTTTAGACACACACCAAAAATATATATGATTTATAATTATCAATAATAATAAAAATAATAATAATAATAATAATAATAATAATAATATATTTATCATTATACTTGATATAGATAAATTTATGAAATATAAGAGTCAATTATAAGAGTTCATTTAGAACTCTTTCATTGTGAGTTTTTATTTGAAAATAAATTAATAATATTTTTTAAAGGATGATGTACTTTTAAATTCAAATAATTATAAGAATCTTATTACTATACTCTTAAATATTATTATTAATATTTTAATAAAACTTTTATCTTTCATTAATATGTAAATAAATTATATTTAAATATATTTTATAGCATTTAAATTTTAAAGAGATAAGTTTGAAATAACAAATATCTATTAGAATCTTCAATAATAGGTTTTATTTTTATGATAATGAAATTTTTTTATTAAAGAAGATAATATATTTCAAATTCAAATAATTAATCTTTAAATTCAACATTTGATAAGAGTCCAATTAGAACTCCCTAACGTGATAACTAACTTTTTCTAATATTTAATTTTATTTTATAATTATTTTAAATTGAAAATTAATATTTTATTAGTCTAATTATATTTTGATTGTTTTACTTTCTTTTTTCACGTTTTTTAAAATCTTCTTTTTCTTTTGTTTTTTTTTTCCTTTCTTTCTTAAAGTTACTCAAGTCTCTTTTTACGTCTATCTTTTGGGTTGAAAAGATTCAACACCTAATATTTATAGCTTAGTTAGGACTCTTTTTTCCCTCCTTTATTTTTGAATTAAAATTTTTAATATTGTTTAATGAAAAATTTGTATTACAACACTAAATAGTTTTGCCCTAAGAATTACTGCGTGGCTTAACAATAGCTTGCCCCATCGCTTCCTCACGTGCTTCATCCTCTACTTTATAAAATATATAGATAGATGTTAATATCTATTATATCCTGTTTATTACGATTTCTTATTTTATCTTAGATTGCTTAAGTTTTAGCCAGGGGTCTATCGAAAACAACCTCTCCGTCTTACATTTGAGGTAGTGGTATGGACTGCATACACTTACCCTCCCCAGATCCCACTTGGTAGGAATATATTGGGTATGTTGTTGTCATTGAGTCTGAAATTTCCAATTTGATAGATTACTATAGTTCTTTTGAATTCATGATATTCTAAATGAACCACAAGGGGTCGGTGGAAAATTTGAATTTCCCAAGTTTCAGTTGGTGCTTCTGCTAAATCAGCACTTTGGTCTCTTTAGTAGAGGCCGCCTAAGTGGATATCCGATCGCTTAAGCAACCAGGGTTTACCAACTAGGTTGGTAAAGTGGATACCATCCCGCTAAAGTACAGGTTACTTAAGTGGTTGCTTGTCTACTCTTATGAAAAGGGCAGACCCAGAGGGTACCTATAAAGTGATACTTAACCTCTTTAGTGATGAGCGTATAAGTGGCCAAGTGATCGCTTAAGCGGCACCTGCGAGGCCATTAAATGCCTCTTTTGCCTTATTTTCTCCCTATTTTTCACAAGTTTAAGAGCTAAAAAGCCCTTGAAAGTGTGGAAAATTAAGAGGGTGTTCATTGACAGATTGTAAGGTAATTAGGAGCTCGGATTAATCATTCCCTCTTCGAAATCTTGGTAAGTTTTTGTCAAATTATTAGCTTAATTCACCTATTTAGACCCAAATCCCTAGGTTATTGTTGGGTTGATTTTAGTACCATTTGATCTTGGAATTTACCCATTCTTAAGGTTAAATGATCATTGAACTTTAAGGGACATGTTGATGATTTCAAAAGAGTATTTTTGCAAGCAAGCCCATATGGGATTTTGGCTCGATTTTGAACTTGAAATATAATAATGTAGTATGGGTACCATTTTCTCCAATTGATGAGTAGATTAATATTTTGATAGCGTGGTATCATGAAGAAGCTTCTCGAGAGGAGAAATCATTAATTTAGCAGTCTTTACTAGGATTTCTTCAGCATCTAGGTAGGCTGGGCTAATATTTCTGCCATATAAGGTTAAATTATAGTATGTATATGATATTATTCTAGATTGGGGTTGGGAATAAGGACTTAGAGTTACATTTAGTGTGAATATGTTGATTTAGCTTATTTAGAATTCATAATTAGGTGTGATTGACTTAGCCGCTAATTCTTGGTGTAGAATTTCTATCATAGGACCCAATGATACTTATTTAGTATATTGTAGTCAAATTTGACATCCTGTTTTAGTTCGGATAGGATTTTCCTTAAAATGAATTATCAAGGTTCGAAGTGGGTTCCTCTAGCCCACCATAGGCAAAGATTGTTATTAATTCCTGGTAGACTCCGTAGGCCTTGCATATTATTTTTATTAAATTATTGATAGCGAAGTGGTTTTAGACACAAGATGGTTCATTTTAGATTAATGTTCAGAGTAGATAAGATCAATTCGATTTCGATATCTAAAACATGAGTTTCAGTTCCAATCTGGCAATTATGATACTAAGAAAGGTTTAATTTTGGTATTATTGATGATACTAGTTTTTGTTCAAGTCCAGCAATGAGATATTAGTTTCGATTTTATTATGGCTTTAAATGATTATTTGATGTGGTTGTGTTTATGATATGGGAGGATCTATGGTTGTGATTTTAAGATACGGTTAATTAGCATAAATATGATTACTACATATATTTAAATGCACTCACTAGGCTTACGGGTGTCCGCATTGGGTTATTTACTTTATTTACACCTTTTCACTTATGGGGGCCAATAATGTAGTGATTGTTGTGTTTTCTTTACTATTATTATACAGGTATTTACTTCAGTATTTGGAGCATCCTCCCAGGTTTACCTTCTTCCCTTGGCATAGCTTATGCATCATGTACTTTTATTATATTTATATTCTGATTTAGCTCTGTTAGCTAATGATGCCTACTGAATACCTATGGCTTTGATACATATACTACACTTTTGTAGTGTTATCTTCTGCTAGTAATGACCCTCCAAGTCATTTTGTATATTTACACATATTTTTAACACGTAGAGCGCTTTCCTATATCTTTCCTAAGTAATTTATGACTTGATGGGCTGACACTTCAGTTACTGGGCAGTCTATTTTGTTTGTAGAGCTAATTCCCTATTTTGAAGTCTTTACTGGTAAGAGTTGGCTACTGGGTAAAAACTTCAGTCAAACAACAACATATGCCAATTCTAAAATGTTAATCAGCTTTAAAATATCACTTTTAGACTAGGTGGACCTTTGGTTTGGGTCTCAAGGCTTTCAAATTCATTCTAAACTATTAGCTAGAAATTGATGAAAATAGCACTTGAGTGTGGGGCCCATTTTTATCAAAACAATATCAAATAAAAATTTTAATTGCGCTACTGAGTCCAAAATATTAAAATTGATAAGGTAGCATATTTCACTTTCACTTATGAAATTTTGGATGTATCCCAGGGGACGGTGGAGACCTGGAACTTTTCAAGTACCAAAATTTCAAGTCCACAGCTGATGCGACTACTTAAGCAAAACTTGATTCGCTTAAGTGGAGCTTACATACAGAAATGGTTTGCCAGCTAGTGGTTCATACAAGCGTACCCAATCTGCTTAAGAGAGTGACACTTAAGTGGCTAATGGGTCGCGTATGCAACATGTGAAGATTGGGTTGGTACCGCAAAAGAGATGACCAGTTAAGCAGCCCACCGTCAGCTTATGCAGCACCTAGGTGGCATTAAATGCCCCTTTGCCTGATTTTCTCCTATTTTTCACACAAGTTCAAGAGTGAAAAACTTTAGAAAGTCCAAAAACTTGGGACAAACATTAATAGTTGATTTGGAGGTTTTTGAGAGCTTGAATTACTCGTTTCTTTTTTGAATTTGTGATAGGTTTTTACTAAATTCACGGTTAGTTTCTCAATTATTTCCCAAAATCCCTAGATGATTGGTGGGTTGATTTTAGCACCATTTTAGCTCGAAATTTACCCATTTTTAGGGTAAGTGTTCCTTGATCTTAGAGGGACATGTTGGTGATTTTAAAAGTGTGATTCTCCAAGTAGGCCCCATATGGGATTTTTTATATAATTTTGGACTTGAAGCAAAAAAATACAATATGGGTAATGTTGTTCTCGTATTGATAAGTATATTATCATTTTGATAGTGTGGCATCACTATAGGGCGAGTATCTTGTACTGCACTTATTAAACTTGGGGATAGGTATCGCGGGGGGTAAATAAATTCACTTTTTATAGTGCAGGTTAGTAATCGGTTACCTCAATAGTTAAAGTATATCATCGACTACTAAGTTTACTTATATATATATTGTTTTATGTGTGTATATATGTGTGTGTGTGTATCTCTCTCTCTATATATAATATCAAGCTAGGCACTATTTGATGTGTTATTTGGAGTGATATCTATCTTAAAAAATTTGTTTATAATTTTCTTATAAATTACTGGATTAGGAATATCTTCGTATCCCATTGAAATTTAAACTACCCATATAGTTATTCATACTCCCGAGGCCGATGGTCTATGGTCTTTTATAATATAACATTACTTCTATAGAATGTATTTTAGAACCATTATTTTTAGAAGATGACATAATGATTACGAGCAAGAAAAAAAGGGTAAAAGACATAGATTGATCTATCTATAAATAATTGGCTCACATTTGGGACATTTGACATGGTGTAGTCAATCAACCAAGTTAGTTCCACTAAATGACCTTTTCTTAATTTGTGCCATTATAGAGCAAGTAGTTTAGATACAGTTCATATACCATACAGATACTGTCACGGCCCAGTTTCTCAGGTCATTATTTCACCCACTATGACCCACCAGTAGAAAATCCAACCTAGAGTCCAAAATATCTAGTAACGAACTATCAAGAAAAATGAAAAAAAGAAATGGAAAGGAGTCTAATGAAGAATCTAATATAAATATCAAATCCGCAAGATTTGGTTAAGTAAGTACAAAAGTTTCTAATACAATAAGGGTACAAAGTGAAATATAATAATAAATGTACATGTAAAAAACACCTCCAAAATACCAAATAGTGATAAGTCTAATCAGTACAATACAGAAAAGGAATACTCCAAACGTTGGGATCTCACCCAAAGTCTCTAATCCATAGATGCTCTACATAGTACGAACATCAATAGTGAGACTCGTACTATGATTTGCAGGCTGTAAAAGTGTAGTATGTGTACAAAACACGTGGTACTTACTCTGCATCGGCCGTCTGAGCTTCAGAGCTAATGTAAGTATAAATAACAGGTAAAGTTGAAATATGAACTATACGCAGTTATCCAGGAAACTAAACATAATAATACTTATTGAATAATAAGGATAAACTAGCCTATTCTAACAATGTTTAGGAATTAAAGTGCAATACTATATATCACTAGATAATATACAAATTAAGGGTAAAAGAAGTTTATATTGCGTTCATACAAGTCCAAAAAATACATATACAATGTGAATAGATACATAAAAAGGGAGATAAATAGGGTTAACATATATATATATATATATAGTGAGATCTCCTGATGGTAATTTATGTATTGAACAAGGAATCACCTTCTTTAATTTCTTGATCTAATAGATTAGTGACATCTATCGGCTGAGAATGCTTAGCCTTCATATAGAACTGTTGGAGGATAAGATGATCTAAGTATTGTCTTTATTTGATTTGTCTAACTTCTTCTTTAAGGAGTACTATCTTAGATTAGAGGTCTTGAATGGTTACTGCCCATGGTTTACTAGATGGTAATTGATTTAAAATGTTATTAATGTTGTAAGTATTTGTAATTTAGGGATGATAAAATACTCTAGACAAAGTCATAGAAGGCTTGTCTAGAGTCTTTTTGAATAGGTCATCTGATAGTTCTCTACAAAAATAATTTCTATCCCCTTCCAGAGATCTCATAACCAAAGGATCTCTAGCTTCCTGTCAATTTTTCCCTTGATACAGATGGCTAGAAATTCAGATTCTTTAGTTCCTTCTAGAATTAAAACTATTAACTTCATGTCTACGATTTCACTGACCAATTATTCTGTGGAAACACACCCAATATATATATATAAGGCTTAACTCAATGGTAATAACTTGAGGAAACAAACCTAGCATCTCAAGGATTGTAGCCAAGTAAGGGAGCTAATACTAGCATACTCAAGGTCTCTACCCAAAGTGAATTATAATAGAGTATCCTAGAAATACTAAATTTCACTCTAAAAGGAATAAAGTTTCAAAAATGTGCCTACAACGTTAGAAAAATGTCCATAATCATCCTACCATAATCTAACCAGAAACATGGTGCTCGGTTAAGTATTATTTGTCTGGACTAGCCTGATTACTTTATTATTGTTATTATGGTTGGTTCATGGAAGGATAATTATGGACTGGTATTGAGAATTGAGGTATAATTTTTATCCTTTTTTATTCTTGTATTTTAAATTATGAATAGCGTGTTCATGCTTAGACATACGACTATAGGCCCTTAATCATGCTAGTATTAGCCTTCCTACTTGGTTAACTTTTTCTAGAGAGGGTAGATTAACTACCTTTGGTGGTAACTTTGAATTTGTCTTGTATACCTATATATATATATATATACATAATATATATATATGTATATATATTAGTATTACTGTATATCCCTCTCTTTCTCATTTATTCACATTTTGTATGCATTTATTTGCCTTATATACTACTATATATCCTTATTTTACTTTTTATTTGCTTAATGGCTGTTGATATATTTCATAGTGCTTTAGTTCCCGATTACAAATAGATAAGGATATTTTATCCTTATTGTATTAGCATCATAGATAGTTGTCTATAATTTATATTCTTTCTCGACAGTTTCCTACTGAGTACCACGTATTTAATACTCATGGTACACTTCTGCATCCTGAAGATCATAGTATGAGTTCTCTCCATTGTTGTGCATCATGTGGAGAAGCTATGGACTGAAGACTTGGGGTGAGCTCCTGGCATCTTGAGTATTAATATTTTCCCTCTTTTGGATTATATTGATATCTATGTTGTATTCAGATATTGGTTATACTTGTATATTCATTTAGTACTTCATTTTCTATTCTTATTATATTAGAAACTCTTGTATGGATTCAGATAGGTTTTTGGACTGTCTAATATGTATGTCTTTTATCATATTTATTTCACGATCTTTACTCATTTCTCTTAATAATTAGTTACTAGTTGTTTTAGAATATGAGTTGGCTTACCCATTGGTGGGTTATAGTAGGTGCCATCATAACCCTAGAAATTAGGTCGTGGTAAATTGGTATCAAAGGTTAGGTTTATTGATGTGTTAGTAAAATAGAAAAGTATCTAGTAGAGTCTTACTGATCAATGCGGATATGTCATGTCCTATCTTCAAAAGGCTACTAGGAATTCTTAGGAAATTGTATTCTTGCCTCTTTGTCATATGTTTGTCTTTCTATAAGCTTAAAGTACATTATGTGACTCTATTTTATCTTAGATTGATAATATCAAGTTATTGATAGATGTGGCTAGGACTTTGACAAATATTTCTTGAGCTTTAAAACAACATAAAGCTAGGAAGTTAGAGATTAACATTTAGTATCTTTAACGTCGTTCAGATGATTTGGGACCAGCCTAGACTCCAATACAGTTTGTGACTACTTTAGCCTTTCAAGAGTCAACAACAGGGATATTAAGACTTTTTACTCATACCTCATGGCTGGAGATGAAGCCCAATACATTAAGAGATTCTCAACTTAAAGTTAGGTTTGTTGGTGATCAGTAGGGTTCCTTCTTAGTTTTAGAATATGAGATTGGCGCATATTCTTATGATATATTATTTAGAGAAAGAGAGGGTGCATAGGCTTATTAGATATTTAGCTTTTCCACTCAATTTAGCATCAAAGCAATTGATAGCTGATGGGTCTTTCTCCAAGGTTATTTATCACATGATGGCCATAGAAAAAGCATGTATTGAGACTATGGAGGTGGAAGTAAAAGGCCATGTTATCAGTATAGTGCCATTGGTATTCTATCTAGGAGTGAGGATATTCCCGGTGGAGATCGACTTTATTTTTAGCCTATCAATTATATGCAAATAGAATCATAAGCTATAGGTGGCTCTCAAATCAGTTATGGCGATCACTACATACAGAGTTCTTATTGAACATTGAATAAAACCCGACATGGATCTTTAGGTCATGGCTGTCATTCTAAATTAGTGGGGGCATCACCTCACAATTTTCTAGGATCATTTTTGGGGTGTGGAGAGGTATGCTATTAGGTTAAGGAGTGCCCCATATATGAGTTGGTTGCTCAAATTGAGCCATCATGTATTCCTCTCTCACTTAGATCTCGTGAGGTGTTTTATGATTGCAGGGAGAATGGAAGATCTATTAGGGAGTGCCCTCGACTTAAGTTAGTTAGCTAGTTAGGTTCAACCCATGTTTATTTCCAAGTTAGGACTTCAGTATTTTCTATAACTATAGAGAAGTCAGTCATTGGTCTAGAGAGTGTCCTCAGGGTGGTGTTATTAGCCATTCATCCTATTCACATTAGTCTCATTTAGATGTGGTGCCTTCAGTTATAGGCGGTGCATTTAGTACCTCAGTTGGTGGTTCAGGCGCTCAGTACGAGTTTTGACCTACTCAAATTCATACTCCCTTTGGTACATCAGTCTTGTAACCTTATATTCCACTTTGATATGTGAAATTTAATTTCATTCCTTTAATTTTATGTTTGATTGTATTAGTGTTTCCTATCCATCAATGATTATGTACCTTGTGAGGTTTACGTTAATTGTTTTGTGCCTTGGTGTAGAGGTTTTGATTAAGTGACTACCCCTATAGATGATTTATTTTAGTAGTAGCTGGAGTGTATAAATATTGATATTTCCCTATGGGTGTAGTATTTTGGTTATTATTAATTTTCAATTTTTGTACCACCTACTCCTCAAAATAATATTTCGAATACTATTGATATTATTGTAATTGTTTTTCACTGATCCATCCTTTCTTGATAGATAACTAGGCTTACATTACCTAGTTAAAATTCTCTTCCTCGTGATTCTTGTTTGTTGTCCTAGGCATCCAATTTATTTGGATGGATTCTTTCTTCTGGCAAGGTAAGGTTGGTCATTTTCTCTTTTGTTGGTGAGGTTATTTAGGTTGGTGAGTGGACGATGTAGGTAGAGGTAGGTTGGCTCTCCTTAGTTCTATTATGGTTCTAGATTTAATAACCCTACAGGTTATTTTTTCTAGTGCCACTTATTTTCTCCACTAGAGCTTTTCTATAGCTTCCCTAGGTTATTTACAACTTTTGGGATTGACAGGTCTATTACTTGGAAGTTCGTTTGTTTTTTAAGAGCCAAATCCCTATTTTTAAGTCTTCCCTAGTTCTAAATGGCCACTAGGAAAAAAACTTTAGTATAATGATCATATATGCAAGTTTTCACTAAGGCAGCAGCTCTAAAATATTAATTTTAGACTAAGTAAACCTTTGGTTTGGGTCCTAAGGCACTCGGGCTTATTTTAACCTATTGGTCAAAAAGTAAAGAAAATGATATTTAGGTGTGGGACCCATATTTGGTTGAAACAACCTTGGTAGGAAAATTTTATTGTGCCATTGAGTCTAGAGCATCAAATTTGGTATGGTTACAGGATTCAGATAAATTTTGAGGGATTGACGGAAGCTTAGAGGATTTATCAAGTTTCAGTTGTCATCTGGTGTAGATGCAATCGTAAGCCAAGGGTTACGATCATGGTAAACTTGGCAGAGAAAGTGATGAGATGAAGGGAGTGTTGCAATTGCAATATCTAATTCTTATTCCTTGAGTTGCGATCGCAGGTCTAGGTCCGTTTTGTAGGGGGGTGCGGATATTTAGTAGATCTAATAGATTTATTAGGTTTCTAGTGAATCTATTTTTATTTGTGCGTGGATATTCTTTAAATTTTGTTTTAATATCTTTTAGTGATTTACTTTTTTCGTAAGATATATTCATTAATTTGTTTATTATTTTATCCTGTAGTAATTGCAGAGTTACAAATTTCTGTATAATAATTTATCCTATCTGTACTGTAATATATATCTAATTCTAGATTTTCAATGTTATTTATTATCTTGTGTTGCTCTTCTCGTAGTGAGTTTTTTTAAATTATATAAACTATCACATGTACTTTTATCTAAATTTTCTAAGGTTTTTTCTATCCATACTAATTTTTCTTTTAGATTTTCCATTATTTTTCTAATTCGGTTTCTATAATTAATTTCATTATTTAGATTTTCTTGATTTTCTCTAGTTTTTCTAATGTATTCTAACATCTCTTAATCTGAATAATATCCTTCTGAGTAAATTTCTTCATATAACTGTTCTAGCCAATTTATAGTTTCTATTTCGTAGTCTATTACTTTTTCTAATATTATTTTCTTAATATCTATAATTTCTATATCTTTAAGTATATATAAGATTAAAACTTTAAGATAATCTAAATGATCTATCTTTAAAATTGGTTTTATTATAATATTTTGTAGTTGTTTGTTTTAGCCTTAGTAGTTCTTGCATATTTTCATTAAGAAATTTTATGTATTTTATATCTTTATTTTTCATGTATTTGTCTATATTTATTTTTATTTATTTTTCTAGTAACTGTATGT
This sequence comes from Capsicum annuum, assembly GCF_002878395.1. NCBI lineage: Eukaryota > Viridiplantae > Streptophyta > Magnoliopsida > Solanales > Solanaceae > Capsicum > Capsicum annuum. Next base: position 165,361,492 of record NC_061117.1, read on the forward strand.
TTTTCATGTTATTTATCATCATAAGTATTTATAAGAGTAGTTAGGTAGATATGGTATATAATTTATTCTAGTCATGTAATATTTACCAAAGGCTTTTTCTAATATGATTTTTCTTGTATCTACTACTTTTATATCTCTAAGTCCATACAAAATAAGTATTTTAAATTTATCTACGATCTCATCAGATAAATAATCATTCATTTTCATAAAATTGCTTTTTTCAAAATATTCCCTTCAACCATGTACATAACAAAATATGGTCATCTTAGCTTACTATATACTAGATTATTCTTAAATAATATGTTCTTCCGTCACTATTAACATGGTAATTCGGATACTTTTTTCCTTAAACAGCGCCTTTACTCTGGTTACTCCCCGCCACGGCTTCTTGCCTCATTGGTTTCACCTTTAGGATGGCATAGTCCTTAGGGATCTTTCTCCGTTTCCTCTTTGTTAAGAAATTTCTTAACATATTATTCTTCGAATAATTCTACTATAAAGTAACTAATATGAATTTATTTTATCATATCATGATTGTTGGGAATTATGAATTTAGCTATTCATAATCATAAATAAATATACCTGTTCGGGTAGTTTTGATATCTCTGAAGTTTGTTTCTCCATAGCTTTTTCCATTGAAATATGTCTATTTAATTAACTGAGTAAAATATTTTTTGTGGAATGGAGAGAATGTTTGCTTCAACGCATGAAGGCTTGCCTTTGTAATGCCTTCTGCTTTCTTTATTTATAGAACGAAAGAAACGATCTTTACATCTTTACATAAAAGCTATTACTAAAAAAGTCAAAAAGGCTATAGGTCTAAAAAGCTATCTACCCTAAAAAAGCTAAGAAAGGTCAAAATTTACATAAATGCTCTACATAATTGCTAAATTATAATCTTATCGTAAGACTAAAAATCTGTACAATAAGTAGTCCAAATATCTTGTCTTCCGTTGATTCTGTTGTCGTATTGCTATATCTCCATTATTGCTCCTTATCTTATCTTTCCAGCTGGCATTTTGTCTTCTTGATTTTTATTCTAGATGTACTTCTGGAATAATATTATCTTCTCCATTACATCTTGAACATTGATGATCTGGGTATTTGTGTCCAATTATTTTACAATATCTTGTTAGTAGTCCGTCTGAAATAAATCCTTTTTTAATTGCTCTTGCAGTAGATTGTTTTTCTGGGTTGAGTAATGTCATTATCCATTGTCTGACATCCTCCATATCTACTTGACGTAGCTCTTTTGAATTAGAGTAAATCATTTGATGATCCCTCGAATAATAGCTCCATATTGGGTTTCCATTAGTATAATTATTTGCTAGTTCTTGAATAATTGTAGCTAGTCCAATAAGTCTTTTGTTTGCGTAGAAATCCGGTATCTCAATTCTGAGTATCTCCGATTGCTGTGTAATATCTTCTGGTATGATCATATCTCTAGTTAGTCCTATCTTTACAACTTGTATAACTGGTTTTATTTCATCATATAGTATCTCTGCCGGTGCAGTATAACATTTTATATAAAATAAATTTCCTTTCGTTATTCTTTTGTAGGTGGTGAATATCTTGTATAATTCTTCCATAGCTGTTAATTCTTCTCCGTCTTGGGTATATATGGTGTTTAATAGTCCATAGTCAAAATAGGTTTTTACTAAGCTTGGGTTAGTTTTGGGTAGTGCAATTAGTTTGTTATATCCTTGTAATTTTTGGGTTATATAGTTGGTGTTTGGTTCTTTGATGTTTGTAGCTCTGGGGTTATGGTTTAGAAAAGTTTGTACTCTGTATATATTTTCTATGTATTTCTGGGCGGTGTAGTTGTAAACTTTTTTGTCTTGGTTTAGGCTATCTCAGTATGTGTTAACTTGTGGGGGTATGAACAAGTGGTCTTTTTGTGTTTTTGGTGTAAATGGCTTTTCAAATATTTTATTCATATTTACATTCTGGTATCTTGGTCGATTAACTCCTTTGCTTGTACCTGCAGAAGTAGATTGATAAATGTATGGGTTTTATGGAGTGTCCCAACGTCTCCTTCTAGCTCTGGAACTTTAATGTCTTCCGATCGACATAGCTCTGCACACTGCTGAGTTAGCTGATTTGTAGCTATAGACTTCAGTTTATCTTCATTAGTCTTTAGCTTTTCTATCTCATTACCCATACTGTCCACTTTTATTGAAAGCGTAGTTAGGGTGTTAAGTATTTTTTCTAGAGTATCTTCTTCTATTATTTCAGTCTGTGTAGCTTTGTCTTGATATGTAATCTGCAATAACATTTTTGTTAGTACTGATCACTTCAATTGTAAATGTGAAATTTAGTATATTCAAAACTAGTCTCCGAATCTCTTTTGTTGTAACTGAATTTTGTATTTTCTTTGTTAACCACCAGCGTACCTGTGTATTATCTGTTCGTACAATAAATTTGTTATATACAATATATGGCTCAAATGCTAATAAACATTTATATAATGAACATAATTCTTTCCTATTTATTTCCCATTTTACTTCTGTCTCATTGAATGTACCTGAGTAGTATCTACAATGGTGTTCTATTTTTTCTGCTTCATATCGATATTTAAGTACTCCTCCGTAACTATGTTCACTAGCATCTGCTTCTAATATATATATAAATTTTCTATTTTCATCTGGAAATTGTAATTTTGGTAATTCTTTACAAAAAAAATTTATTTTTTGAACTTGTTTTTTATCTTCTTCATTATAGTTATATTCTACATCCTTTTTTAATTTTTCTGTAGTGGTTTTAAAGTTTCTGCTAATTTTGGAATATATTCTCTTACTTGGTTTACTAATCCTAAAAATGATTGTAATTTCTTTTTTGTATCTAATTCTTCTTTCGAATTTATTATTTTTTGTACTATATGTTGTTGCATTTCTTCCTTTACTTCGAATTCTATATTTATTTTTCTAACTCCTATTATTATTTCTTTTTCTGCTATATTTTTATTATTTATTAAACTTCTTGGTAGATCTGGGCACATATCATTATCAGTCTTTATTTTTTCATTTTTTACGAGATATTTTGCTATATAATTTTCTTCTTGTCCTGTATTCAAAAGTATTAGATATTCTTTTTCATTTATTTTTCCTGTTATGTAATATTGATTTAAATTACTTATTGAATTCGTTTCATAACTTGTTCTTTTTGATGAGCTTGATGATTCTGGTTTTTCATTAGCTATTCTTTTCGTTGTACTTATTCTATCATTTACTATTTCTAAATTTTCTTCTGTATCTATGTCTCTATAGCTATAATCATTATAATCTATTGTTTTTACAATTTGTTCAAATAGGCTTTCTATTTGTATTATGTTAATCTTATTTTTTCCTGTTATTTTATGTTTTGTTGTTAATACATATAGATTCTTACATCTTGCTGTAAATATTTTACTTCCTGGGGTTAATTCTATTCCTAATATTTTTCAATATAATACTAAAGACTTATCTATATTTCTATCTGTTACTGCTACTGAATAATTTGCACTTATTATAAATTTAAATTTTTGATATATTAGATTTCCTTTTACGGCAGTTATTATGCCTTTTTCTATAGGTTTTATAATTCTATCATCTGCTAAATATAATTCTATTGGTGTATCTATTCCTTCTCTAAAACATGCTTTTATTAATATCTCTGTACCTCCAAGGTGTACATATTTTATTGGATCTCTCTTACTTTTTATATCATTTATCTCTTTATTAATTATTCTTTTTGTTACTAGTGGTATACTAGCTTTGCCTTTTGCATATCTGCAGTCTATTACATGTTCTTTTTGGCATACTACATAATATTCATCCTTTTTCCTAGTAAAAATATTTTTTATTGTTGGTATTTTAAATATTTTCTCTACACTTGAATCTAATTCTTTTCCTTTTATTTCATCAAATATGTTACTATCAAATATTATTTTTTATTCCGTTCCTTCATCATTTAAATATTCTTCCTTTGTTATTATTTTTATATCTTCTTCAGTCATTTGATTCATCTATTTCATTATCTGTTTCGTTTTCTGAAATTTCATATATACTATCCTCACTTTCTAATTCATAATCTATATAATCTATCTGCATATATTCTGTATTATCGATTTTTATTTCTGATATTTGTTTATTTTTTGGATTTTTAGGTAATTTACAATCTCTAGCTAAATGTCCTAACTTTCCATAATTATAACAAGTACATTCTTTTATAGATTTCTTCTTTCTATATGGTCTTTTGTATTTATAATTTTTTACATAATATCTTTTTCTTGATTTCTTATATTTATATTTTGATTTTTTATATTTTTTATATTTCTTATGTCGTTTTCTTTTCTTATAATATCTTTCTTCACATCCAAATTGGGGTGCTATTTTATTTTTGCAACATGCTAAATTTTTTATTAATGTTTTTTCTATTTTTAATTCTTCTCTATATTTTTCACATAAGTTTCTATACCATTGTTGTAAAAATTTTATTCTTGCTCCTAACGTATCTACTATTTTTGCTTCTTCCCAACTTTTTATTATTTTCGAACTAAATGGCTCAGGTAATTTAGTAAAATATAATTTTCTTATTTCTTTACTTTCTTCTATACTATATGCTTCTTTGTAATAATATTATTTAAATGCGCAAGTATATTCATCTATATAACACATATTACATATTGCTAATTTTAACATTAAATTTCTATTTGTATCTTTTTCTTCATCTTGTTCTTCTTCTATTGTTGTTGTACTACCAAATTCATCTTTTATAGCTGTTTCATATTTTTTTAATAATTCTATAAGGGTTAGTTTAGTTATTGTTGATGATGTTCCTTCTATAGGTTTATTAGTTCTTAATACTTTCTTGCTATTTTCGGTTAAATTTGAAAACCATAGTTTTACTGATCCTATTAGTGTTTTTTCTATATATTCTGGTGCATCTATTATATTTATATTATTATCTAATAATTGTTTTGTCATATATATCCTATCCATAATTGTATTGTTTTTTCTGTATCTATTACACAGTCTAGGTCTAAAAAGTTATAATTTTTATTAATTATTTGTTTTGGTGTCCATTTGTCATATTCATTATATTTTTTAAATTTATTCTTATAATATATAGCTTTTCTTATTTCTGTTGTTTTAGGTATTATATTTTCATCTTCTTTTTTATCAAGAGTATTTATTTCTGTGTAGGTACTTTCTAAGTTTTCCTCATTAATTTCTTTTTATTTTTCATTAATTTCTAAATTTTTTGTATTTGTTAATATTTCTGTATATGTTTCACTATCTTCGGAATCATAATTATTTGTCTCTGTCTCTTCAATATCTATATTATTTATTTCTAACTCTTCGTTTTTTATTTCTAATTTTTCCTTAAATTGATTTATCTCGTTTAGTAATTTTTGTTCTCTATCTTTTTCTTCTTTTTGTTTTTGCCTTTGTTCATACAACTCTTTTAACATTTGTAGTTCTTTTTCTAATTCAGCAATCCTATTATTTTTAGTTTCTTCTATTTTTCATATTTCTTCCGTAGTTTGTTGTTTTATTTTTTCTATTTCCTTTTTCCTATCTATCTCTTCATTTTCTTTTTCTATTCTTACCATTACTGTCAATTTATCTTCTAATTTTAATTCTTCTTTTTCTAACATTAGATATAAATGTTCAAATATTTTCTTATATCTTCTTCCTAGATTAGAAAATACTATTTTTATTTTTGATCATTCATGGTTTTCATATATTTTTTCATCTATTATAAATTCTTCTTTGTTCATTTTATTGTGAATAATTCATGTTGATATATATATATTCTAAACTATCTATTTGTGATTCTAATTTTAATATTTCATCTTTTTGTGTATTTATTGAATTTTTACTAACTCCGGCAAATATATTATAATGTAGTCTTTTTATTCTTATTTTTAACTCTTTACGTTTTTTAGAAATAATTTGTTTTAATTCTTTGTATTGTTGTTCTTATTCATTTTAAATTATATTTATAATATCTTGGCGGATATCTAAATCTAATTTTATCATAATTAGGTGGTATGTGTTTCATTCTCCTAGATTTTAAATGGATTATTAATTTTGATTCAATACTAGATATTAATGTAATTAAGTAGGCTAATCTTTGTGGGTTTTCTTTTGTTTTATTTAAACTTATATATTCTGAATAATTACTAATTAAAGATTCTTTGATTTTTTCTAAAAGCTTTTCTATTTTTAAATGGTCTTCGCATAATTA